>NC_136887.1:12433969-13033969 GCF_949152265.1 Phoxinus phoxinus | reverse complement strand
CATATCTGGCTATGTTTAAGTAACCGAATAACCTCAACTTTTGGTTCTTAAACGGAAGTATCTTTCAGGGTATGTAGCCGTAGCAAGCTTATATCAGCTAATATTTCTTTATTATTGTGTTTGTATGATAGAGATCATTAAAGGTACCATTAATATAAATAATATATAGCTGAATAGGGGTTTATGACTTATGACTAGGCTGATGAATAAACACAGACACACATTAGGCATAATTGTCAGATGTTAACTCATTAGTAAATGATCAGTTATACGTTTAACCTTCAGCCAAAAAAGTCCTTTGTACCTAATAATCTGTTTTAAGTGGTTCTTTGAAAATGGTTATTTAAAAAAATATTAATACAGGGGTACAAGCAGCACCAAAGGTCTTGGATTTGGCAGGCTGTAAGAAGCAACCAACATCTACTTGTTTTTGTATAAGCCTACACCAGAAAGTTACAATTCAACAAATTCAAATGGACCATTTTGAGCTGATGATATAGGCTATTTATTAAAAAGTGGTTGTAGTTTCACTTCTAAAAACATTAGTTTAAACAGTTCATGCAAATGCAAAGTTTTAAAGGCTAGAACGGCACATCATAAAAAATAAATGGCCTATAGTTATAGACTTTTTAGCTGTAAATTATGACATTTGAAATTGAAACCGTGACTGCAGCTGCAGATTTAGAACGTGTGTGTAAGTGTGACGTCACAGATTGAGCTTCATCTCTTCATGAGGGAAATAACTGGTACAACTTCTAAAAGCCCGGTCAAGAATGATTATTTTTTAAAAGATGGGATTTTGCTGGACTTAGTTGATAAATACAATTTATATAATATTTTTGCAATACCCACGTGAAAATCTTGTATCCCTGCTGATTTGTGGTTTAGAAGGCTATTTTACTGAGCCTCTGCAGATATGGTTTCTTCTTTGTCATTTATTTTTTACTTAAATTTGTTTTTGCGTCTAAACCCAGTTAAGTGGATTGTAGAAAATAACATGTTTTATGAAGAACAATCAGGCTACAGGTCAGGTTATTCCACAATAGATAATATTTTTATTCAACAGTCAGTCGTTCAGAAATATATTACGAAGAGAAAAGGATGTACTGTATATTTATTGATTTCTCCAAAGCTTTTGATAGTGTCCAGCATATAGTCTCCTGTATTTTACACTCATTAGGAATGGTATTGGTGGAAGTTTTTGGTGTACTGAAATCATGTATTCTAAACTTAAATCATGTGTGAAAGGAATTGGTTCAACCGAGTATTTTGGATGTGCCATTGGTGTACGACAGGGCTGTATGGTGAGTCCTCTTTTATTCTTTTCCTAAACGATTATATAACTATGATAAAGGAAAACTGAAGGTATTCAGATTGAAAGTATCACAGAAGTGCAGACCTTGCTGTATGGATCTGCGTAAGAAATATCGGAGTAATCTCACACTTGGTGATGTTTGTGTTGATGGGTCACAGGTTTGTGAGTCAAAGCATGCATGGAGATTAGCGCTGTACATATATCATGGAATGAAAGAGCATCTGTCATGCTATTGTAACCTTGGAACTATGGGCCGAGAGTCCATGCATTACTGAAATAAACCATTATATAAAAGAAAAAAAAGTTGATTGTAAATTTAATGCCATCTTATATTTTAGGTTCTCTTAACCTCTTCATATGGACTGGTCATGTTTTACCTGGTTTGATAATAAGGTGACCGACCCTATAGCTCAGAACCGGGGCGTTTAGCATTAGGGACCCCCAGGGGACTTCATGAAGCGGGAAGTAGGGGGCGCCCAAGATCACAACCAACATTTTCTTTCCAAAAATACTCATAGGCCTACATTATACAGGTGACATTCAACACATACCAGAGAGTAACATGGTATTACCATGGGGTTTTAGACTTGAGCCAGAATACCATGAAAAGATCATGGTGAATTCCAGCATCACGATGCATATTTTATAAGACCGAAAACAAAGAGCCCTGGATGAAATCCAAATATACTTACAATCCATTGTAGGAAACGAATGTCTTCTAGTGTTTGTCGATGAAGCCGCTGTGTGCCGCTTGCTTAAACCCCTTCCCTGATATCATTAAATGCCATTCTATGAACCATATCCTCAAAGCTTGCTATGCAATATACATTTGATTGTCCACAACGCATATGCTTCGATTCAATGCTTTTATTAATTTGAGGAGTGTTTCAGAGAAAATATTGAGCGATTAAGATTCAGAAGAGATTGGATTTCAGAAAAACGTTTTTGTAAAGATAAGAAAAAGTAAATGTAGTACAAATCAATTATGTTCAGCAGGGTGACCAATTATGATCTAGTCCAAAACACAAATATAGTTCAGTGAGGTTGAACAGGGTGCGTCGTTCCAGCAACGGTTCGCTGTAGGGGGGAATCAGTTACTCTGATCATTACAGTGCTGTTAGAATCAGTTATGTTCAACAAGGCACTCGGTGAAATACAAATTAATCATTTAAAATTACCGTATGATATGAAATCATAATTGAAAAAAAGAAAAGTGCACTCACAGGTCCAGCTGATCTCCAAACAGTTCTCGGGACCACCAGAATTGTTAGGTTCTCCAGAGCACCAGTTGGTATAGGAATACACAGATCCATCACTCCACAACCACTCTCCGTCCTAATAAGTGAAGAGAATGAACACAAAAAGTAACTACTGTAGTCAGACTTAAGCTAAGTTTAGCTTTGAAGTCAAACTATCTTTATTAGAAACTTTGCCTTTGAATAAAGCAGAAATGTCAGTTTAGACAAACAAATAGGTTTCTTTAGGGAACACAATTGAACTTACTTGTTCACCATCATGAGCACCAACCCAAGTTCTTGTGGAAGAAGGGAACAGACTCAGCAGGAAATTGTTCTCTGGTTTATCATGCACAGATGCGAGATTCGCACCAAGAGTTTGACATTCTCTCTGAAAAGACAGATTTTGTTGTTACAAAGTCTAATCTTTTTTAGCAGAAAGCATAAATTACTTTAAACAGCATTTTAGCAAGTTGCAAACAAAGTCTGCTCTAGGATTACTCTGTTGACCCAGTGTTAACCCACTCTTAAACCTAACCATACCATCAAACCTGTCCCTAACCTTACCCATATCCCACCTCAATAGCAGCAAAAGGGTTTACATCAACACAATACGCATGTATACGTATCAAATGTACCAAACTATTTATTTTCGATGTAGTTAAAGAGAGCTAATAACTTATTGTCCAAATAACTTTGTTGTAACTAATACATTACTTCTGCTGTGATCCAGCGAACCGACTGAGAGAAGTACTGGTAGCACCGGGGTCCATAACTTATCCATCCACGAGGGCATTTTACTAAATCAAGTGTGGATCCAGAACATACATGTTATGGGGATTTCGTAATTTATACACAGCAAAAAAACATTTTTATTTTATGTAGCTTATTTCAAGTTTGTGAGATTCTATGCCAAAAATGGTGTACTTTGACACTAAAAATCCTTCATTAATCATGCAAATATTAGTAAATGGAATCTTGTACATTCCCAAAATTAATTTAATTAAATGTTTTGGTTACCTCTTGCATTGCCTATGGAGAAGACAACAAAAAGCAGCAGGAGAGTCCTCAGCACTGCCATGATGATCCTGAAATGAATCTAAAAATGAATAAGCAGGTGAAGTTAAATGTCTGCACTCAAATGTTGCACACTGTGGATACATATCTTAAAGACAACGCAAATGTTATTCAGTGGGTTTCTGTTCCAATGCTACACAACTCACATTGCTTTTCAGATTGTTGCCTTCAGAATCTCAGAGGAAGTTTTGATGAAGCTTCAGAGAGAGCCCTGCGTTTATAGTCTACTTTACTTAGTGGGCCTGATTTATCAATCTAACGCAGATCCGAGCGCAGAAATCATCTTACGACAGGGTTCACGTGTGATTAATGAAACACTCGAATACAGCCAATCCCATCGGTCGAATGATCGGACGTTGATAAATGTTGCGGCTGAAAACAATCGTCATTTGAACATCACGGCGCTAAAAATTCACGATTTAGAAGTGTAACTTCCTCATTATCTTCACCTGGGATGTTCCCATGACAACGCAGCACGCTGTCCATCAGCTGGTTTTAAGACGTCTTATTATTGCTGTTTATAGGCTACAACTGTTGCAAATAAATATAGCCTACATTTTATTTATAAAAAAGTTTTTAAAATATGCGTTATATATATATATAGGCCCAGGCCTATGTGATAATGAATAAACACACAGACACACATTAGGCATAATTGTCAGATGTTAACTCATTAGTAAATGATCAGTTATACGTTTAACCTTCAGCCAAAAAAAGTCATTTGTACCTAATAAACTGTTTTAAGTGGTTCTTTGAAAATGGTTATTTAAAAAATATCAATACAGGGGTCCAAGCAGCACCAAAGGTCTTGGATTTGGCAGGCTGTAAGAACCAACCAACATCTACTTGTTTTTGTATAAGCCTACACCAGAAAGTTACAGTTCAACAAATTCAAATGTACCATTTTGAGCTGATGATATTAAAAAGTGGTTGTAGTTTCACTTCTAAAAACATTAGTTTAAACAGTTCATGCAAATGCAAAGTTTAGAACGGCACATCATAAAAAATAAATGGCCTATAGTTATAGACTTTTTAGCTGTAAATTATGACATTTGAAATTTAAACCGTGACTGCAGCTGCAGATTTAGAACGTGTGTGTAAGTGTGACGTCACAGATTGAGCTTCATCTCTTCATGAGGGAAATAACTGGTACAACTTCTAAAAGCCCGGTCAAGAATTATTATTTTTTAAAAGATGGGATTTTGCTGGACTTAGTTGATAAATACAATTTATATAATATTTTCGCAATACCCACGTGAAAATCTTGTATCCCTGCTGATTTGGGGTTTAGAAGGCTATTTTATTGAGCCTGTGCAGATATGGTTTCTTCTTTGTCATTTATTTTTTACTTAAATTTGTTTTTGCGTCTAAACCCAGTTAAGTGGATTGTAGAAATAAATAACATGTTTTATGAAGAACAATCAGGCTACAGGTCAGGTTATTCCACAATGGATAATATTTTTATTTAGTCAGTCGTTCAGAAATATATTACAAAGAGAAAAGGATGTACTGTATATTTATTGATTTCTCCAAAGCTTTTGATAGTGTCTAGCATATAGTTTCCTGTATTTTACACTCATTAGGAATGGTATTGGTGGAAAAGTTTTTGGTGTACTGAAATCATGTATTCTAAACTTAAATCATGTGTGAAAGGAATTGGTTTAACCGAGTATTTTGGATGTGCCATTGGTGTACGACAGGGCTGTATGGTGAGTCCTCTTTTATTCTTTTCCTAAACGAATATATAACTATGATAAAGGAAAACTGAAGGTATTCAGATTGAAAGTATCACCGAAGTGCAGACCTTGTTGTATGGATCTGCGTAAGAAATATCGGAGTAATCTCACACTTGGTGATGTTTGTGTTGATGGGTCACAGGTTTGTGAGTCAAAGCATGCATGGAGATTAGCGCTGTACATATATCATGGAATGAAAGAGCATCTGTCATGCTATTGTAACCTTGGAACTATGGGCCGAGAGTCCATGCATTACTGAAATAAACCATTATAAAAAAGAAAAAAAAGTTGATTGTAAATTTAATGCCATCTTATATTTTAGGTTCTCTTAACCTCTTCATATGGACTGGTCATGTTTTACCTGGTTTGATAAGGTGACCGACCCTATAGCTCAGAACCGGGGCGTTTAGCATTAGGGACCCCCAGGGGACTTCATGAAGCGGGAAGTAGGAGCGCCCAAGATCACAACCAACATTTTCTTACCAAAAATACTCATAGGCCTACATTATACAGGTGACATTCAACACATACCAGAGAGTAACATGGTATTACCATGGGGTTTTAGACTTGAGCCAGAATACCATGTAAAGATCACGGTGAATTTCAGCATCACGATGCATAGGGGAGAGCGGGGCACAACCTAACGCATTTTGGTTTTGGCTCAATAATTTAAAAAATAATTAGGTTAGATTAATTATTTTTTTTACACAAGAAACATACACATCTCTGCTACAAATGAACACTTAAAGTTTTTTTCTAGGACCTTCCATTTTCATACAGTTGCACTGAAAGTGACAGAAGTGCAAATGTTACAACTTACCCCATATGCGGGGTTAGTTGTAACAGACAGAGGGGTTAGTTGTAACAGTGTGTAACACACATAATTCAGTACTATTTTATCTGTATAGTTTGATATTTTTTGTACATCTGTATAGATCGATATCCATACATCCATCCCTCATCAAATCATCCTTCTATTATAGATCAATATCACGGATAGAGATTTAGGAAAGGGCTGAACAGTTTTGCATGCAAAATTATTATTCTTATTAATAGTAACAGTAATAATAATAAAAACAAGCTTAAAATCACATTTTAAAGTGTTTATTACATGAAAACAGGCAATATTTTTAATAAATAAACAAGTGATCAATATAGTAAACAAATCCCATAGCCTACAATATTGTGAACACTTGGCGGCTTAGTTGTAACACTGTGCTACAACTAACCCCGCTGTGTAAAATATTTTAAACCTAGCTAACAGTTGCTAGGAGTTGCTGACATGTTTCAAAATGGTGCCATGTTTTAGCCAACAAGACAGTGATTAAGGCAATATAAAGTTAGATTTGGTGACGTACACACATAACTCAGAAACAGAAAAATACGTATGGTGAAAAAAAAAATACTAACATGGTGTCAAAACACTCTTTGTCCCGTATCTTACCAAAAATTCACAAATCCACGGGAGACCACGGGAAACACAACCCGCGTGACCCTGAGTAACTACGTAAAAGGTCCGTGTTACATTTAGCCCCGCGTTAGGTTGTGCCCCGCGCTCCCCTATTTTATAAGACCGAAAACAAAGAGCCCTGGATGAAATCCAAATATGCTTACAATCCATTGTAGGAAACAAATGTCTTCTAGTGTTTGTCGATGAAGCCGCTGTGTGCCGCTTGCTTAAACCCCTTCCCTGATATCATTAAATGCCATTCTATGAACCATATCCTCAAAGCTTGCTATGCAATATACATTTGATTGTCCACAACGCATATGCTTTGATTCAATGCTTTTATTAATTTGAGGAGTGTTTCAGAGAAAATATTGAGAGATTAAGATTCAGAAGAGATTGGATTTCAGAAAAACGTTTTTGTAAAGATAAGAAAAAGTAAATGTAGTACAAATCAATAAAGTCCTCCAGCAGCAGCAGCAGCAGGGTGACCAATTATGATCTCGTCCAAAACACAAATATAGTTCAGTGAGGTTGAACAGGGTGTGTCGTTCCAGCAACGGTTAGCTGTAGGGGGGAATCAGTTACTCTGATCATTACAGTGCTGTTAGAATCAGTTATGTTCAACAAGGCACTCGGTGAAATACAAATTAATCATTTAAAATTACCGTATGATATGAAATCATAATTGAAAAAAAGAAAAGTGCACTCACAGGTCCAGCTGATCTCCAAACAGTTCTCGGGACCACCAGAATTGTTAGGTTCTCCAGAGCACCAGTTGGTATAGGAATACACAGATCCAGATCCATCACTCCACAACCACTCTCCTTCCTAATAAGTGAAGAGAATGAACACAAAAAGTAACTACTGTAGTCAGACCTAAGCTAAGTTTAGCTTTGAAGTCAAACTATCTTTATTAGAAACTTTGCCTTTGATTAAAGCAGAAATGTCAGTTTAGACAAACAAATAGGTTTCTTTAGGGAACACAATTGAACTTACTTGTTCACCATCATGAGCACCAACCCAAGTTCTTGTGGAAGAAGGGAACAGACTCAGCAGGAAATCGTTCTCGGGTTTATCATGCACAGATGCGAGATTCGCACCAAGAGTTTGACAGTTTCTCTGAAAAGACAGATTTTGTTGTTACAAAGTCTGATCTTTTTTAGCAGAAAGCATAAATTACTTTAAACAACATTTTAGCAAGTTGCAAACAAAGTCTGCTCTAGGATTACTCTGTTGACCCAGTGTTAACCCACTCTTAAACCTAACCATACCATCAAACCTGTCCCTAACCTTACCCATATCCCACCTCAATAGCAGCAAAAGGGTTTACATCAACACAATACGCATGTATACGTATCAAATGTACCAAACTATTTATTTTCGATGTAGTTAAAGAGAGCTAATAACTTATTGTCCAAATAACTTTGTTGTAACTAATACATTACTTCTGCTGTGATCCAGCGAACCGACTGAGAGAAGTACTGGTAGCACCGGGGTCCAAAACTTTTCCATCCACGAGGGCATTTTACTAAATCAAGTGTGGATCCTGTACCTACATGTTATGGGGATTTTGTAATTTATACACAGCAAAAAAAACATTTTTATTTTATGTAGCTTATTTCAAGTTTGTGTGATTCTCTGCCAAAAATGGTGTACTTTGACACTAAAAATCCTTCATTAATCATGCAAATATTAGTAAATGAATCTTGTACATTCCCAAAATTAATTTAATTAAATGTTTTGGTTACCTCTTGCATTCCCCATGGAGAAGACAACGAAAAGCAGCAGGAGAGTCCTCAGCACTGCCATGATGATCCTGAAATGAATCTAAAAATGAATAAGCAGGTGAAGTTAAATGTCTGCACTCAAATGTTGCACACTGTGGATACATATCTTAAAGACAACGTAAATGTTATTCAGTGGGTTTCTGTTCCAATGCTACACAACTCACATTGCTTTTCAGATTGTTGCCTTCAGAATCTCAGAGGAAGTTTTGATGAAGCTCCAGAGAGAGCCCTGCGTTTATAGCCTACTTTACTTAGTGGGCCTGATTTATCAATCTAACGCAGATCCGAGCGCAGAAATCATCTTACGACAGGGTTCACGTGTGATTCATGAAACACTCGAATACAGCCAATCCCATCGGTCGAATGATCGGACGTTGATAAATGTTGCGGCTGAAAACAATCGTCATTTGAATATCACGGCGCTAAAAATTCACGATTTAGAAGTGTAACTTCCTCATTATCTTCACCTGGGATGTTCCCATGACAACGCAGCACGCTGTCCATCAGCTGGTTTTAAGACGTCTTATTATTGCTGTTTATAGGCTACAACTGTTGCAAATAAATATAGCCTACATTTTATTTATAAAAAAGTTTTTAAAATATGCGTTATATATATATAGGCCCCTATAGGCCTATGTGATAATGAATAAACACACAGACACACATTAGGCATAATTGTCAGATGTTAACTCATTAGTAAATGATCAGTTATACGTTTAACCTTCAGCCAAAAAAGTAATTTGTACCTAATAAACTGTTTTAAGTGGTTCTTTGAAAATGGTTATTTAAAAAAATATCAATACAGGGGTCCAAGCAGCACCAAAGGTCTTGGATTTGGCAGGCTGTAAGAAGCAACCAACATCTACTTGTTTTTGTATAAGCCTACACCAGAAAGTTACAATTCAACAAATTCAAATGTACCATTTTGAGCTGATGATATAGGCTATTTATTAAAAAGTGGTTGTAGTTTCACTTCTAAAAACATTAGTTTAAACAGTTCATGCAAATGCAAAGTTTAAAACGGCACATCATAAAAAATAAATGGCCTATAGTTATAGACTTTTTAGCTGTAAATTATGACATTTGAAATTGAAACCGTGACTGCAGCTGCAGATTTAGAACGTGTGTGTAAGTGTGACGTCACAGATTGAGCTTCATCTCTTCATGAGGGAAATAACTGGTACAACTTCTAAAAGCCCTGTCAAGAATTATTATTTTTTAAAAGATGGGATTTTGCTGGACTTAGTTGATAAATACAATTTTAATAATATTTTCGCAATACCCACGTGAAAATCTTGTATCCCTGCTGATTTGGGGTTTAGAAGGCTATTTTATTGAGCCTCTGCAGATATGGTTTCTTCTTTGTCATTTATTTTTTACTTAAATTTGTGTTTGCGTCTAAACCCAGTTAAGTGGATTGTAGAAATAAATAACATGTTTTATGAAGAACAATCAGGCTACAGGTCAGGTTATTCCACAATGGATAATATTTTTATTTACAGTCAGTCGTTCAGAAATATATTACGAAGAGAAAAGGATGTACTGTATATTTATTGATTTCTCCAAAGCTTTTGATAGTGTCCAGCATATAGTCTCCTGTATTTTACACTCATTAGGAATGGTATTGGTGGAAAAGTTTTTGGTGTACTGAAATCATGTATTCTAAACTTAAATCATGTGTGAAAGGAATTGGTTCAACCGAGTATTTTGGATGTACCATTTGTAGGAGCCATATAACGGGAAAGTCATGTGACCAAATGATAAGGGGTGTGTCATTAATTAAGTGGGGTTAAAACACCTGTTGTGTGTGTGTTTGGATGGAAGAATGGGGGTGAGTGCTGGAGCACATATTTTGTTGACCGTGCAAACCTGAACAAAATAAAACAACATGCAAGCTTCAAAGAAAAAACGCGTCACATAAGTTATTCCTCCACTCAGCTCCTTAGCGGTCTTTGGATTGTTTTTATGTGCCGCTATAAGTTAGTCAACAAAATTGTTTGTTTGAGAACGTGAACGCATCGACTTTGGATTTA
The DNA here is from genome assembly GCF_949152265.1 of Phoxinus phoxinus. Lineage (NCBI taxonomy): Eukaryota > Metazoa > Chordata > Actinopteri > Cypriniformes > Leuciscidae > Phoxinus > Phoxinus phoxinus. Next base: position 13,023,336 of record NC_136887.1, on the reverse strand, counting down.
AGGAAAGGCTGTCGCGCTTTGACTGGACGGAAAGGAAGCGCAGCGCTGACCGACGGAGATTCGCCCCGCTCGATTGTTTTAATGAGAAGGATTATTGCACATTGGACTTTTAATGCAACAGGACAGACCTCTTTGGATATGTTTTCTGCTAACAATCACCGCACAATTGGACATTCAAATCAACAGGACCGACGTCTCCAGATACGTTCGCTGCCGTTGAACTGGTAGGACATTGTGTTGTTACGTCTTTGCTTGTGTTCGCGGATGATTTGAAATTGTTTGGCAGTTTGTAGTTTGGTTGCGATTGATGCAGCTTTGTTTGGCGTGTTTGATGAATCGTTGTTTAGACTGCTGGGCTTTTGCGAATCTTTTGGAGTTGTGAGACATATCCGATGATATACATGTGTTGTTTTGGATTGTGTTGGCTTGTTTTGGGAAGCGTCTAAGTGTGACGTATTTAGACGCGCTGAGGTGTGCGTGCTTCAATCATGAGTGAAATTGAAACGGGCACGGATGTCGAACCTGAACAGGACACATGTAAAAGAAAAGTTCAACTCACAGCAAAGGCTTTGGCTTATAAACTTGAGCAACTTCAGAAAGAACGAAAAAGAAATGTAAACGTGATTAAAAGTTCTATGCCAGCCATCAAAGAACTCCTGCTGAAAAATGAGAACGTTTCAGCCGTACAGTCTGAACTTGAAACTTTGGTGCAAACTTTTAAAGAGACCGTCAAGCTGCATGATTCAGTGATCCCATTATTGCCTATTGACGAGCAAATCAAACAAAATGAGTGGTTCTCAATAATTTATAAACACAGTGATGCATTTATAAAAGAGACAACACAATGGATCAATGGAATTGAGAAGTCAAGTGATGATAACCAGGATCAACAGTTGAAAACAGTTGAATGCCCTTCGAATGATTCAAAAAACCAGAATATGTCTCAAACTTCCATGCATAATAAAGATGATATAAACCCAAGTGACAGTATTTCTAATGTTGGAAGTAAAGGATCAAGTCAACGTAGTTCTTCCTCAATACGTTCAACTACATCAACAACTTCTTTGGCCCGCATTAAGGCAGAGGCCGATATTGCATCTTTGTTGGTTCGTCAAAATTTAATGAAGGAAAAACATGCAATTGAAGAAAAGGAACAGAACTTAAGGAAACAGAAAGAGGATTTTGAGTTGCGAATGGAAATTGCTGCAACTGCGGCAAAAGTGAAAGTGCTTAAAGGTTCTAGTGTGCATCGTGTCAAAAGTGATGTGACCCATCGGTCCGATGGAATGAATTCCTACTTCGATAAAGGACAACAGGCAACACAGACACTCAACGCTGATGCAAATTCTTTTACTCCAAGAGCTGAGACTCATCAAATTGTTTCTTCTAAGAATGGTGACAATGCAGGTGCCAAGGTGAGCAAGGGGAACATTTCTCACACGATTTATTCCCAGAACATCTCAAAGTTAAGTAGAACAACTCCGAGCGGTTACGTGAATGCCGGTCCAGGAAATAGGCCTACTGATCAAGTTCTCCATATTATGGATAAACAAAATGAAATCACATCTTTACTGATTCAACAACAGTGTTTGTCATCTTTGCCTAAAAGGGAAATTCAAGTGTTTGATGGAAACCCTCTGCATTATAATGCCTTCATGAAATCTTTTGAAAGTGGTGTGGAGCGTAAAACTGAAAGCCCTAGCGATCGCTTATATTTTCTTGAACAGTATACCCGGGGTCATCCAAAAGAGATTATAAAGAGTTGCCAACATATGCCTGCCGACCGTGGGTATTTAAGGGCCAAAGCTTTACTACAAGAGCATTTCGGTGACCAGTATATAATTGCATCTACCTATATGGAAAAGGCTCTTTCATGGGCAAATATCAAAAACGAAGACGTCAGAGCTTTACAGGATTATAGTCTGTTCCTAAGAAGCTGTTGTAACTCCATGGAAGATATTCAGTATTTTCATGAGTTGGATACTCCCTCCAATATGTTGACGGTAGTGAAGAAATTACCATACAAATTGAGGGAAAAATGGAGATCTGAAGTCTGTGAATTGCAGGAAGCTGTCAATCAACGGGCTACTTTCAGCAACATTGTTAACTTTGTTGAAAGACAAGTAAAAATAATGACGGATCCAGTTTTTGGAGACATACAAGATGGTCCAGCATTAACAGGAAGTACATTTTTCAACAAAGGCAAGTCTCAGTCTTCCCTTAAATTTAAAAGAAGCAGTTTTTGCTACTACCGTCACAGCAATGGAAAATAAATCAGAAATTGGAACCAACAAAAGGGAAATTGTTTCGCCCAGCACCAAGAGTTGTTTGTTTTGTAGATGTGGACATGCTTTGGAAACGTGCCCTCTATTGGAAAAGAGTCATGGTGTGAAGATTGCGTTCTTAAAGGAGAATGGCGTTTGTTTCGGCTTTATGTGCACTGGGCACATCAGTAGAGATTGTAGAAATCGCCTTTCATGTAAAGTGTGTAATCTTAAGCACCCAAGTATACTTCACTTCTACCCACGAGAAAAGGAGACTGATTCAAACCTCATCAGGAGACAAATGGACACTGTAATGGGCAGTGCTCCGGAATCCGTTGAGTCCAGTGGATTTATTGGGGCTGGTGAATTTGACTGTAAACTTTCCATAGTTCCGGTACAAGTGAAATCTAAAAAAGGAAATAAGACTGTGGTTACTTATGCTTTTCTGGATCAAGGTAGCACTGCAGTATTTTGTACACCTGCATTGATGAACAGACTTGGTCTTTCAGGTAAAAGGACTAATATTCTCTTGCGTACTATGGGACAGGAAAAAGTCACAACTACCCATGTTGTTTCTGGATTAGAGGTGGCCGGTTTGAACAAAGATGACTTTTGGGAATTGCCTGATGCCTATACACAAAATACTATGCCTGTGCACGGTGGAAACATCCCAAGACAAAAGGATTTGCAGGGATGGCCACATCTGAAACATGTGACTCTACCTGAAATTGACTCTGAGGTTGAATTGCTTATAGGAATCAACGCCCCAAGGGTTATGGAGCCAATTCAAGTGATCCGCAGTGTCAATAATGGACCATACGCAATTAAAACCAGGTTGGGATGGACCGTAAATGGTCCACTAAGAGGAGATGGTGGTCACCAGTCTGCCTTTGGGTATCCTGACGTTACAGTCAACAGGATTTCAGTTTCAAACTTGGGAGAGCTTTGGCAACAACAATTCAAGGTCGATTTTCCTGAGTGTAACAAAAACGAACAAGCCGGGTTTTCAAGAGAAGATCACAAGTTCATTGAGATGGTAACAGACTCATTACAGCTTGTAGATGGTCATTATTCTATCGGCTTACCTTTGAGGAAGAAAAATGTTCGTATGCCAGACAACAGGACAATTGCTGAACAGCGTGCTCTGAACCTAAAGAAAAGGTTGAAAAGGGATGTTTCATTTCATTCTGAATATTCTGTTTTCATGAAAGACCTTATTTCTAAAGGTTATGCAGAAAGAGTGCCAAGTGAGGACTTAAGACGTAACGACGGGAAGGTATGGTACATACCCCATCACGGCGTCTATCACCCACGAAAAGAAAAACTGCGGGTTGTATTCGATTGTGGTGCTACATTTCAAGGGATATCTTTGAATACCCAACTGTTACAGGGTCCAGATCTCACCAGTTCATTGATCGGAGTGATATCCAGATTCAGGAGGGAAAGAGTTGTGATCACAGCAGATGTCGAAGCCATGTTTCATCAGGTGAGGGTGCCAAAAGATGATGCAGATATGCTGAGATTTCTTTGGTGGCCTGATGGTGACCTTACTCGAGATATGGTTGAGTATCGTATGGTTGTGCATCTCTTCGGAGCTACTTCATCACCCAGTTGCGCAAATTTTGCCCTTAGAAGGTGTGCTGAAGACAACAAAGACTTCAGCAAGGAAGTAATCGATGCAGTCTTGCATTGTTTTTATGTGGACGACTGTCTGTTGTCAGTAAATTCAGAGGAAAAGGCTGTTTCTCTGTATCACGACCTTGTTGCTATTTGCGCGAAAGGAGGTTTTTCACTGACAAAATGGATCAGTAACAACCGAGATGTTCTGGCAAAAATTCCAGAGGAATTCAGAGCAAAAAATTTGAAGGATTTGGATTTGGACCAAGATATTTACTTCCAGTGGAAAGAGTCCTGGGAGTACAATGGTGCATACAATCTGATGCCTTCAAGTTTAAGATTGTGTTGCAGCAAAGACCTCTGACCAAAAGAGGGATCCTGGCTACCATGAGTTCTGTCTATGATCCTTTAGGAATCCTGTCTCCTGTGATTTTGTATGCAAAAAAGATCTTGCAAGACCTGTGCAGGAAGAAACTAGGCTGGGACGAAATTATTCCCGCTTCAAATGCTCAGGAGTGGATCAAGTGGTTGGACGGATTGCGTGAATTGGAAAGCTTCAAAATCGATAGATGCTTCAAACCAATGGGTTTCGGAGAGGTGAGCACAGCACAATTACACCACTTTTCCGACGCAAGTGAAGACGGTTATGGAGTAGTTTCTTATCTGGTTTTGCATAATGTTGACTCCCAAGCGCACATCGCCTTTGTAATGGGGAAAGCTAGAGTAGCTCCTTTGAAGCTAGTGTCTATCCCTCGAATGGAACTAACTGCTGCAACATTGGCAAGTCGAATGGATTCATTGTGGCGATTAGAACTGTGCATGGACCTTCAAGACTCCGTCTTCTGGACTGACAGTACTTCTGTACTTCTATATATCAAAAACGAGGTCTCTAGGTACCGAACTTTTGTTGCCAACAGAGTTTCGGAAATCCTTAAAGGACAAGTTCGGTATTTTACACTTAAAGCCCTATTTACAGATCGTATCTGATGAAATAGAACGGTTAAGTTTAAAATTTGGACACATGTTCCAGTCCCGAGAATTTTGGGTTTATTTCGCTTCCCCCCCACACCCCCACAATGGTTGTCTATGGCCACTGGAAGATTCCTTCCTAAAACACATTCAACTTTCGTTTACAAAGACGTGAAACTCATCGAGTGGTCAGGGGTGTTCACTGATACGGGCCCAAAAAAAATCGCTGAAAAAGATGCATTCCAACAGGTTTTATCGTAGTTTTTGTCCACCTCCATTGACTTGTATTGAATGTGCTGTGTGAGGTACGGTATTCCTCCGCCGCTTCTTCTTCTGCTTCTTCTGTGTATTAAATGAAATGCCAGCGGTTTGCTTGCAATCGGCAAAGGTGCATTATCGCCACCAACTGGTGTCTATTATTCAAGCTCTCAACGGAAGAATCTGGGTGTGACGCGTTTGGCAAAATAGGTCCACAAACGCTAAATAAAACTAAAATTCTCGGGACAGGAGCATGTGTCCAAATTTTAATCTTAACCGTTCTATTTCATCAGATACGATCTGTAAACAGGGCTTTAAGTGTAAAATACCGAACTTGTCCTTTAAGGTGTCTCGATCATCACAATGGCGGTACGTGAACACAGCAATAAATCCAGCAGATATAGCTTCTAGAGGGTTGAAAGTGGAATCATTCCTGAAGGACAAGAATTGGGTGCTTGGACCTCAGTTTCTTCTTTTGCCTGAACAGGAGTGGCCAGTTAATCCTATTGACCTGGGGGAATGTTCACCAGATGATCCAGAGATAAAAGCAAGTGTCACAGTCAGTGCTGTACAAATAGAAGAAAATATGGACGTTACAACATACTTCATCCAGTATTTCTCCTCTTGGACCCGTTTGAAGAGGTCAGTGGCTTGGATCCTCAGGTTTAAGCAATTACTCTTCAATCTAAGTCAGAAGAGGAAATCACTGAGAATGTCATTAATTCAATCTAGCATGGATGAAAACCAACTAAAACAACATTTGAAAGAGGAAATGGAGAAAATCAAGGCACAATGTGACAGAAGTGAGCTTTCTGTGGTAGAGCTAAAGAAAGCTGAATTAGGGGTAATTCGTTACTGCCAAAGAAAAAGATACTCTGATGAACTCTCAAGTTTGCAAAATGGAGAAAATGTGAAAAAGACCAGTCACATTTATAAGCTCAATCCTATCCTTGAAGATGGTGTTTTAAGAGTCGGCGGACGTTTGAGTAGGGCAGTTATGCCTGAAGAGACAAAACATCCCGCTATACTTGCTAAGGATTTTCACATCTCAGACATCATTCTTAAACGTATACATCAAGAGGTGTGTCATGGTGGTCGAAACTATATGCTATCAAGGTTGCATCAGAGGTACTGGATACCGGGCGCCAGTATAGCTATAAGGAAGATATTGTCAAAGTGTGTGATCTGCAAGCGTTTGCAAGCAGCTCCAGGGCATCAACAGATGGCAAACCTACCCCTGAATAGAGTTTCTCCAGATAAACCTCCATTTACGTACGTCGGAGTTGACTGTTTTGGACCCTTTGAAATTAAGAGCAGGAGAAGTATTGTGAAGAGATACGGAGTTCTCTTCACATGTTTAGCCATTCGTGCTATTCATATTGAAGTGGTACAATCATTGAATACCGATTCCTTTATTAATGCACTGCGACGATTTATCGCAAGACGTGGACAAGTCTTGGAAATGCGATCTGACAATGGTACAAATTTTCATGGAGCGGAACGCGAGTTAAGGCAAGCTATTGAATGCTGGAACCAATCTCAGATCAACAACATGCTTTTGCAGAAGGGAATAAAGTGGATTTTTAATCCCCCAACTGGCTCACATCACGGAGGCATATGGGAAAGAATGATAAGGTCCATAAGGAAAGTACTTAATGCCACCTTAAGAACACAAAACCTTGATGAAGAAGGTCTTCATACAGTTCTATGTGAAGCTGAAGCAATTATAAATGGACGTCCCATCACTAAGGAATCTGCCGACATCAATGATTTGGAAGCACTGACACCCAATAATTTGCTGCTGTTAAAGACTACCCCATCATTGCCACCAGGGATCTTTCAAAAGGAGGATGTATATGCTCGTCGTCGATGGAAACAGGTGCAATATATATCAGACCTGTTCTGGAAACGATGGACAAAGGAGTACTTGCCTCAACTGCAAGAGCGGCAAAAATGGTCAGCTCCATCTCGCAACTTCGTTCCAGGTGATATTGTGATTTTGGTTGATGACTCAGCACCACGTAATTCATGGATAACTGGAAAAGTGATTCAGACATTTCCAGATAATCAAGGCTTTGTTTGTCAAGTGAGACTTAAGACCAAGACAAACTGTTTGATTAGACCAGTGACAAAAATCTGCCTTCTACAAGAGGCAGATATTTGACGTTTTCCTTGAAAGAGAATGACTTTTTTAACACCGGCATGAACTTATTACACGCATCACATTGACACACCACATACTTCTCACTTTACATCGATGATACATTCACTCCGTGCTGACACTGTGTTACGGACTTTACAAGGACTCAGTACTGAAGAATCGACGTATTGTAAATGTGCAAACATTTATGATTGATGTAAAAAAAATGATTTTTTTGTATTTTGAGATCTTGTATTTATAAATGTCTCCTATATTTAATATAATTATCGATTTATAATAATTAGGGGCTGGTATGTAGGAGCCATATAACGGGAAAGTCATGTGACCAAATGATAAGGGGTGTGTCATTAATTAAGTGGGGTTAAAACACCTGTTGTGTGTGTGTTTGGATGGAAGAATGGGGGTGAGTGCTGGAGCACATATTTTGTTGACCGTGCAAACCTGAACAAAATAAAACAACATGCAAGCTTCAAAGAAAAAACGCATCACATAAGTTATTCCTCCACTCAGCTCCTTAGCGGTCTTTGGATTGTTTTTATGTGCCGCTATACAATTGGTGTACGACAGGGCTGTATGGTGAGTCCTCTTTTATTCTTTTCCTAAACGATTATATAACTATGATAAAGGAAAACTGAAGGTATTCAGATTGAAAGTATCACAGAAGTGCAGACCTTGTTGTATGGATCTGCGTAAGAAATATCGGAGTAATCTCACACTTGGTGATGTTTGTGTTGATGGGTCATAGGTTTGTGAGTCAAAGCATGCATGGAGATTAGCGCTGTACATTATCATGGAATGAAAGAGCATCTGTCATGCTATTGTAACTATGGGCCGAGAGTCCATGCATTACTGAAATAAACCATTATAAAAAAGAAAAAAAAGTTGATTGTAAATTTAATGCCATCTTATATTTTAGGTTCTCTTAACCTCTTCATATGGACTGGTCATGTTTTACCTGGTTTGATAATAAGGTGACCGACCCTATAGCTCAGAACCGGGGCGTTTAGCATTAGGGACCCCCAGGGGACTTCATGAAGCGGGAAGTAGGGGGCGCCCAAGATCACAACCAACATTTTCTTTCCAAAAATACTCATAGGCCTACATTATACAGGTGACATTCAACACATACCAGAGAGTAACATGGTATTACCATGGGGTTTTAGACTTGAGCCAGAATACCATGAAAAGATCATGGTGAATTCCAGCATCACGATGCATATTTTATAAGACCGAAAACAAAGAGCCCTGGATGAAATCCAAATATACTTACAATCCATTGTAGGAAACGAATGTCTTCTAGTGTTTGTCGATGAAGCCGCTGTGTGCCGCTTGCTTAAACCCCTTCCCTGATATCATTAAATGCCATTCTATGAACCATATCCTCAAAGCTTGCTATGCAATATACATTTGATTGTCCACAACGCATATGCTTCGATTCAATGCTTTTATTAATTTGAGGAGTGTTTCAGAGAAAATATTGAGCGATTAAGATTCAGAAGAGATTGGATTTCAGAAAAACGTTTTTGTAAAGATAAGAAAAAGTAAATGTAGTACAAATCAATTATGTTCAGCAGGGTGACCAATTATGATCTAGTCCAAAACACAAATATAGTTCAGTGAGGTTGAACAGGGTGCGTCGTTCCAGCAACGGTTCGCTGTAGGGGGGAATCAGTTACTCTGATCATTACAGTGCTGTTAGAATCAGTTATGTTCAACAAGGCACTCGGTGAAATACAAATTAATCATTTAAAATTACCGTATGATATGAAATCATAATTGAAAAAAAGAAAAGTGCACTCACAGGTCCAGCTGATCTCCAAACAGTTCTCGGGACCACCAGAATTGTTAGGTTCTCCAGAGCACCAGTTGGTATAGGAATACACAGATCCATCACTCCACAACCACTCTCCGTCCTAATAAGTGAAGAGAATGAACACAAAAAGTAACTACTGTAGTCAGACTTAAGCTAAGTTTAGCTTTGAAGTCAAACTATCTTTATTAGAAACTTTGCCTTTGAATAAAGCAGAAATGTCAGTTTAGACAAACAAATAGGTTTCTTTAGGGAACACAATTGAACTTACTTGTTCACCATCATGAGCACCAACCCAAGTTCTTGTGGAAGAAGGGAACAGACTCAGCAGGAAATTGTTCTCTGGTTTATCATGCACAGATGCGAGATTCGCACCAAGAGTTTGACATTCTCTCTGAAAAGACAGATTTTGTTGTTACAAAGTCTAATCTTTTTTAGCAGAAAGCATAAATTACTTTAAACAGCATTTTAGCAAGTTGCAAACAAAGTCTGCTCTAGGATTACTCTGTTGACCCAGTGTTAACCCACTCTTAAACCTAACCATACCATCAAACCTGTCCCTAACCTTACCCATATCCCACCTCAATAGCAGCAAAAGGGTTTACATCAACACAATACGCATGTATACGTATCAAATGTACCAAACTATTTATTTTCGATGTAGTTAAAGAGAGCTAATAACTTATTGTCCAAATAACTTTGTTGTAACTAATACATTACTTCTGCTGTGATCCAGCGAACCGACTGAGAGAAGTACTGGTAGCACCGGGGTCCATAACTTATCCATCCACGAGGGCATTTTACTAAATCAAGTGTGGATCCAGAACATACATGTTATGGGGATTTCGTAATTTATACACAGCAAAAAAACATTTTTATTTTATGTAGCTTATTTCAAGTTTGTGAGATTCTATGCCAAAAATGGTGTACTTTGACACTAAAAATCCTTCATTAATCATGCAAATATTAGTAAATGGAATCTTGTACATTCCCAAAATTAATTTAATTAAATGTTTTGGTTACCTCTTGCATTGCCTATGGAGAAGACAACAAAAAGCAGCAGGAGAGTCCTCAGCACTGCCATGATGATCCTGAAATGAATCTAAAAATGAATAAGCAGGTGAAGTTAAATGTCTGCACTCAAATGTTGCACACTGTGGATACATATCTTAAAGACAACGCAAATGTTATTCAGTGGGTTTCTGTTCCAATGCTACACAACTCACATTGCTTTTCAGATTGTTGCCTTCAGAATCTCAGAGGAAGTTTTGATGAAGCTTCAGAGAGAGCCCTGCGTTTATAGTCTACTTTACTTAGTGGGCCTGATTTATCAATCTAACGCAGATCCGAGCGCAGAAATCATCTTACGACAGGGTTCACGTGTGATTAATGAAACACTCGAATACAGCCAATCCCATCGGTCGAATGATCGGACGTTGATAAATGTTGCGGCTGAAAACAATCGTCATTTGAACATCACGGCGCTAAAAATTCACGATTTAGAAGTGTAACTTCCTCATTATCTTCACCTGGGATGTTCCCATGACAACGCAGCACGCTGTCCATCAGCTGGTTTTAAGACGTCTTATTATTGCTGTTTATAGGCTACAACTGTTGCAAATAAATATAGCCTACATTTTATTTATAAAAAAGTTTTTAAAATATGCGTTATATATATATATAGGCCCAGGCCTATGTGATAATGAATAAACACACAGACACACATTAGGCATAATTGTCAGATGTTAACTCATTAGTAAATGATCAGTTATACGTTTAACCTTCAGCCAAAAAAAGTCATTTGTACCTAATAAACTGTTTTAAGTGGTTCTTTGAAAATGGTTATTTAAAAAATATCAATACAGGGGTCCAAGCAGCACCAAAGGTCTTGGATTTGGCAGGCTGTAAGAACCAACCAACATCTACTTGTTTTTGTATAAGCCTACACCAGAAAGTTACAGTTCAACAAATTCAAATGTACCATTTTGAGCTGATGATATTAAAAAGTGGTTGTAGTTTCACTTCTAAAAACATTAGTTTAAACAGTTCATGCAAATGCAAAGTTTAGAACGGCACATCATAAAAAATAAATGGCCTATAGTTATAGACTTTTTAGCTGTAAATTATGACATTTGAAATTTAAACCGTGACTGCAGCTGCAGATTTAGAACGTGTGTGTAAGTGTGACGTCACAGATTGAGCTTCATCTCTTCATGAGGGAAATAACTGGTACAACTTCTAAAAGCCCTGTCAAGAATTATTATTTTTTAAAAGATGGGATTTTGCTGGACTTAGTTGATAAATACAATTTATATAATATTTTCGCAATACCCACGTGAAAATCTTGTATCCCTGCTGATTTGGGGTTTAGAAGGCTATTTTATTGAGCCTGTGCAGATATGGTTTCTTCTTTGTCATTTATTTTTTACTTAAATTTGTTTTTGCGTCTAAACCCAGTTAAGTGGATTGTAGAAATAAATAACATGTTTTATGAAGAACAATCAGGCTACAGGTCAGGTTATTCCACAATGGATAATATTTTTATTTAGTCAGTCGTTCAGAAATATATTACAAAGAGAAAAGGATGTACTGTATATTTATTGATTTCTCCAAAGCTTTTGATAGTGTCTAGCATATAGTTTCCTGTATTTTACACTCATTAGGAATGGTATTGGTGGAAAAGTTTTTGGTGTACTGAAATCATGTATTCTAAACTTAAATCATGTGTGAAAGGAATTGGTTTAACCGAGTATTTTGGATGTGCCATTGGTGTACGACAGGGCTGTATGGTGAGTCCTCTTTTATTCTTTTCCTAAACGAATATATAACTATGATAAAGGAAAACTGAAGGTATTCAGATTGAAAGTATCACCGAAGTGCAGACCTTGTTGTATGGATCTGCGTAAGAAATATCGGAGTAATCTCACACTTGGTGATGTTTGTGTTGATGGGTCACAGGTTTGTGAGTCAAAGCATGCATGGAGATTAGCGCTGTACATATATCATGGAATGAAAGAGCATCTGTCATGCTATTGTAACCTTGGAACTATGGGCCGAGAGTCCATGCATTACTGAAATAAACCATTATAAAAAAGAAAAAAAAGTTGATTGTAAATTTAATGCCATCTTATATTTTAGGTTCTCTTAACCTCTTCATATGGACTGGTCATGTTTTACCTGGTTTGATAAGGTGACCGACCCTATAGCTCAGAACCGGGGCGTTTAGCATTAGGGACCCCCAGGGGACTTCATGAAGCGGGAAGTAGGAGCGCCCAAGATCACAACCAACATTTTCTTACCAAAAATACTCATAGGCCTACATTATACAGGTGACATTCAACACATACCAGAGAGTAACATGGTATTACCATGGGGTTTTAGACTTGAGCCAGAATACCATGTAAAGATCACGGTGAATTTCAGCATCACGATGCATAGGGGAGAGCGGGGCACAACCTAACGCATTTTGGTTTTGGCTCAATAATTTAAAAAATAATTAGGTTAGATTAATTATTTTTTTTACACAAGAAACATACACATCTCTGCTACAAATGAACACTTAAAGTTTTTTTCTAGGACCTTCCATTTTCATACAGTTGCACTGAAAGTGACAGAAGTGCAAATGTTACAACTTACCCCATATGCGGGGTTAGTTGTAACAGACAGAGGGGTTAGTTGTAACAGTGTGTAACACACATAATTCAGTACTATTTTATCTGTATAGTTTGATATTTTTTGTACATCTGTATAGATCGATATCCATACATCCATCCCTCATCAAATCATCCTTCTATTATAGATCAATATCACGGATAGAGATTTAGGAAAGGGCTGAACAGTTTTGCATGCAAAATTATTATTCTTATTAATAGTAACAGTAATAATAATAAAAACAAGCTTAAAATCACATTTTAAAGTGTTTATTACATGAAAACAGGCAATATTTTTAATAAATAAACAAGTGATCAATATAGTAAACAAATCCCATAGCCTACAATATTGTGAACACTTGGCGGCTTAGTTGTAACACTGTGCTACAACTAACCCCGCTGTGTAAAATATTTTAAACCTAGCTAACAGTTGCTAGGAGTTGCTGACATGTTTCAAAATGGTGCCATGTTTTAGCCAACAAGACAGTGATTAAGGCAATATAAAGTTAGATTTGGTGACGTACACACATAACTCAGAAACAGAAAAATACGTATGGTGAAAAAAAAAATACTAACATGGTGTCAAAACACTCTTTGTCCCGTATCTTACCAAAAATTCACAAATCCACGGGAGACCACGGGAAACACAACCCGCGTGACCCTGAGTAACTACGTAAAAGGTCCGTGTTACATTTAGCCCCGCGTTAGGTTGTGCCCCGCGCTCCCCTATTTTATAAGACCGAAAACAAAGAGCCCTGGATGAAATCCAAATATGCTTACAATCCATTGTAGGAAACAAATGTCTTCTAGTGTTTGTCGATGAAGCCGCTGTGTGCCGCTTGCTTAAACCCCTTCCCTGATATCATTAAATGCCATTCTATGAACCATATCCTCAAAGCTTGCTATGCAATATACATTTGATTGTCCACAACGCATATGCTTTGATTCAATGCTTTTATTAATTTGAGGAGTGTTTCAGAGAAAATATTGAGAGATTAAGATTCAGAAGAGATTGGATTTCAGAAAAACGTTTTTGTAAAGATAAGAAAAAGTAAATGTAGTACAAATCAATCATGTCCAGCAGGGTGACCAATTATGATCTCGTCCAAAACACAAATATAGTTCAGTGAGGTTGAACAGGGTGCGTCGTTCCAGCAACGGTTCGCTGTAGGGGGGAATCAGTTACTCTGATCATTACAGTGCTGTTAGAATCAGTTATGTTCAACAAGGCACTCTGTGAAATACAAATTAATCATTTAAATTTACCGTATGATATGAAATCATAATTGAAAAAAAGAAAAGTGCACTCACAGGTCCAGCTGATCTCCAAACAGTTCTCGGGACCACCAGAATTGTTAGGTTCTCCAGAGCACCAGTTGGTATAGGAATACACAGATCCATCACTCCACAACCACTCTCCGTCCTAATAAGTGAAGAGAATGAACACAAAAAGTAACTACTGTAGTCAGACCTAAGCTAAGTTTAGCTTTGAAGTCAAACTATCTTTATTAGAAACTTTGCCTTTGATTAAAGCAGAAATGTCAGTTTAGACAAACAAATAGGTTTCTTTAGGGAACACAATTGAACTTACTTGTTCACCATCATGAGCACCAACCCAAGTTCTTGTGGAAGAAGGGAACAGACTCAGCAGGAAATTGTTCTCGGGTTTATCATGCACAGATGCGAGATTCGCACCAAGAGTTTGACAGTTTCTCTGAAAAGACAGATTTTGTTGTTACAAAGTCTAATCTTTTTTAGCAGAAAGCATAAATTACTTTAAACAACATTTTAGCAAGTTGCAAACAAAGTCTGCTCTAGGATTACTCTGTTGACCCAGTGTTAACCCACTCTTAAACCTAACCATACCATCAAACCTGTCCCTAACCTTACCCATATCCCACCTCAATAGCAGCAAAAGGGTTTACATCAACACAATACGCATGTATACGTATCAAATGTACCAAACTATTTATTTTCGATGTAGTTAAAGAGAGCTAATAACTTATTGTCCAAATAACTTTGTTGTAACTAATACATTACTTCTGCTGTGATCCAGCGAACCGACTGAGAGAAGTACTGGTAGCACCGGGGTCCATAACTTATCCATCCACGAGGGCATTTTACTAAATCAAGTGTGGATCCAGAACATACATGTTATGTGGATTTCGTAATTTATACACAGCAAAAAAACATTTTTATTTTATGTAGCTTATTTCAAGTTTGTGAGATTCTATGCCAAAAAGGGTGTACTTTGACACTAAAAATCCTTCATTAATCATGCAAATATTAGTAAATGGAATCTTGTACATTCCCAAAATTAATTTAAATGTTTTGGTTACCTCTTGCATTGCCCATGGAGAAGACAACGAAAAGCAGCAGGAGAGTCCTCAGCACTGCCATGATGATCCTGAAATGAATCTAAAAATGAATAAGCAGGTGAAGTTAAATGTCTGCACTCAAATGTTGCACACTGTGGATACATATCTTAAAGACAACGCAAATGTTATTCAGTGGGTTTCTGTTCCAATGCTACACAACTCACATTGCTTTTCAGATTGTTGCCTTCAGAATCTCAGAGGAAGTTTTGATGAAGCTCCAGAGAGAGCCCTGCGTTTATAGCCTACTTTACTTAGTGGGCCTGATTTATCAATCTAACGCAGATCCGAGCGCAAAAATCATCTTACGACAGGGTTCACGTGTGATTCATGAAACACTCGAATACAGCCAATCCCATCGGTCGAATGATCGGACGTTGATAAATGTTGCGGCTGAAAACAATCGTCATTTGAATATCACGGCGCTAAAAATTCACGATTTAGAAGTGTATCTTCCTCATTATCTTCACCTGGGATGTTCCCATGACAACGCAGCACGCTGTCCATCAGCTGGTTTTAAGACGTCTTATTATTGCTGTTTATAGGCTACAACTGTTGCAAATAAATATAGCCTACATTTTATTTATAAAAAAGTTTTTAAAATATGCGTTATATATATATAGGCCCCTATAGGCCTATGTGATAATGAATAAACACAGACACACATTAGGCATAATTGTCAGATGTTAACTCATTAGTAAATGATCAGTTATACGTTTAACCTTCAGCCAAAAAAGTCCTTTGTACCTAATAATCTGTTTTAAGTGGTTCTTTGAAAATGGTTATTTAAAAAATATCAATACAGGGGTCCAAGCAGCACCAAAGGTCTTGGATTTGGCAGGCTGTAAGAAGCAACCAACATCTACTTGTTTTTGTATAAGCCTACACCAGAAAGTTACAATTCAACAAATTCAAATGTATTTGAGCTGATGATATAGGCTATTTATTAAAAAGTGGTAGTAGTTTCACTTCTAAAAACATTAGTTTAAACAGTTCATGCAAATGCAAAGTTTTAAAGGTTAGAACGGCACATCATAAAAATAAATGGCCTATAGTTATAGACTTTTTAGCTGTAAATTATGACATTTGAAATTGAAACCGTGACTGCAGCTGCAGATTTAGAACGTGTGTGTAAGTGTGACGTCACAGATTGAGCTTCATCTCTTCATGAGGGAAATAACTGGTACAACTTCTAAAAGCCCGGTCAAGAATTATTATTTTTTAAAAGATGGGATTTTGCTGGACTTAGTTGATAAATACAATTTATATAATATTTTCACAATACCCACGTGAAAATCTTGTATCCCTGCTGATTTGGGGTTTAGAAGGCTATTTTATTGAGCCTCTGCAGATATGGTTTCTTCTTTGTCATTTATTTTTTACTTCAATTTGTTTTTGCGTCTAAACCCAGTTAAGTGGATTGTAGAAATAAATAACATGTTTTATGAAGAACAATCAGGCTACAGGTCAGGTTATTCCACAATGGATAATATTTTTATTTACAGTCAGTCGTTCAGAAATATATTACGAAGAGAAAAGGATGTACTGTATATTTATTGATTTCTCCAAAGCTTTTGATAGTGTCCAGCATATAGTCTCCTGTATCTTACACTCATTAGGAATGGTATTGGTGGAAAAGTTTTTGGTGTACTGAAATCATGTATTCTAAACTTAAATCATGTGTGAAAGGAATTGTTTAACCGAGTATTTTGGATGTGCCATTGGTGTACGACAGGGCTGCATGGTGAGTCCTCTTTTATTCTTTTCCTAAACGAATATATAATGATAAAGGAAAACTGAAGGTATTCAGATTGAAAGGATCACAGAAGTGCAGACCTTGTTGTATGGATCTGCGTAAGAAATATCTGAGTAATCTCACACTTGATGTTTTTGTTGATGGGTCACAGGTTTGTGAGTCAAAGCATGCATGGAGATTAGCGCTGTACATATATCATGGAATGAAAGAGCATCTGTCATGCTATTGTAACCTTGGAACTATGGGCCGAGAGTCCATGCATTACTGAAATAAACCATTATAAAAAAGAAAAAAAGAAGTTGATTGTAAATTTAATGCCATCTTATATTTTAGGTTCTCTTAACCTCTTCATATGGACTGGTCATGTTTTACCTGGTTTGATAATAAGGTAACCGACCCTACAGCTCAGAACCGGGGCGTTTAGCATTAGGGACCCCCAGGGGACTTTATGAAGCGGGAAGTAGGGCGCGCCCAAGATCACAACCAACATTTTCTTACAAAAAATACTCAGGCCTACATTATACAGGTGACATTCAACACATACCAGAGAGTAACATGGTATTACCATGGGGTTTTAGACTTGAGCCAGAATACCATGTAAAGATCATGGTGAATTCCAGCATCATGATGCATATTTTATAAGACCGAAAACAAAGAGCCCTGGATGAAATCCAAATATGCTTACAATCCATTGTAGGAAACAAATGTCTTCTAGTGTTTGTCGATGGAGCCGCTGTGTGCCGCTTGCTTAAACCCCTTCCCTGATATCATTAAATGCCATTCTATGAACCATATCCTCAAAGCTTGCTATGCAATATACATTTGATTGTCCACAACGCATATGCTTTGATTCAATGCTTTTATTAATTTGAGGAGTGTTTCAGAGAAAATATTGAGAGATTAAGATTCAGAAGAGATTGGATTTCAGAAAAACGTTTTTGTAAAGATAAGAAAAAGTAAATGTAGTACAAATCAATCATGTTCAGCAGGGTGACCAATTATGATCTTGTCCGAACACAAATATAGTTCAGTGAGGTTGAACAGGGTGCGTCGTTCCAGCAACGGTTCGCTGTAGGGGGAATCAGTTACTCTGATCATTACAGTGCTGTTAGAATCAGGTATGTTCAACAAGGCACTCGGTGAAATACAAATTAATCATTTAACATTACCGTATGATATGAAATTATAATTGAAAAAAAGATAAGTGCACTCACAGGTCCTGCTGATCTCCAAACAGTTCTCGGAACGACCATAATTGTTAGGTTCTCCAGAGCACCAGTTGGTATAGGAATACACAGATCCATCACTCCACAACCACTCTCCTTCCTAATAAGTGAAGAGAATGAACACAAAAAGTAACTACTGTAGTCAGACCTAAGCTAAGTTTAGCTTTGAAGTCAAACTATCTTTATTAGAAACTTTGCCTTTGATTAAAGCAGAAATGTCAGTTTAGACAAACAAATAGGTTTCTTTAGGGAACACAATTGAACTTACTTGTTCACCATCATGAGCACCAACCCAAGTTCTTGTGGAAGAAGGGAACAGACTCAGCAGGAAATCGTTCTCGGGTTTATCATGCACAGATGCGAGATTCGCACCAAGAGTTTGACAGTTTCTCTGAAAAGACAGATTTTGTTGTTACAAAGTCTAATCTTTTTTAGCAGAAAGCATAAATTACTTTAAACAACATTTTAGCAAGTTGCAAACAAAGTCTGCTCTAGGATTACTCTGTTGACCCAGTGTTAACCCACTCTTAAACCTAACCATACCATCAAACCTGTCCCTAACCTTACCCATATCCCACCTCAATAGCAGCAAAAGGGTTTACATCAACACAATACGCATGTATACGTATCAAATGTACCAAACTATTTATTTCGATGTAGTTAAAGAGAGCTAATAACTTATTGTCCAAATAACTTTGTTGTAATACATTACCTCTGCTGTGATCCAGCGAACCGACTGAGAGAAGTACTGGTAGCACCGGGGTCCAAAACGTTTCCATCCACGAGGGCATTTTACTAAATCAAGTGTGGATCCAGTACATACATGTTATGTGGATTTCGTAATTTATACACAGCAAAAAACATTTTTATTTTATGTAGCTTATTTCAAGTTTGTGTGATTCTATGCCAAAATGGTGTACTTTGACACTAAAAATCCTTCATTAATCATGCAAATATTAGTAAATGGAATCTTGTACATTCCCATAATTTATTTAATTAAATGTTTTGGTTACCTCTTGCATTCCCCATGGAGAAGACAACGAAAAGCAGCAGGAGAGTCCTCAGCACTGCCATGATGAACCTGAAATGAATCTAAAAATGAATAAGCAGGTGAAGTTAAATGTCCGCACTCAAATGTTGCACACTGTGGATACATATCTTAAAGACAACGCAAATGTTATTCAGGGTTTCTGTTCCAATGCTACACAACTCACATTGCTTTTAAGATTGTTGCCTTCAGAATCTCAGAGGAAGTTTTGATGAAGCTCCAGAGAGAGCCCTGCGTTTATAGCCTACTTTACTTAGTGGGCCTGATTTATCAATCTAACGCAGATCCGAGCGCAGAAATCATCTTACGACAGGGTTCACGTGTGATTAATGAAACACTCGAATACAGCCAATCCCATCGGTCGAATGATCGGACGTTGATAAATGTGGCGGCTGAAAACAATCGTCATTTGAATATCACGGCGCTAAAAAATCACGGTTTAGAAGTGTATCTTCCTCATTATCTTCACCTGGGATGTTCCCATGACAACGCAGCACGCTGTCCATCAGCTGGTTTTAAGACAGAAATGTCTTATTATTGCTGTTTATACAACTGTTGCAAATAAATATAGTCTGCATTTTATTTATAAAAAGGTTTTTAAAATATGCGTTATATATATATAGGCCCCTATAGGCCTATGTGTGTGTGTGTGTGTGTGTGAGAGAGAGAGAGTGTAAGCCTACTTCTCTGCTCTTAAATCTTGCAACAACATGACAAAAATGTGTGCATTATCTGGCACATTTACATGATGGAGTTCCTCATGTTATTAACCCGCGCTTCAACTTTCCAGGTTGCGTCAAAGAGATACGGTCACAATTGGTTTTGGCTTTTGTTTCATGTCTTTTATTTTGTAGTTTGTTGGTTTCCTGTTTCCTAGTCATGTGAGCGTGTCTTGTGTTTCCCTACTAGTAGTCTAATGTGTAATGATTCTCATGTGTTATTAGGCTTGTTTGAGATGCGCCTTGCCTCGCCTGAAATGTAGTCGAGAGTAGGCGGCTGCAGTGAGGGGAGGAGTGAAAAAAGCGCAGGCAAGCCGGACAGTTCTCTCTTCTCGCAGTGGATCTGACAGCTGTGAGATCAAAGATGGATATCGCGGGATTCACGCTCGTGCACAGTGTTGCTAATAAACTGGATGTAATTTAAGTTCTGTTGCTTTTATATGAAAATAAATATAATGAACAAGACACCCAAAGCACTTATTCAATCCCACTCCAAATAGGCTACGTGTTTATCAATCATTTTTTTCTTTAATACAGACGTGTATTTATATAGGCCTATATAGCCTAGGCTATATATATATATATTTTTTTTTAATATAAAAATTACATAATCACATAATCCATAGAGATCGCACTGTCAGAGAGTTTGGGAATACTCACACATAATTTATACACATAAAAACACGAAATCAGAGTTTTAAATTCAAACATTTAAAAAAAGAACAATACATCACGGTTGTTTAAACCAATGAGCATTAAGCTGTGTCGTCAGCAAGTCGTTTCCCATCATGCTTTTGATCAGCGCAGTCGGTGGAGAGCAACTGCGCTTGACTGCAGAATCCGACAGGTGTGCCTTGCGCTCGCGAGAGATTTTTGACATACGTCAGCATGACATCAGAGCAAGGCGGAACGCAGTCGGACACATTTCTAACCGGCATGCATCTCGCGGTGATCACCGGTGATCGGTTCTGCGCAGATTTTGCTCATCTCAAACAAGCCTATTCTGTTCATGTGTCCTGTTTTCTCATTGGTTCATTGTTTGATTGTTCTCAGGTGTTCCTTGTTTAGTGATTAGTGTGGGTATATTCAGCCCTCTTGTTCCCATTGTTCCTTATCATGTATTGATGATGTAATCTGATGTTATGGAGTCAAGTGTTCTCAAGTCTATTCATGTTTATATTTATGTCTATGATAGCCTATGTTCTCAGTCAAGTTTACTTTAGTCATTGTCTTGTTTAATTCACCTTGGTTTTATCAATAAACTTTACATGGGTTCTTACTGCAACTTGCCTTCAGTGGACTTCTGTTACACTGTGTTGTCCCACTAAAATATTACAGATACATCCTTCATTGATGTTGGAGATTACTTTATTCTGACCTGAGAATTTTTTTTTTCTTTTTTTCTGGGGGGTATTCCAGAAAGCAGGTTATGTGACATATCTGGGTATGTTTAAGTAACCGAATAACCTAAACTTTTGGTTCTTAAACGGAAGTAGCTTTCAGGGTATGTAGCCGTAGCAAGCTTATATCAGCTAATATTTCTTTATTATTGTGTTTGTATGATAGAGATCATTAAAGGTATTAATATGTAGCTGAATAGGAGTTTATGACTTATAAGGCTGATGAATAAACACAGACACACGTTAGGCATAATTGTCAGATATTAACTCATTAGTAAATGGTCAGTTAGTTACGTTTAACCTTCAGCAAAAAAAAGTCATTTGTACCTAATAAAATGTTTTAAGTGGTTCTTTTAAAATGGTTATTTAAAAAATATTAATACAGGGATCCAAGCAGCACCAAAGGTCTTGGATTTGGCAGGCTGTAAGAAGCAACCAACATCTACTTGTTTTTGTATAAGCCTACACCAGAAAGTAGTTATGTACAATTCAACAAATACATATGTACCATTTTGAGCTGATGATATAGGCTATTTGTTAAAAAATGGTTGTAGTTTCACTTCTAAAAACATTGAACATTAGTTTAAACAGTTCATGCAAATGCAAAGTTTTAAACGTTAGAATGGTACATCATAAAAAATAAATGGCCTATAGTTATAGACTTTCTAGCTGTAAATTATGACATTTGAAATTGAAACCGTGACTGCAGCTGCAGATTTAGAACGTGTGTGTAAGTGTGACGTCACAGATTGAGCTTCATCTCTTCATGAGGGAAATAACTGGTTCAACTTCTAAAAGCCCGGTCAAGAATTATTATTTTTTAAAAGATGGGATTTTGCTGGACTTAGTTGATAAATACAATTTATATAATATTTTCCAATACCCACGTGAAAATCTTGTATCCCTGCTGATTTGTGGTTTAGAAGGCTATTTTATTGAGCCTGTGCAGATATGGTTTCTTCTTTGTCATTTATTTTTTACTTCAATTTGTTTTTGCGTCTAAACCCAGTTAAGTTGATTGTAGAAATAAATAACATGTTTTATGAAGAACAATCAGGCTACAGGTCAGGTTATTCCACAATGGATAATATTTTTATCCTAGTCTGTCGTTCAGAAATATATTACGAAGAGAAAAGGATGTATTGTATATTTATTGATTTCTCCAAAGCTTTTGATAGTGTCCAACATTTTACACTCATTAGGAATGGTATTGGTGGAAAAGTTTTTGGTGTACTGAAATCTATGCATTCTAAACTTAAATCATGTGTGAAAGGAATTGTTGGTTTAACTGAGTATTTTGGATGTACCATTGGTGTACGACAGGGCTGTATGGTGAGTCCTCTTTTATTTATTATTTTCCTAAACGAATATATAACTATGATAAAGGAAAACTGTAAAGGTAAAGGTATTCAGATTGAAAGTACAGAAGTGCAGACCTTGTATGGATCTGCATAAGAAATATCTGAGTGATCTCACACTTGTTGGTGATGTTTGTGTTGATGGGTCACAGGTTTGTGAGTAAAAGCATGCATGGAGAATAACGCTGTACATATATCATGGAATGAAAAAAAGAGCATCTGTCATACTATTGTAACCTTGGAACAATGGGCCAAGATGCCATGTATTCCTGAAATAAACCATTATATATATATATATATATATATTAAAAAAAAAAGTTGATTGTAAATTTAATGCCATCTTATATTTTAGGTTCTCTTAACCTCTTCATATGCACTGGTCATGTTTTATCTGTTATGATTTTAAGGTGACCGACCCTATACTGAACTGGGTCGTTTAGCATTAGGGACCCCCAGGGGACGTCATGAAGCTGGAAGTAGGGGGCGCCCAAGATCACAACCAACATTTTCTTTCCAAAAATACTCATAGGCCTACATTATACAGGTGACATTCAACACATACCAGAGAGTAACATGGTATTACCATGGGGTTTTAGACTTGAGCCAGAATACCATGTAAAGATCACGGTGAATTCCAGCATCACGATGCATATTTTATAAGACCGAAAACAAAGAGCCCTGGATGAAATCCAAATTTGCTTACAATCCATTGTAGGAAACAATGTCTTCTAATGTTTGTCGATGAAGCCGCTGTGTGCCGCTTGCTTAAACCCCTTCCCTGATATCATTAATGCCATTCTACAAACCATATCCTCAAACCTTGCTATGCAATATAAATGTGATTGTCCACAATGCACATGCTTTGAATCAATGCTTTTATTAATTTGAGGAGTGTTTCAGAGAAAATATTGAGAGATTAAGATTCAGAAGAGATTGGATTTCAGAAAAACATTTTTGTAAAGACAAGAAAAAAAAATGTAGTCCAAATCAATCATTTTTCAGCAGGGCGACTAATTGTGATCTTGTCCGAAACACCAATTATGATCTTGTCCGAAACGCAAATATAGTTCAGTGATGTTGAACAGGGTGCGTCGTTCCAGCAATGTTTAGCTGTAGGGGGAAATAATGAAATCAGTTACTCTGATCATTACAGTGGTGTTAGAATCAGTTATGTTCAACAAGGCACTCTGTGAAATACAAATTAATCATTACCGTATGATAATGAAATTATAATAAAAAAAAATAAAAAAAAAAGTGCACTCACAGGTCCAGCTGATCTCCAAACAGTTCTCGGGACCACCAGAATTGTTAGGTTCTCCAGAGCACCAGTTGGTATAGGAATACACAGATCCATCGCTCCACAACCACTCTCCGTCCTAATAAGTGAAGAGAATGAATACAAAAAGTAACTACTGTAGTCAGACTTAAGCTAAGTTCAGCTTTGAAGTCAAACTATCTTTATTGAAAACTTTGATTAAAGCAGAAATGTCAGTTTAGACAAACAAATAGGTTTCTTTAGGGCACACAATTGAACTTACTTGTTCACCATCATGAGCACCAACCCAAGTTCTTGTGGAAGAAGGGAACAGACTCAGCAGGAAATCGTTCTCTGGTTTATCATGCACAGATGCGAGATTCGCACCAAGAGTTTGACAGTTTCTCTGAAGAGACAGATTTTGTTGTTATGAAATCTAATCTTTTTTAGCAGAAAGCATAAATTACTTTAAACAACATTTTAGCAAGTTGCAAACAAAGTCTGCTCTAGGATTACTCTGTTGACCCAGTGTTAACCCACTCTTAAACCTAACCATACCATCAAACCTGTCCCTAACCTTACCCATATCCCACCTCAATAGCAGCAAAAGGGTTTACATCAACACAATACGCATGTATACGTATCAAATGTACCAAACTATTTATTTTGATGTAGTTAAAGAGAGCTAATAACTTATTGTCCAAATAACTTTGTTGTAACTAATACATTACTTCTGCTGTGATCCAGCGAACCGACTGAGAGAAGTACTGGTAGCACCGGGGTCCATAACTTATCCATCCACGAGGGCATTTTACTAAATCAAGTGTGGATCCAGAACATACATGTTATGTGGATTTCGTAATTTATACACAGCAAAAAACATTTTTATTTTATGTAGCTTATTTCAAGTTTGTGTGATTCTATGCCAAAATGGTGTACTTTGACACTAAAAATCCTTCATTAATCATGCAAATATTAGTAAATGAATCTTGTACATTCCCAAAATTAATTTAATTAAATGTTTTGGTTACCTCTTGCATTGCCTATGGAGAAGACAACAAAAAGCAGCAGGAGAGTCCTCAGCCCCGAGACTTAAATTGATAAAATAGCTTAGATAATGAACACATGCAACTTTAATTACTCAAAATGGCCATATTCAAGAAAAAAAAAGTCGAATAGTTTGACACTTCCATCTTACCTTGCACTCTTTCAACGTTAAACTGATGGAATACGCTGCTTCTGTGAACAGTAAACCCCGCCTTCTTTTATTTGATTGGCTATCTATTTTGATGGTCGCTGTAAGGTAGACTTAAAATTTAACTTTTAAACCTTTTTGTCATCCTAAAAACAGAGCGGAGCAAAAAAATATATAATATTGGGGGGACAGTTTTAAAAAGTAGGCTATACTGACATTGAACAATATCTTCTTAATTTTGTGTCTAACTGTCTCTAGTATAATGAACAGACACAATTAAAGTTAAGACACTTTATTGACACCAGAAAGAACTCCAGGAGAAAATGGATCAAAAAGGAACAGCAACAATGTAGAGACGGATTCCTCCTGGCAGCCTGTACAGAGGGAGAAACATTGAGAAAAAGCAGTTAGGACTTTGCGAAGAATACAATTTTAAACATTTACAGGGGTAAGTCTGTGATTTGATTGCCGTCCGAATCCATAATGTCAGTGTTTTTTCTCACCCAACCTGCGTAAAAATCCCTGGCCAAATTACCTACTGTTTTTTGACAAACAGGTCGTGTGGGGATTCAATTGCTGTCTGAATCCACATCTCTGAGTTTACAAAAGATTCAAAATTCACTGTTTAAATCATTTTATATCACTGCCAAGCACCATACAAAAGATGTACACTTTTATTACTGAATTGCTGGAAAGTATTTACGAGAACAATATTTCATCGCAGCTCCACCTCAGCGAACTAAAATGGAAAAGAGAAGTACGTAAAAATGCTTTTTGAACAGATTTGAAATGGTTATGCAAAATATGATAACATTTTTAAGTAGGCTAGGCTATTATAGTTTGGATTATGTAGACTAGGCTATTATAGTTTGGATTATGTTTTATAATATCCCATGAGTCCTAATGTGCTGAAGTGCTTCTTTTATAAAGAACACCGCTTTCTCACATAACGCAGTGAACTAGCCCCTGCACGGGTGAATAACTGATTCTCGAGCCGTC
Source organism: Phoxinus phoxinus (assembly GCF_949152265.1). Lineage (NCBI taxonomy): Eukaryota > Metazoa > Chordata > Actinopteri > Cypriniformes > Leuciscidae > Phoxinus > Phoxinus phoxinus. Next base: position 12,997,276 of record NC_136887.1, on the reverse strand, counting down.
GATATCAGCAGCATCGCCAGGGACAGCGCCGGGTAACGTCGCACGTAAGAAGGTATATATCTTTAGCAGCTTCCTAAGGTATGGTTCGGGGAACACGTCTATAAATGCTATACCTTTAGTTAAGTTATACCGTATTCGTAGCGCGCTAAGAGAACATTATCAGGAAACGCAGCCCAGGTGTTTATGAATGAGCATTATTATGAATGATTCAAATGAGTATCTTTTTTTTTTAAAGATTGGAACATGTTATTCTGATGTATGTTATCATGATCTCCATTTTAAACAAAACAAAAACTATTTTAAACCAAATAGATTCTCAGTTTATCCTGATTAAGGCCGTTCACAATTTTAAACCAAATAGATTCTCAGTTTATCCTGATTAAGGCCGTTCACATATCGCGTCTAAAGCGTGTGGAAAGCGCTTTCTCCTTCTTTCTACAAGTGCTTGTGCTCCCGTGGCGTCTGTCATTGCTATGCAACGATGAACTGCTCTCTCCATGATGACGAGGAAGTATCAGCAAAGGATTAATGCATGCTGCGCTTATGGTATTACCGGTTGTGGCGAGCAGGACGAGGTCGAGGGACATGAGAGAGCGGCGCGAGACCGGTGGCGTGATTAATGATGAACGACTCCTGCGCGACGTGCCGCTCTCTCACGTCCCTCGACCTCGTCCTGCTCGCCACACTGGTGTTGTCACACTTTGATTAACTGGTGGGGAAATATCCCAGCGTATGACTAACGTTTCGGGAAACACGTATTAACGATAAGGTACAGCTTTAAAGTATAACTTGGGAACGAGGTAGCGTTAAGAAGGTTTCGGGAAATCCAGCCCTTATTATTAATAACGTGTTTCCTGAAACGTTCTTAGTGTTGCGCTTTTATTGAGCAGGTCATGCAATAACAGAAGTGAGTTATTTACAGCAATAATGTGATGCGGCTGCTGGGCAATCTGCTGAGTTTTGCAGGTGGAGCATTGAAGAGACGGCTGTGTTTGTTTGGGTTGATTCCAAATATCAACAATGTCCAAATATTTGAAATATCGCGTACCCCACCTTAATATCTGGCAGTTTTTTTATGTCCATCTATAGTTGCCATCATCTGAAGTCTTAGTGAGTGTGTTTGCATCATCTGAAGTCTTCGTGAGTGAGACTGGATCCAAACAGGAGCTGCTGAAATCTCTGGTGAAGTTGCTGAGCATCCTGAGATAGAAACAGGGAAGCAACAGGAGAAAGGTTAGCATAGCTGCAGCCCATATTATTTCAGGCAAAAGATGATCATGTGCACTTTTCACTATTTCATCACATATTAACTGTAGAACAAGATTATAAGATGTGTTAATTGAATGCTTGGCTAAAGAGGTGTGTCTTTAGCCTAAATTTAAATTGGGAGAGTGTGTCTGAGCCCCGAACATTATCAGGAAGGCTATTTATGAAAGTAAAAGAGTAGCAAAACTCGAGAGCATAAAGATGTGAATTTAAGAACTTGTCCCCTGTAAAATACAAGTCTAAAGTTGAATTTATAGATTTACACTCGCAGATAATGTCACAAAACACGCGTCCTCTGGGACTAACGTGACTTAACGTGTGTTTGCATTGGTGAAAGCATTAGTGAGAGTGCAGAAAATACGTTGCAATGATAAGATCTTCATTCACGCGATCAACAATCTGTCATCCTTTTATCTGATGGGAATAGATCTAAATACTTAAAAAACTTCTCACGATTCGTTAATCTCACCATTGTAATAGTAAAAAACATATAATAGCTGTAATAGTAAAAGTATTTGAGAGAGTTTCACATGTAATACGTAGCTATTTCTAGCCTTCAAATCAGGCTAGGAAAATGTTTTTTATTTCTAAAATAATATGAATTTAATGAATAAAATGAATCACGGCGCTAAAAATTCACGATTTAGAAGTGTAACTTCTTCATTATCTTCACCTGGGATGTTCCCATGACAACGCAGCACGCTGTCCATCAGCTAGTTTTAAGACGTCTTATTATTGCTGTTTATAGGCTACAACTGTTGCAAATAAATATAGCCTACATTTTATTTATAAAAAAGTTTTTAAAATATGCGTTATATATATATAGGCCCCTATAGGCCTATGTGATAATGAATAAACACACAGACACACATTAGGCATAATTGTCAGATGTTAACTCATTAGTAAATGATCAGTTATACGTTTAACCTTCAGCCAAAAAAGTCATTTGTACCTAATAAACTGTTTTAAGTGGTTCTTTGAAAATGGTTATTTAAAAAATATCAATACAGGGGTCCAAGCAGCACCAAAGGTCTTGGATTTGGCAGGCTGTAAGAACCAACCAACATCTACTTGTTTTTGTATAAGCCTACACCAGAAAGTTACAATTCAACAAATTCAAATGTACCATTTTGAGCTGATGATATAGGCTATTTAGTAAAAAGTGGTTGTAGTTTCACTTCTAAAAACATTAGTTTAAACAGTTCATGCAAATGCAAAGTTTAGAACGGCACATCATAAAAAATAAATGGCCTATAGTTATAGACTTTTTAGCTGTAAATTATGACATTTGAAATTGAAACCGTGACTGCAGCTGCAGATTTAGAACGTGTGTGTAAGTGTGACGTCACAGATTGAGCTTCATCTCTTCATGAGGGAAATAACTGGTACAACTTCTAAAAGCCCGGTCAAGAATTATTATTTTTTAAAAGATGGGATTTTGCTGGACTTAGTTGATAAATACAATTTATATAATATTTTCGCAATACCCACGTGAAAATCTTGTATCCCTGCTGATTTGGGGTTTAGAAGGCTATTATAGCGGCAGCCAGTAACCGCTAAGAGGCTGAGTAGAGGGAGTAAAAGATGACGCGTTTCCATTGCAGTCCAGGTGATTTATTGTAACATTGAAGTGAACAGACACATGAGGAATGATGACGGTAAAGTAAGCAAAACAAATGAAATAAAATAAAACTAAATGAAATGAAAATGAAAACGAAAACGGTCAACAGAAAGTGAGCGTCCCAGCTACTCACCCCCTTCCTACATGCAAACCACAGACAAACTAACAGGTAATATATGCACCTGTAACAAGTGACGTAAACCAAAACAAATTTCAAAATAAAAGACATCAACCCAAACCTGGCACCTACATTCCAGCCCCTGATTATTACACCCCAAGACTGTAATAATCATAACAATACAACACAATCACACAAAATATACATCACTGAATATTTACCTACAAACATAGAAATCGCTAAATCTTATTTCACAAATAAACAATGTATACACATGTGAATGTGTAAATGTCCAATTCTTCAATGTGTGAACAGTGTCCGTAATTAAAGGAAGTAAAACATGTCCATCAAACGGTCTTTAGTCAAAGTCTTCGGTAAGTCATTTGAGAGCTCTCATAAGTCAGTCAGTCACTCAGTCAGTCGGTCATAGAATAGTTAAAAGTCCTCCGTTTCCAGAAGAAGGCAAACTTTAGTAATGGGTCTGGTCAAGCAGGAACTCTTGGTCTTGATTCTTACTTGCCGTGTCAATCCCTTTTTATCCAGTGTGATCTGAACAATCTTGCCCATTATCCATGAGCTCCTTGGAGCAGTATCATCCACTACAAGCACAATTTGTTTTTGCGTCTAAACCCAGTTAAGTGGATTGTAGAAATAAATAACATGTTTTATGAAGAACAATCAGGCTACAGGTCAGATTATTCCACAATGGATAATATTTTTATTTACAGTCAGTCGTTCAGAAATATATTACGAAGAGAAAAGGATGTACTGTATATTTATTGATTTCTCCAAAGCTTTTGATAGTGTCCAGCATATAGTTTCCTGTATTTTACACTCATTAGGAATGGTATTGGTGGAAGTTTTTGGTGTACTGAAATCATGTATTCTAAACTTAAATCATGTGTGAAAGGAATTGGTTTAACCGAGTATTTTGGATGTGCCATTGGTGTACGACAGGGCTGTATGGTGAGTCCTCTTTTATTCTTTTCCTAAACGAATATATAACTATGATAAAGGAAAACTGAAGGTATTCAGATTGAAAGTATCACAGAAGTGCAGACCTTGTTGTATGGATCTGCGTAAGAAATATCTGAGTAATCTCACACTTGGTGATGTTTGTGTTGATGGGTCACAGGTTTGTGAGTCAAAGCATGCATGGAGATTAGCGCTGTACATATATCATGGAATGAAAGAGCATCTGTCATGCTATTGTAACCTTGGAACTATGGGCCGAGAGTCCATGCATTACTGAAATAAACCATTATAAAAAAGAAAAAAAGAAGTTGATTGTAAATTTAATGCCATCTTATATTTTAGGTTCTCTTAACCTCTTCATATGGACTGGTCATGTTTTACCTGGTTTGATAATAAGGTAACCGACCCTACAGCTCAGAACCGGGGCGTTTAGCATTAGGGACCCCCAGGGGACTTTATGAAGCGGGAAGTAGGGGGCGCCCAAGATCACAACCAACATTTTCTTACAAAAAAATACTCATAGGCCTACATTATACAGGTGACATTCAACACATACCAGAGAGTAACATGGTATTACCATGGGGTTTTAGACTTGAGCCAGAATACCATGTAAAGATCACGGTGAATTCCAGCATCACGATGCATATTTTATAAGACCGAAAACAAAGAGCCCTGGATGAAATCCAAATATGCTTACAATCCATTGTAGGAAACAAATGTCTTCTAGTGTTTGTCGATGGAGCCGCTGTGTGCCGCTTGCTTAAACCCCTTCCCTGATATCATTAAATGCCATTCTATGAACCATATCCTCAAAGCTTGCTATGCAATATACATTTGATTGTCCACAACGCATATGCTTTGATACAATGCTTTTATTAATTTGAGGAGTGTTTCAGAGAAAATATTGAGAGATTAAGATTCAGAAGAGATTGGATTTCAGAAAAACGTTTTTGTAAAGATAAGAAAAAGTAAATGTAGTACAAATCAATCATGTTCAGCAGGGTGACCAATTATGATCTTGTCCGAACACAAATATAGTTCAGTGAGGTTGAACAGGGTGCGTCGTTCCAGCAACGGTTCGCTGTAGGGGGAATCAGTTACTCTGATCATTACAGTGCTGTTAGAATCAGTTATGTTCAACAAGGCACTCGGTGAAATACAAATTAATCATTTAACATTACCGTATGATATGAAATTATAATTGAAAAAAAGATAAGTGCACTCACAGGTCCTGCTGATCTCCAAACAGTTCTCGGAACGACCATAATTGTTAGGTTCTCCAGAGCACCAGTTGGTATAGGAATACACAGATCCATCACTCCACAACCACTCTCCTTCCTAATAAGTGAAGAGAATGAACACAAAAAGTAACTACTGTAGTCAGACCTAAGCTAAGTTTAGCTTTGAAGTCAAACTATCTTTATTAGAAACTTTGCCTTTGATTAAAGCAGAAATGTCAGTTTAGACATACAAATGTTTCTTTAGGGAACACAATTGAACTTACTTGTTCACCATCATGAGCACCAACCCAAGTTCTTGTGGAAGAAGGGAACAGACTCAGCAGGAAATCGTTCTCTGGTTTATCATGCACAGATGCGAGATTCGCACCAAGAGTTTGACAGTTTCTCTGAAAAGACAGATTTTGTTGTTACGAAATCTAATCTTTTTTAGCAGAAAGCATAAATTACTTTAACCCTTTGACTGTCACCGTCCCACAGGTGGGACGTTTGCCAGTATATTTTTAAAACAATAATATCTTAGTAAAAACCTTAAGTAATATTGACAAACTATATATCATTTGAAAGCTTACAATCTCTAGTTTTCATATTTGGTTACTGATTTTCAAAATAAATTACAGAGGAGCTGTAATTTATCAATTTGCATCAATAATATTTTCATACTCCAAGGTGTTCAGTCCTTTATTTTGAAATAGTGATGAACATGAAAAATCATGAAAAAAATGGTAGAAACCTCAGTTTGTTTTCATGCCAAGAGTTCAAAAGATAGCATTTGTTCAATTATTTTAGAAAAAAAGCTCTGAAAATGTTTTAGAAATAAAGAAAAACCATATATGGAAATGGAGGCGCCCTTATATGGGCAGTAATGTCAACTAGTGAAAAAGTGTGGTACTGCGCCCAAACAAAATCTTACTGAAAGCTCATTTTTTGAGATATCAACCTAAAATTTAAAACACAACTTGTTCAGATTTTTGGCTTTGATTTTTGTGCAGTTTTAGAGTTACCCAGGTTTTGAAAAAATATATTTTATATAAAATATGAATAATTTTTTTATTTTATTTTATATTTTCATAAACTCAAACTTCTATAACTTTTTTTCTGTTACACTTTCTTAATTTATTTCACTTCTATAAAAATCTGCCAATTTTCTTCTTAAAAACAAGACCAATCTTACATCCATATTCCAAAGCATTCTTGAGTTACAAACATTTAAGTTCGGAAAGTGCATTTTCATGTATATTCAAAAAAAGGGGCGTGACACTTAAAGGGTTAAACAACATTTTAGCAAGTTGCAAACAAAGTCTTCTCTAGGATTACTCTGTTGACCCAGTGTTAACCCACTCTTAAACCTAACCATACCATCAAACCTGTCCCTAACCTTACCCATATCCCACCTCAATAGCAGCAAAAGGGTTTACATCAACACAATACGCATGTATACGTATCAAATGTACCAAACTATTTATTTCGATGTAGTTAAAGAGAGCTAATAACTTATTGTCCAAATAACTTTGTTGTAATACATTACCTCTGCTGTGATCCAGCGAACCGACTGAGAGAAGTACTGGTAGCACCGGGGTCCAAAACGTTTCCATCCACGAGGGCATTTTACTAAATCAAGTGTGGATCCAGAACATACATGTTATGTGGATTTCGTAATTTATACACAGCAAAAAACATTTTTATTTTATGTAGCTTATTTCAAGTTTGTGAGATTCTATGCCAAAAATGGTGTACTTTGACACTAAAAATCCTTCATTAATCATGCAAATATTAGTAAATGGAATCTTGTACATTCCCAAAATTAATTTAATTAAATGTTTTGGTTACCTCTTGCATTCCCCATGGAGAAGACAACGAAAAGCAGCAGGAGAGTCCTCAGCACTGTGCGATGCTATAAAGAGAGAGGCCGACGCTCGATGTTGGGCCGACGTCGGCCAGACGTACATCTGGGAGGCCTACTGTCACGTTTGGTTTTGGGTTTTGTTTTATGTCTTATTTTGTAGTTTGTTTCCTCTTTCATGTAATTATTATCATTTGTTAATAGCATAGACAGTCACAGGCTTTGAGATGACCAAAATAATCTGCGCAGAACCGACCACCAGTGATCACCGCGAGATGCATGCTGGTTAGAAATCTGTCCGAGTCCGCCTGGCTCTGATGTCATGCTGACTGTCAAAACTCTCTCGCGATCGCAAGCCGCGCGTGTCGGATTCTGCAGTCGAGCGCAGTTGCTCTCCACAGACCGCGCTGATCAAGAGCACAATGGGAAATGAGTGACGCTGACCACACAGCTTAATACTCATTTTAAACAACCATGATGATTGTTCTCTTTTAAAATGTTTGAATTTAAAACTCTTATTTCGTGTTTTTATGTGTATAAATTATGTGTAAGTATTCCCGAACTCTCTGACAGTGTGATCTCTATATGGGTTATTTGATTGTTGTTAATATTTCTTAAAAATATTTATAAAACATGTCTGTAGTTAATGTAAAAATTATTGATAAACACATATTTGGTATGTAATTAAATAACAAGAACTTTGATTGTCTTTTTCATTATATTTATTTTCTTATAAAAGCAACAGAACTTATTCCAGAAAGCAGGTTATGTGACATATCTGGGTTTATAGCCCTATGTGGTATGTAGCCGAATAGCAAGCTTATATCAGCTAATATTTCTTTATTATTGTGTTTTGTATGATAGAAGTAAATGGTCAGTCAGTTATACCTTTAGTTTAACCTTAAGCAAAAAAGTAATTTGTACCCAATAAAATGTTTTAAGTGGTTCTTTGAAAATGGTTATTTAAAAAAACATTAATACAGGGGTCCAAGCAGCACCAAAGGTCTTGGATTTGGCAGTAAGAACCAACCAACATCTATTTGTTTTTGTATAAGCCTACACCAGAAAGTATACGTACAATTCAACAAATACGTACCATTTTGAGCTGATGATATAGGCTATTTATTAAAAAATGTGGTTGTAGTTTCACTTCTAAAAACATTAGTTTAAACAGAATATGCAAATGCAAAGTTTTAAAGGTCTGAATGGCAATGGCACATAAATAAAGGCCTACTTATGGACCTTTTAGCTCCAAATTGATCTATGAAATCCTACATGGTTAAAATGACTCCACATACACCACTGACCTATCATATATGACAGTAAAATGTAGGCTACAGTATTTTTTTCTTCTTCTGTTTGAACCCGTCTGGCAATGTTAGGCCTATATCAATTATGGTTGGTTTTACAGTACTATCAATCACCATGTTCTATACCTTTCTGACGGAAAATGGATACCATGGCAAATATTTGTCAGGGCAGCAATGAAACAGATAAATTAATATTTGTTTTTTTAATAAACGGAGCAGGTGTAAATATGTAACTGTCCCTTTAAGAGACACGGGCTGACAGACTGAGCGCATATGCAGCGGCTCCCCGTCATCATAACGGCTATACTGAGACACAGACACACAACATCCGTTGAGATCCCTCCTGATATTAACCATCACTCGTGTCGTGTGGTCGGAATGGAGATGTTGAATAATCGACTAAAATAAGGACAAGTCCTCGCAGAGATCAAGATGGTGTCGTGGATCATTTCGCGAATGGTGGTGTGAGTGTATATGCGGCGCGCGCGTGTGTTTGTGTTGCTGCGGATACATGAGGCTTTTCAATGGAAATAACGTTATAAATATTTCTGCTTATTTGTTCAGGGAAATGCTATAATAGTAACAGTTTTAGGGATCTAAAGATATTCAGCTATTCATATAAATTGCAAATAGGGTAAAATTAATAAAACAAAGCGATGACTTCATATACAGACGAGGATGGTTCACCATTTGTGTTGCTTGTTGTGTGATTTTCACCTGGATCAAAATGCCCTAGGTATGAAATTGGGTCTTAATGTACCAAACACTTCGATAGAGAACGTGAAATGTTAAAAAAACAAAACGTATGGGCAGGTTTTAGGCGTCCCAGATGTATTGTACTGTATGTAGGCTATTACACCCATCACATCATCTACTTTGTATGCTGATGTCATCATACTTTCAAATGCATATTTGTTAAATCACAAAGTGTGATCAAAGTCTTCTGAGATGGGTTTTTCACTAATAAGGCCTAACGTTACCTGCCCAGCTGATTTGTCCCAGCTGGTAACGTTACATAATCTGTTCCATATGACTCATTTGTGATGTTTGGGTCTCGGGTGGGTTCCTTAGTGGGATTTACAGTCAGGTGATTTTGATTCTTATTGGATCATACTCCGATTACTAACTCCATGATTAATCAATTACATCAAACACTTAGGCCATACATGCATGTGGTGAACAAATTGTCCCAAACACTGCTTGGGCACAAATGGCAGAGGTTGAATTCATTGTTTGTTGTTGGTCTGGATCGAGGCCATTAGAAACAAACATCAGGCATCATTATCGTGGTTTTTGCTGAATCTCATGGAATGCTCTTTGCTGTGGCTTTAACTGTGGTGAGCAGATGCATTATGGGAGTCGTTGTAATGGGACAGAGGGCATGTGGTCTGCCACGCGCCAGACTGCCTCGTTGTCCTCATGCTTCATTATGCATTACAAACATGGTGTGCACTGTCTATATGTACACATTTACAGAATACAATGCATCATATGCACAACCATAAGTTAAAGGGATAGTTCACCTAAAAACGAACATTTTGTCATTACTTACCCTCAAGTTGTTCCAAACCTGTATGAATTTCTTTCTTCTGTAACCAGACAGTTGACGGTAGCACTTGACTTCCACGGTGCCGTCAACTCTCTGGTTACCAACATTCTTCAAAATATCCTCTTTTGTGTTCAACAGAAGAAAGAAACTCATACAGGTTTGGAACAACATGAGGTTGAGTAAATGACAAAATTGTCCTTTTTGGGGGAACTATCCCTTTAAAGCACGTTTTTGAAGTCAGCATGAAACCGAAGATACTTTTCTTCTCTATTGTGATGTATATCTGTGTGAAACGGCTTCTCGAACAAGATCAAATGTAGGGTGGGACTTGATTTTGTCCATGGGCAATTGATTGGAAGGTTGTGGTTTGCGATTGGTCGATCCCGTGTGAGTGACAGGTTGCCCCGCCCTCAGAGAAGAGATGTCGCTGCAAGAGGGAGCGGAAGTTATTATGATTAAAGGTTTCAAGGGAATGTGATTTAAAAAATATATAATATGCGCACAGATAAATCATTGATAATAAACACTGCAATATTCCATTAAAAAATAAGGATTGCCAATTTTGATTTCATGGTGACTTTAAGCCACAGGACTGATCCGGATGCACTCATGCCAGCTGCAGTGGGTAGGTGTGGTCTGTCCTGTATCCTGTCATCCTCTTCTGGATCTGCTAGTGCAGAACGTTCAGATTGTGTCGCCTCAGCACAAAATGGCATGTTTGTGTGTGTAGGAGCGCGGGTGCCCGAGGGCACGTGTCTGAGTTCATGCTGCAAATGCAGGGCATCTGTGGAATCTGGTTCTTTTGTGTGTAGATCCGTCTTCATGCGCTCATAAATGATTTACTTTTAATGGCTCTCAGATTCAGAGTGTTTGCTTCCAATAGCGTCATGAAACATGCTGGTGTGTGTACAGTAGGGTTAGTGTTGACTGGGATACGATTTATGAGCTTGCTTTTCGCTGAAGTGCAGAGCCTCTGAATAAATTGATCAGTCACCAATATTGGTTGTGTGATTCATAAACTTGTTTATTTCTGTTCTGTTTAGATTTTAATTAACTGGAGATAGCCATCCTCTAACAGCCTCTTAAGTGTTGCAATTGTGTCCTGTACTCGAGGTAATGGTGCAAGTGAAATTTTAGCTGAAGTGAGTTGGTGTAATGGTAAGATGAGCTTGCCTGTTTCTGCTGGGAGTGTGTTCAATAAAAGTCTTTTCTCTCTGCAGCCTGGCCTTCGGGACTCTCTACCCAGCCTATTCCTCTTATAAGGCTGTGAAGACGAAAAACGTCAAGGAGTATGTGAGTATTTCAGTACGGCTTCAATTAGGATATTTGTTCTTTTTTACTCTTTTGTAATGTTATAACTATATTCAATTATATTGCTATTAATTGGACAATATTTTATTTTAGGTTGGTCGCTTTTGCAGAAAAATGATGAATCTCCTATGTATGAAGCTAGTATAATGTATATAGGCCTAATATTTTAGGTACTATATTTTATAAATATATACTATAGCCTACATATTTTATATACTATGCTGTATATAGGCCTACTAGGCCTATATTTTACAATTATATATATATGTACATATACACACACACATACATATATATATATATATGTGTGTGTGTGTATATGTACTACCGCTATATATATTTTATATATTTTAAATATTTTTTTTTATTATATATATACTCTGCTATATATTGTCCTACTATATTTTACAATACTATATATATATATATATATGTGTGCTATATATATTTTACTATACTATATTTTATACATATATATTTGACAAATATATAGAATATTTTATATACTATGGCTATATTTTATCTAGTATTATTTTTAAAAGTTCTAATACAAAATGTATTCCTGAAAATGGTTGCAGATTTAGAGTCTTGATTGACAACCAGATTTGCTTGTTGTTAGTTATTTATAATAATATATATATATATATATATATATATATATATCCCTCTGACGGTCTTCGTTTCGGAGTCACCTCCTGGGCCTTCCCGGTCAGAAGTGACCGGACACCTAAAAATTCAATTTCCTCCATCCCAGTAAAACCAATGCAATTTATTTTTGTTCTATAATATTTTTTCTTTTTAATTTTGTATTTTGAGAGAATTTGATTGAATTTATTAATATTTATGCAATATTTATGGTCTATTTTTGCCATTGAAAAAAATACAAACATTTTTAAAAATTTTTTAAATTTTTTTTTTTTTTTTTATGCAGTATGTTAGTTTAATATAGAGTCTAGGCCTCCAAAAAAAAAATGGTTGAAGCAGATTAGCGCCATCTGGTGAGAGTATGGAGAGAAAGCGTAGAACCATGGTGTAACCACTAGATGGCATAAACAGCACTCTATGGAGAGGCATGTGACTTCCCCAGCTGTTTAATGGACACATTTACTTTTTTTTTTTTTTTTGTGGATTTGAATATATATTTCAACAATCTCAAAAACTATTTCTTATCAAGTTTTATATATATATTTTTTTAGAAATAGTGATTTAAAGTGTTAGTTTTTGCATTATGATTAGTCAAACCTAAACATTGTGTTAGAAAGCCTAGAAAAATTATCCCAGAGTGGAAATCACACAATCCACCTAATATGTCATCATGGCTTAGTGATATAATGATGTTTAATATAAATATAAATATATATTTTTTTAATATATATATAAAAAATAAAAAAAATTATGAAAAATTATTTTTAAATTTTTTTTTTAATTTTTTTTTTTTTAAATTTTTTTTTTCTCTAGATGTTTTAGAGTGTCACCCCTTTAATGCTGTGTACTTAAAAAAAATGTAAAAAAAAATTTTGGGTGAATTTTTGTGTTTTTGTCAATTTCCCATTCATTTCCTATGGGGGTCATTTTTGACCAAAGACCACAAGTGTGATTATTTTTTTTATGACCACTTAGCATGCTCGGATCATGACCTCAATTTTTTTGTGTGTTCACATACATAATGCCATAAAAGTCACCAAGTTTCGTAACATTCCGATGAAGCTGTGATTTTTAAAAATTCAAAACATATTTTTTGTAATCTGAATTTATTGGTGTGTATGTGTATAAAAGTGTGTTTGTATGTGTGTGTGTGTGGGTGGGTGTGTCTGTTTTGCACTCTTGATGTTGTAGAGTTTCCCCCCTTTCCAGCGGTGTACTTTTTTTTAGGATTGTGTCCGTTTTGTAGATTGTACACACAAAAATGCGGAGAATTTTAGAATTTTTGTAAATTTCCCATTCATTTCCTATGGGTCGGTCATTTTTGACCGAAGACCACAAGTGTGACTATTTTTTTCACGACCACTTAGCATGCTCGGATCATGACCTTAATTTTTTTTTGTATTCACATACCTAATGCCATAAAAGTCACCAAGTTTCATAACATTCAGATGAAGCTGTGATTTTTAAAAATTCAAAACAGAAAATATTTCGGTCAGAACCGACCGAGGACCGTCTGAGGGATATATATATATATATATATATATATATATATATATATATATATATATATATTTGGTACCGAGGTTGAAAGGTTGACTGGTTGACTTGAGCCTGATGAATTCACTGACTAAACCATGCAATTTGTGTAAATGGAATATTTATTGCAGGATTATTTATATGCAGAAAGAAAATGATCATATTTACATTTATTCAACTAAATGCATTACTAAATTTTTTTTTTTTTTTTTAATTATTACAAAAAAATATATTTTAAAAAGCACATTGTGCATTTATAGCTTCAAGTACACTTTTGTTGTTCCCTATGATTTGAGGATAAAAGTATTTTGTGGTTAAATATATACATGCATCATACTATTTTTGGAAACGATTTATCGTCTTAACGAGTCTCAGGTTACTAGTTGCTATGGAAACCACTAGGGCAGCAGTTTTCTCCCACGGACACCATTTTTAGTCTCCTCTGTATTACAAATAGGACCGCTTTCCATTCATCTAGACATGTTTAGTAAAAGGTTTGGACATTTCGTAACCTTTTATTCTTCTGTTTTTTTGTGGACCTGGATTTATAAATGCACAGGCTTTTTTCTAGACAAACTGAAACATAGTGATGTCATTTGATAATGGCTTAATTGGCTGTTAATCTTATTGGCAGTACAGATGGAGACAAATCCATTGCCAATGGCGACTGCCTTTTTTCCATAAGCAAGCAGTCATGCATAATGCATAAGGCTGTATTCAGCAAGAGCATGTGACCTGATGTGTGCTGATGTCATGTGCACACGTGCTTGATTATAACATCTGTGTGTTTTTCTTTCCTCAGGTGAAATGGATGATGTACTGGATAGTGTTTGCGATATTTACGACGGCAGAGACGATCACAGATATGCTTCTCTCTTGGTCAGTCAACTGATTTTATAAGCTACAAAATTAGTTTTATAGTGATTATAATATTATGATCATCTTTATCCTCATCATTATTATTAATGATTATTCATTTATCTTTTGTTGCATTAATTGCTAATATGTTGACCTCCCATTTTGCCAGGTTTCCATTTTATTTTGAGCTTAAGATTGCCTTTGTTGTCTGGCTGTTGTCCCCGTACACCAAGGGCTCCAGCGTGCTGTACCGCAAGTTTGTGCACCCCACACTCTCCAATAAAGAAAAGGTACAAATGAACTTGCTTCATGAATATAATCAAACTATTGTTAGAGGTGGTTGCTTTCAAATAGGTCTCCTGAACACTCCACCAATCGGAGAGTTAAGGCAAAGTAATGAATTTGTGTTGCATGATGGTATGTGTGTGTTACAGGAAATCGATGAGTACATAACCCAGGCTAAAGACCGCAGTTATGAGACCATGATGCGGTTTGGGAAGAGAGGACTCAACATTGCAGCTACTGCAGCCGTCACAGCCGCCTCAAAGGTGAAATTATAGTATTCATTTCTTTAAAAGAGACCACAAATCTTTGATCAGTAGCATATAATATTTCTTTCTGAAATGATAATATAATATACTTTTTTTTGTGGTGGGCCCAATGAAAATATAGGCAAGTAAAATCCAGCATATACAAATTCTTATGGTTGTGACCTGTAGGTGCAGATGTTTGTTGCATATGAAGTTAAAGGGTTAGTTCACCCAAAAAATAAAAATCAGTCATCATTTACTCACCCTCATGTCCTTCCAAACCCATAAGACTTCAGTTTATCTTCAGAACACAAATTAAGTCATTTTTAATTGAATCTGAGAGCTTTCTGTCCCTCCATTGACAGCTACGCAACTACCACTTTGACGCTTCAAAAAGAGATTGTAAAATTATTCCATATGAATTAAGCGGTTTAGTCCAAATTTACTGAAGAGACGTAATAGCTTTATATGATGAACAGATTGAATTTAGGCTTTTATTCACATATAAACATTTCTCAACTCACACATCAGTTGTGGTAATCGGAAGCTCAAGCATGTTGACGTGCGAGAACCAATCAGGTTCATGGTTCTATGGAGGAACAGAAAGCTCTCAGATTTCATTAAAAAGATCTTCATTTGTGTTCCAAAGATGAATGAAAGTCTTGTGTTTGGAACAACATGACTGATTTGTAATTTTTGGGTGAAAGAAATGTATCAGTGTATATTTTGTGTAGTGTCAAGTTCACTGTTCAATACGCATTTGTCTTTTATTCAAACTGTTTAATTCAAGTCTTTTATTCAAGTTCGTACAGTAATATTGTTCTGCATCTTGAATAAGAATATGCAATTGTAATGTTTGTCTTTTGTGTGTTGAACTGCAGGGTCAGGGTGTGTTATCAGAGAAGCTACGCAGTTTCAGCATGCAGGATCTGACTCTGATTCAGAACGAAGACGAGCTGCTGCTGGACAGCACAGACGACACCCACACCGCAGCCACGCTACCTCGTGCTAAAACTGTCACGCGCTCAGGTAACACACAAAACAACAGTCCTAACTAGGGATGCTAACCATTAAAGGGATAGTTCACTTTGAAATTAAATTTTGATATGTTTTAGCTTACCTGAAGTGCATCCAATATGTAGGTGTCTTTGTCTCCACAGTAGTTTCAATTTTTATATTTTTAGGTCAAACCGTTGTTGTCTGTCAGTCATATAATGGAGGTCTATGGGTACAGACTCCAAGAGCATGCACAGAGACGTCCAAATTAAACAATTCCCCATCGTTAGTGCACATTGATGGCCTAAGACACGAAACGAGCGGTTTGTGTGAGAAAACGAACAGTATTTATATAGTTTTAATCTATTTCAAGCAACCACGTCCTAGTGATCTGTTTACTTAGTCTGCGCAAGCGCCGTAGGGCGCCGGAATGCTCCGGAAGTGCTCTCTCGCGCATGTACGTCACTCATTGTGTACACAGAGATTTCTGCAGTATTACCTTTCACTGAGAACATCTAAAGTTATTTAGACGGAAAAGAAATCGCAATGGAAGACGATTTTGAGACATCAACAGACAACATTGAATTTTTTTCACAACCGTATTTATTTGAACCAGAATATACAGATCAAGAACTAAGAGCACTTCCGGAGCATTCCGGCGCCCTACGGCGCTTGCGCAGACTAAGTAAACAGATCACTAGGACGTGGTTGCTTGAAATAGATTAAAACTATATAAATACTGTTCGTTTTCTCACACAAACCGCTCGTTTCGTGTCTTAGGCCATCAATGTGCACTAACGATGGGGAATTGTTTAATTTGGACGTCTCTGTGCATGCTCTTGGAGTCTGTACCCATAGACCTCCATTATATGACTGACAGACAACAACGGTTTGACCTAAAAATATCAAAATTGAAACTCCTGTGGAGACAAAGACACCTACATCTTGGATGCACTTCAGGTAAGCTAAAACATATCAAAATTTAATTTCAAAGTGAACTATCCCTTTAAAGGGGTGGTATAATGCCCTTTTCACAAGATGTAAAATAAGTCTTTGATGTCCCCAGAGTGTGTATGTGAAGTTTTAGCTCAAAATACCCCACAGATATTTTTATATAGCATGTTAAAATTGTCACTTTTTGAGGGTGAGCCAAAACGCACCGTTTTGTGTCTGTTCCTTTAAATGCAAATGAGCTGCTGCTCCCGGCACAGAGGGCGGAGCTTCAACGGCTTGCACTCACACAGACATGCACTGAAACTAGCCTTTTATGTTCAAACCGGATTCAGACAATGATGGAGAGACTCAAGAAAAAGAGACAACATGTAGAATGCAGCAGGACATTTCTGAATGGTTAGTTGGTGAATTTATGTAGCTTATTTGTTTGTAGCTTTCTTCTAGTCATTGATTAGCATATTCTGTCTTGATAATTTCTTGCTCTCTGCTATTATGTGCTCTCGTGGGTTACCAGGAGCTAATGACTTCATGGACCGTAACTACCACAATGTTAACAGAAAGTAAATAAAAAGGGTAACACTTTACAATAAGGTTCATTAGTTAACATTAGTTAACTACATTAGTTAACGTTAACTAATAATGAACTGCACTTATACAGCATTTATTCATCTTTGTTAATGTTAATTTCGACATTTACTAATACTTTATTAAAATCTTGTTAACATGAGTTAATGCACTGTGAACTAACATGAACAAACAATGAACAGCTTTATTCATATTAACTAACATTAACAAAGATTCATAAATACTGTAACAAATGTATTGTTCATGTTAGTTAATACATTAAATAATGTTTAATAAATGAACCTTATTGTAAAGTGTTACCATAAAAAGCTTATTTGACGTTTACTTGACTGACAGGACAGCTGTTTCAGTGGTTGCCTAGCAACACAAAAAACGCAGCGCACTGCTCGTTCTGTGTGATTGGCCAGTGCTGTGCGTTTTCAAACCTGAAAAAGGTGTGTTCGGGGCCTAAGCAAGTTCATCATTAGAGTGCGTAGTTTTGAGGTGCGTGCGGCTCATGCGCAAAATAAGTGCAGCAGACACATGAGGAAAAATGAAGCGAGTGAGCCCTGGTTACATATTCTAAATTTATTAAAGGATTAGTTCACTTTTAAAGTGAAAATTCTGTCATCATATACTCACCCTTAAGTTGTTTCAAACCTGTATGAATTTCTTTCCTCTGCTGAACACAAAGGAAGATATTTAGAAGAATGTCAGTAACCAGACAGTTAACTGGTCCCATTGACTTCATAGTATATTTTTTTCCTACTATGGAAGTCAATGGGACCAGTTAACTGTCTGGTTACTGACATTCTTCTAAATATCTTCCTTTGTGTTCAGCAGAGGAAAGAAATTCATACAGGTTTGAAACAACTTAAGGGTGAGTATATGATGACAGAATTTTCACTTTAAAAGTGAACTAATCCTTCAATGTCTTCAAGCCATGCAATAGATTAGGTAGGCTAGCCGTTTATTTCTAAACATGATTAACTAAGGGTCCAAAAAACCCTCCAAACAAGTGAGTTTACTGAACATAAGAACTACTTGCTTGTGTAAATGCCACAACAAAAGTACATGGAATAAACAAAAAGTAATAAGATCCTGGTTGACGAGTGATGATCTTTCAGCGCTGTTTCCACTGTGCGCTCTTATTTTGTGGCGCATGGTAAATGCAGACCTGTCAATCTGGGGTGTGTTTCCTAAAGCCAACTATGGTCGCAAGGTCTGTCGTTACTAATGGAGTTCAATGGAAATTGCGATCGTAGTCGGCCGTCGATGCTTTTGGGAAACGCATCCCTGAGCAATCGATCCAATCCAAGCGTGATCCTGATGTATAACAATGTCCGATTGGTACACATCGTCCCTACCCACTATCCCCACCAACCACATCCGAGATCCAGATCCAGATCCGGAAAGTTTGGCAACTAACTCCAAATGAACTTTGTTTCGGCCGAATGTTGTTTGAAATGATGTCATACCAGTTCGTTTGAAGTGTATCGAGGACATAACTTTATGGAACTACAACATAATAGGCCACATTCACACAGTCAAAACTGCAAAACTGTAACAGGTGTGACTCCCTAAATGTAATCCTGTGCAGCAGACAGGTGCGGATTGAAAAATGTTGGTATGTAACCACAATAAATCCTCTTCTTTAATGTCTGTACATGACAAATATCTAGTAAATATCCCTTTGTTACAATACTATTTCAATATTACTATTTATAATGTCCTGTTCACTTCAAACACACACAGGCAGGTCAGCGAGGTGTGTATGTGTGTTTGCTGACTCACTGAAAGCCGCTCTGCAGGCAGCCATTGTCTCGGCCTGTTTATAATGCTGATGTGATTCAGCTTCCTGGATGAGAGAGACGAGGGGTCAATCTGCTGGAGTTTGTTCATGCTCAGCTTGGATTCATTCAAGAAGATCAAGACCATGAAGTTTAGTCTCTTCACACACTATGACGTCATTAAACTGGCAAGTTTCTGAAGGTCATGACCCCCATGTGAGGCTTTACACAGCTAACGCGAACAAAGCCTGTGGTAGAGTTATCCAGAGATCCACAGAGGTGATGATTTCAATAATGAGATTCTATTAGCACACAGAGCTCCTTCTTTGAATTACAGAGCGTCAAACATACATTGTGAATAGACAAGTAAAAGGCTCGTCTTTGTTTCAGGCTTTGAATGAGGTCTGGCAAGCTTTAAATGCCAAAGAGAGTTCGCACCACAATGCCTGAGAGCCAATGTTCACACCACAAGACACATTTTATGCTCTTATTTGGTTTGGGTGATTCATTTTATTCGATTCATGTGACCTCTTAAATGTGGCTCATTTTAGGTACTTGTCTGTAACCGATACTTAACAGGCAACAGTTTTAAACTGAGCTTTTTATCATATCATAACGTAGTCAACAGATTTCATAATATCACTTAATTGATATTTTGTTAGAAACTTTTTTTTAACTTCCATTTAAAAAAAACATCAAAACACATTTCCAGTGTATTTTCACAAATGAAAGTGGCCCCAATCTAAACTGAAAATGCCAGATTCACCATTTGAGCAACATTCAACTGTGTTGTGAATAAAGCCTGAGACAGGTTTTTTTTTTAAACTGGGGTCCGGGGACCCTCAAGGGGTGTTGGGGGTTCTGTGAAAAGTTTAGAGAAAATTGAAGTTTGCAAATAAATGAATGAAACCAAATAATTATATTTATTTATAAATAAATAATATAAAAATGTCATTACATTTACAGAATTTGACATTACTGTTTTATTCTGTTTTCTAAAGACTGGTCTGTAATCATGAGATTAATGACAGCTATTTTATGTACATACATGCATATTTTCAGATAATGTACACATTTCTAACATTTTTTTACTGAACAAATGGGTTTTTAAACATGATTATGTATATGAATTAGGAAAAGGGTCTTTTACAATGTAAATGGCAACATGTCACATTCATGGCAGCTGCTCATCTAGAAGGAAAAAACACCAGTAGCACATGCTGCAGAGTATCAATTCTGTCTAAACTGTATCCATCATTGTTGTTTTCCTCAGTTCGTGCCACACCCATGCCGGCTGACCCTGAACCACAGCACAGCTCTCGCTCGGATGAGCAGTCAGATAACAGGACTGAGCATTCAGATGAAGATGCGGCTGATAAACCCCCCAAACGCACTGCCAGCGTCAGAGCAGCCAAGAAACCAGCCGCTGCCAAGACAGAGGTTTGTGCTCTTCCACACTCTTCTTTTCTTGTTTCTTTCAGTCATGGACAGGGCCTAACTTTTTGCCTCTCCTGCCAGTGGCTGTGACTTAAATTTGACCAGTAATGAATTGAGTTCCCTTTCACATCTTCTTGCGCTTGAATATTTAAATAGGCAAGGCTTAAACTTTGAGTAGACGCAGCACTGGCCCATCAACTGTCCCGAGCATTGCTCATATTTGTTCACCTTCATATTCTCACAACACTGTTTTCTTAGAATTCATAAAAATGTTGCCAGCCAACTAGCAATTTACACAGTTTCATATACTCGCCAATGCTGTTTTGTACTTTCATTTGGCGCTTGGTGAGTGTTCATTTTAAGCCCTGCTCATAGACGCACTAAGAAATATGTAGAAATATGAAAAGTTTGCCACACCCACAATTCAGAGCTTATTTTGTCACTAGTAGTTTGTAATACGTGTTTGCCACTTACAGTTCTCTGAAATGCATTGCATTCAGAAATCATTCAGACCAGTTCATTTAAATAGTCACATTTTAGGTTGCCATAATGACAAAGCAAAATATTTGTGATGAGCTTATCTCAGGTGCATCCCATTTCCATGGATCTTTGAGATATTTCTACCCTTTGATTGAAGTAAATCTGTGGCGAATTCAATTAAATTGGAAATGATTTTGAAAGGCACAAACCTGACAAGACGCAGATCTGGGGAAGGCTAGACAAATTCTGCTGCATTGGAGGCTCACAAGAGCACAGTGGCCTCCATATTTCTTAAATGGAAGAGGTTTGGAATAATCAAGCTGGTTGCCTGGACATACTGAGCAATTGAGGGAGAAGGGCCTTGGTCAGAGAGGTGACCAACTTGATTGTCGATCTGGTTGAGTTCAGGGATCGTGTGGAGATGGGAGAAACTAGCAGAAGGACAACAATTACTGCAAAACTTCCTTCATTGCAGCGTGAGCAGCTGGAAGCCTCTCCTCATTGAAGACATGTGGAAGCATTCTTCAAAGGACTGAGAGAAACAAGATTGTCTAATGAACTTCAATTACTACAACAGGTTTACATGCAAGGTCAAAATGCACTTTAATTTTCTCATACTATACATTGCAGCAGCACAGTGTCTGAAACGGTTCAATAAAAGATTTAGTCTCTCTAAACTCCCCCTTTTCGAGAGCCTACCCCGCTCTGATAGGTCAGATGTGCTGGTCTGTTGTGATTGATCGACCGAACCGAAGCGGTCATTACCATATCTGAATTTTAGCTCTGGATCTTCCTCAGCACTTGATGCACAGTGATACGAACAGTAACTATGGCGTCGGTTTTACCGTATATGTTCCAGCGAGAGTCCTCATCCTTTAGAAGTTCATGCAAAGTGGCTTTGCTTTCACAGAGCAGAAAACAGCATGTTTTTGATACGTCAACAACACGAACCAAACTCTTCCAGGCCTCAACTACAGTGTTTGAGGGTCAAAGGACATTGTTCACGGGCAGCCAATGAAGACCATAGGCTGGCATTATGCACACAAACCTACATAGTTTTGAGCAGGAAGTAAGACTGGAATCACTGACAACTTGTTTCAGGGAGTTCAGAATCTGTTCTTTCTTTTGGGAGACAACTTTGCAGACCTTTAACTTTCATAAACAGCCATATTACACATGTAAGAGCCGCTATATTGGTCCAATGAGGGTTTCCAATAACACGGGAAGGTTTCTTGCGCGTTCCGTCTTTCCAGCATCTCAAAGTAATTTTGGTTAAATGCAATACATTTCTCATATGTATTTACTCATTATTTCATCTGACTCCATAAATGAAAGGTTTTGATAATATCTATGCATCACTAAAAGTGAGCGAATGTTTGATTATTACTTTTAGACTTATTAAATGAACAAGGTCAAAATCAGTTTGAATAATCAAATGTAACAATTTATTAAATCAGGTATCAGGTCAATTGTATAATCAATTCAAAGATAATCAATATAAAGCATGAATAAAAAGAAGAGATGCGAACCCAACCTGATGCAAATTACATGAGGCTGGAAGTCTCGGTCACTCCCAGCCATCACGGGCCAGTCTAGATACAGAAAACGCCCCGATTCTCCTGCCGCATTCCATTAAATAGCCAAAACCTCTTTCACATGTTAACAATGGGAATTTACATTCAGAGTTGACACCTTTTGGGGGTAGGAGACCATTTGCCCAGAGACAACCTTCCTTTGTGTGCCAGTTTCTCTAAACTTCTCAAAACCTGATTTCTTTTTGTTTAATCTAGTTGGAAATGAGACATTTGTACCACTCACTCTGAGACATTTTAAATGATACTAAACATAATAATCATTCACATTAAACCACATATATATTCTTGTGTGAGTCTTTGGTGTGAGAGGGAGTGAAACTGTATGGGGGAGGTCAGATGGTAATTTCCAGCAAGGTCCTTTGTCCAGACCAGTCTATCTCTCTAACCAGTTTCTCCAGCCTTACACACACTACATGAAAGGTAATGAAAAAGCACAATAGGGTCTGAATACTAATGCCAATGTGATATTTCAGTTTTTTTTTTCTTTTTAATTCATTTGCAAATCCATTTTTTCTTTAACATTTTGTCGTTATGGAGAGTAGTTTTTTTTTTTTTACAATTAGCAATTTTGAGCTTTTATGCAAAATTCTGCCGACATTTTGATAATGTGATCGCACCATAGCTGCATCTAGCAAAATAAAGGGGTCTGAATACTTTCTGAATGCACTGTAGTCTGTCACATCTGCCTGCTTGAATATAAACCAGAATAAGATAAATGTTTATTTTCTGTATACACATGTTCCATGCCTGTGTGTGTGTGTGTGTGTGTGTGTGTGTGTGTGTGTGTGTGTGTGTGTGTGTGTGTGTGTGTGAGTGAGCTGTCATTAGCACATGCCTTCAGTAAATTGTTTATCCAGTTGGTCTTGTTATAAATGCAAAATTGTATTAATGCTCTTTTTTTCTTTTTCTTTTTCCACCATTTCCTGCTGTCATCCCCAGCAGACCACCAAGACATTGAAGAAACCGCCAAAGAAGAAAGCCACAACCACGACCAACAACATTGCCGAATCACCATGAGTCACACTGCGTTCATCCATCCCTGGACAACACACAAACATCACATGCTTCCTCATACTAACAACCAAATATTAGTGCTCTTTGCTATAGACACGTACTGATACACACATTCACATCGCCTGGGGCTGGGTTTAATGCAGTGAATATATTTAGACATCAGACTTAATGCGTTTATTTTCCACGTTATCACTCCTGTGCGTGTGTTAAGTAAGGATGGGTCTTGTCTCATTCTCTGTAGGCCTTAATACTAGAGAGCATCTTTGTAAAGCATGAGACCAGAAAGCAGTGCCTGCACATGATCGCACATCAACACGTCTGTCCCTTATAACCACAGATTCCATGTGCTTTCCATAATGGAGGCCGGTTCCCTTTTTCTTTTTAGCATGTAGGCCACACGCTATGGGACGAACAAGAATTGGGAACAGAAAAATTGGGTTGATTTACACGAGTACATAGTCCGCGGAGAGTTCTGGAGGCGCCCGGAGCAGTTCTGTTCTTATTCCGGGTCACAGAATATCCAAAGTCTTGGGATTTGTTGTGAATATTCATGATCAAAGAGGTCAGATGTCTCCTGGAAGCTGCAGGCTCTCAAACGCTCTTGCCGTTAATAGCGCTTTTGTCAGCTGGGGCTAGAGGCGTTAACTCGCATAAGCAATCCCTTGTGCTAATTTTACATTCGTGTAGCGTGATGTTACACATTTTGAAAGTATTATAAGACATTTATGTTAACTGGTAGATCAGATAGCAGGTGTCATCTGGTGTGCAAGATGAAACAATCACATGTTGGCCACAGAAAAGGGCAAGATCCCTCAGTCTTGAGTAATCTGCGTTTCAATGCTGGAAGTTTTGTTGTGGCTTGCTTCGGAAACTCATACTCCATATCAGTTTGTGATTATTCGGTTGGCGCAGTAAAGCATGGCATCACCCGAGAGTTAGCAGGTGGTGAAATGATCAACCGTCGTTGTTGAAAATCATAGGTGCTTTTATAAAAAGTGCTTCATTTTTTTTTTTAAAGACATCTATAGATTTTTTTGTTTTGTTGGTTTTTGTTTTGGACGCTGTGAACCAAGCTCATTTGAAATTGCATGTAACCCAACATCCAAATGTGGGCAGTTGTGTTTCCCAGCACAGCTGTTCAGAACTGAAGGATTTGGTGTGTGTGTGGTACTGATCTTGAGTTCAACAGCAGTTTGAATTACGGTTTTGCAAAGATATTACCAACTTGCAGTCCTACTGAGAGCGGGTAGGGGGCGCTGCTGTACAGGAAAAGAGCACAGTGCCCTGCCTGTCGGATTAAATGATTATACATGGATGGGGAATGCTTTTGAATCAGTCGGTTATTTAGCTGAAATTTACCTGAAAATGTTTATTTGTATAATACTATTGACTGTACAAAATTTCTGCCTTACTCTGATAGGCTTTTTAAGTTATTTTTCTTTGTTTACATTTAATTGGTCACT
This sequence comes from Phoxinus phoxinus, assembly GCF_949152265.1. Classification (NCBI taxonomy): domain Eukaryota; kingdom Metazoa; phylum Chordata; class Actinopteri; order Cypriniformes; family Leuciscidae; genus Phoxinus; species Phoxinus phoxinus. The sequence goes on along the minus strand of NC_136887.1, from coordinate 12,972,183 downwards.
TTTGTAGTGTAGGATGTACAGAAACATGTTCATTTCTTGTTAAGTGCTATTGGTTTAGTGTATATTCGTGTGGTGTTTTAATTTAAAGTGTTTTGTCTTCTCTCTGCCTTATTTTGTAGAGAAATGAAACATGGCAGTTGCGTTTGAGAAGAACTGATGATAATTTTTGTTTTTTTACTGTTTCTTTTAACCGCGCACATACATATGTCAGTCTCGCATTACACACTCAAACATGTAGTTAATAGCAGATAGATGTTTCTGTAGAAACACGGCTTAGAAATAACAAGCGGTAATACAGATCTGTTGTCATGACACACTGCTGTCTTAACTATCATGATCTTTAATTCATTGTTGCTGATTGGCAACTTGACATTCTCTGTCTCAGTCTCTTGAGTAATTCAGTTTTTTAAAAAGAAAGTTTTTCTTTTAATTAAATGCTAGCGTGGTTGGTTCTCCCCAACCCACTCAAAAATGACAAGTCAGTCTCACTCTTTTCTTTGTTCCTGTTTTTCGCTTCTTTTCCCCCCTTTGTTCAGTATGTCTTATTTGCATAATTAAAATGACTAACTTGTTTTTAATTCACCGATGCCTGCATTGAGTGAGATGTGACAAATTAAACCTATTCAGTTTTTCTTTTATATTTTCTGTGATGTGTTGGAAATTGGTTTTATTGCATACAGATTTGAACTGAGAGAGAATAGTCAACATTAATATACTGTTTGTGCCAATTATCAATGCTCTTAATATATTAAAAGAATGAAAAAGAAAGATATTGCTGCTAAGTGTGTACTAACTGACCTTGAATTATTATTCAATAAAAATGCAATTACATCCCTAATGGATTATTCATTTAACTCATTTAGTATGTAGTTTTTCCCATCATCTTCTTTTTTTTTTACTTTCTTCATCATACAATAAGTGAAATACTAGGCATTTGTATCTGGCAAACCTGCAGCAGTTCTGTAAAGGTTCATCCTTTTTTTTTTTTTTTTTTTTTTTTTTTTTTTTTTTGTTACTTTTGTTAGTTTACTTGGTTTTGAGGCACAAGAATAATAACTGCACCAACTTTAGCTGCATTAACAACAACCATTCCTGTAATGTAATATCTGCCTTTAGTTTTTCATAAAGAACTCACTCTGTTTTGTAATGGTTTAGGAGCTGTAAATTCTCAAGCTTTCAGGGAAATAAAAATCCTGTCATTAATTACTCACCAATTCCAAACCCAATAGACTTTCGTTCATCTTCGGAACACAAATGAAGATATTTTTGATGAAATCTGAGAACTTTCTGTCCCTCCATTGACAGCAACTACCACTTTGACACTTCAAAAAGCTCATAAAGAGATCGTAAAACAAATCCATAATCGAGCGGTTTAGTCCAAATTTTCTGATAATACTCGATTATATGATAAACATTATATGATGAACACATAAGAACAAACCTCTTGCTGAAGCTCAAACGTGATGCGTAACACGAGAATGAACCTCATTGGTTCTTGCTGAAGCTCAAAAGTGATGCGTAACACGAGAATGAACCTCATTGGTTCTTGCTGAAGCTCAAACGTGATGCGTAACACGAGAATGAACCTCATTGGTTCTTGCTGAAGCTCAAAAGTGATGCGTAACACGAGAATGAACCTCATTGGTTCTCGCGCACGTCAAGTGAACATGCTTGAGCTTCCGTTTACAACAACTGATGTGTGAGTTGAATGTTTATATGTGAATAAAAGCCTATATTCAATCTGTTAATCATAAAGTGATCGAGTCTCTTCAGAAAATTTGGGTTCATATGGATTAGTTTTACAATCTCTTTGTGAACTTTTTGAAGCATCAAAGTGGTAGTTGCTTAGCTGTGGATGGAAGGACCGAAATCTCTCAGATTTAATCAAAAATATCTTAATTTGCACTTCGAAGATGAACGACATGAGGGTGAGTAATTAATGACAGAATTTTCATTTTTGGGTGAACTAACACTATAAACTGATATTTTCAGTTGATTCTGCATTTCTGTTAGGTTGTAATATTACATTTTTGTTTATGTAAAAAGCATTCTGTCAAAAAGAATGACAGACTCTTTCTAACTCTTTCGAGTAAGATGGAGGAAGATGCCCTCCTTAAGAAATGTTCTTTTACTTTTAAATTGTGAGCTATTTAGATTAAGTTTAGGATGTGCAGGATGATGCATCAGCCAATGTGCTAAGGAAAAGAAATAGAAACATTTGCTAATTTAGTTGTCTTAGCACAACAAGTAATTCAAAGAGACCTTGCATACCTAAGGCAAGAAGCCCCCCTGGCTAATCTTTTACAGAATGTATAAATTACTTTTGATATCATTCCTATAGGCCTACAAATATATATTTTGAATGTGTCATTAATGTAAAATACTAAATCAGCTTCGGCAATTTAGAATAATTGAAGAAGTAATGACATAGCATAATAAAAGAGAATCTATTTGCCCCTTATTTTAACCATAATAGCAACACTGAATTCAAATTGAATGATAGATTGAATTGTGCCCAAGGAGCTTCTTCCCAGCTAACAAAAATTAAGAAAATTAAGAAAAATGTTCCAACATTCCCATTAAGTTATAAAAACTTTTTTTTTCTAAATGTTCTCTGAACTTTAAAAAGGTCCAGGTTTAAATTCCATTCATTCACATGAATCGAATACGTGCGTTTGCGCCCTCCATGTAAGCGGACATTAAATGTTTATGTCTCTTTGGTAATGCAAATGTTATGGGAATATTCCACTTACTGATACACATATTATAATTAAACTTTATTTTGAGTACTTCTTTATTGCACACTGCACATTTCTTTATATTAAGCCTTAAATGTGTTTTAATAGCATTATTAGTAAGGCTAGTTTGTTCTCTGTCTAACATCAGTCTTTAAATGCAAGATATTTAAAGTGTACCTAAAGTATACTTGCAATAGTTCCACTTTAGCGCAATAAAAATACTTAAGAATATCTTTAGTTGGACCTCAGCACTATTTCCGGATAACTAAAGTGCATTAAGTACAAAATTAGCTTCAATTTAGTAGACTTTAATCAGTTTAGTATACCAACAGTACAATTGCAGGGTATTTATATTAAGTACATAAAGATGTAATATGTATGTATGTAGTATATGTATATGTACATATATGCATATATGTAGTATACTTAGCATAAAATAAATGTATTTCAAATATATTTTGGTATATTTATTTTTTACTAGGGAAGAGCTTTGTAACTTTGCAGATCATATACATGCACAAACAGATGCATTGCACACTAAAGGAAAAGGAAAACAATAAAAAGCATCATGACCCCTTTAAACAAAAACCCTAAAGTTTTTTGTGAAATATTTGTGATGGGTACATCTGTACTGATAACAGCAGGCTATTTCAATTCTGACAAGTACAAAATAACAGAAATAGTTCTTCCAGCGTACTATTGCTATGGTGTCCTCCTCAGGCAAGCTCACTTGTATGACGTGCAGGTTTCACAACTCCAGGTTTGGGTGCCAAATGGAGAGAAGCGGAACGGCCATGTGTTGCACGCTTCCAGGCACGGGTGTGGAGCGCTCCGCTAGGGAGCAGGAAGGGAGTATTCTCTGCTGACGCAAAGAGATCTGAGGGTGTCTGCGGGTGTAGTCTCCATTTTCCTTAGGCTACCTTGTGTCTCAACAGCACGTCCGCCCCATAGTTCAGATGGACGGGGGCATGGACATCAAATAGATAGGACATGTTGATCTTCCCATATCAACAGGCTCGTCGTGAGTGTGAGGAGAGAGCGAGAACGGATGCTTCCTTGGCGATTTATGTACACCACCACTGCCATGTTGTCCCAAGGTCCAAAGGTCCCAGCCCTTATGACTACCTTAGGTCTGCACAGCTGTCCAATAGGAGCGCCACGATCGCAAAACTCTGTGCTCATCCAGGGATCTAGCGTCTCTAAGCATTTGCAAGTCATTAAGACGTGCATTGAGTCTGAATGCCAAGCGTGCATGGCGATGCGTGCTTTCAACCATAGTTAAAGTGGCCACATGTGAAGTAGTCCCATGCAACATACCGCTGAAGACCTGTCTTCTTTGAACATCACAAGCGAGTTCGTGATAGCCTGCGATGCTCTGGTAACAGGTGGCCGCCCTCGCATAGCAATAGAGTTCAGACTTACGCCCAGAAATGGAAGACATTGCATGGGCTGAGTTGGCTTTTCTGTAGGTTGATCGTAATCCCCAAACACTGAACGAGGTTGATAAGCCGATCTCTGTGGCTGCACAGCTGGTTTGTTAGAGGACCCAAAAGCAAACAATCGTCCAAATAATTCACAACACATACTCCGCTTAGATGAAGAGGAGAGAGAACGGTGTAGGTGCCAGGTTTGGGTTGATGTCTTTTTTTTGGTTTCAGTTTACGTCACTTGGTACAGGTGCATATTACCTGTTAGTTTGCGTGTGGTTAGCATGTAGGACGGGGGTGAGTAGCTGGGACGCTCACTTTCTGTTGACCATTTTAATTTAATTTATTTTCATTTTATTTCATTGCTTTTTTGCTTACTTTACCGTCACCATTCATCATGTGTCTGTTCATTTCAATGTTACAATAAATCACCTGGACTGTGCAGTGGAAACGTGTCATCTTTTACTCCCTCTACTCAGCCTCTTAGCGGTTACTGGCTGCCGCTATAAACGGTGTTCATGCACTTGGTGAATGTGCGCAGAAGCTAAAGACAGACCAACCGGAGGACCGTAAACTGGTAGGCCACGACTTTGAAGTGCCTGTGTCGACGGGATATCTGGATATGGAAAAATCATCCTTTAGATCCACAGATATTGAACCAGTCCCCAAGTCGAGGATCTGAAAGAATGCTGTGTGAGGGCGCAGATTAGCCGACATAGGTCTAGAATAGGGCGAAGTCCGCCGTCTTCCTTGGGGACCAGAAAATAGAGTCCCGTGCTCCTCAAGAGGCACAACCTCCACGGCTCCCTTGGGGAGGAGGTTGTGAATCTCTACCCTCAAAACGGGCGTTTTGAGCTTAAATCCCAGACGCCACCGACGCATTGTATCGGGGTGATCTGTGGGCAAAGTGAAGCATGTAACTGCTTACGATCATGTTTGGCACCTGGCCTGGAAGCGCTTGCCACGGCTCCGTGATGTGGCTCGGTCTGACAGTTCGCTGCTGAGTGGCGGGGAACTGTGTGAGACCTAAGTGCGAGAATGAGAGGGGAAAGGAAAAAAGCTATTTTTTGTAAATTTGTTTGGATTTTATTACACAGACATGTTGAACAATCACATAACATTCTTTGTTCTCATTGTCTGCAAAAGGCAGGGAGGCGAGGGGAACAGGCGGAGCAGCCTCCGAATGAGCAGCCTTTGCTGCCGGACTGTCTCTGTTGTCGAGCTTCAGACTCTTTTTTTTTACTTTTCGGCCCTGATGTTTAGGAAGCACATGACGCAGAGGCCAAGAGTCCTTTGGCTGCACCGAAGGCTCTGGCTGAGAACGAGTCAAAAGGAAGAGTACTGTGCAGACGATGAGAACGAGCGCGAGGGAGGAGGCTTTTTAAAAATTATTTTATGACCCTTGACTGAATCTGTGTCTCTGTGAATAGCTTCACGAGGGATTTAACCAAGTTGCCAAATAGGGGCTTTCAGGAGGATGGCCTTCTCTGCGTCCTTCATATCTATCAAGGTTAACCACAGGTGCCTGTCTAGCAAGACTAGGCTATCTATGGTATGGCCGATGGACTGTGCCGTCATCTTCGTGGCTCGCAGGGCGAGGTCAGTGGAGCTGCGAAGCGAAGATTTCTGAATCAGGACCCTGCTCTTTTAGGTTGAGAAATCTTTGCCTGGAAAGTGCTTGGCCTAGCCAAAGAATAGAGAAGTGACGAACCCGATATGTAGGCATGAGCCGAATATGAGTGGCACATCTTGGAGACCTCGTCCTGTACCTCAGGAAAGAATGGGGTGGGCCTTTGGCTGAAGAAACCACTCATCCAGGCTGCTTTGTTCTGGCACAGCGAGGGGAGACCATTCCAGCTCGTGATCCACATGTTCGGGGGGCTCATCTGCAACCCTGTGGTGGGAATCGAAGTTCTCCATATGGCTAGCCGTACAAACCTCCCGCTCAGACCTCACAAAGCTTGAAACCCATAATGCAGATCTCACCGGAATGCTTAAGGGAATTCTTTCCATGAAATAATCCACTTTTATGTGATTCTGAGGAGTGCCGCCTATATAGGTTGCGTTCCCGCCTCCTTTTCACGTCAATGGCGTTAAGCAAATCAGGCTTCAGTATTTCTAGGAGAAAGGTGTTTCCCCTTACTGTGCGTTCACACCGCACGCGGCGAGAGCGTCAAAGTGGCCGGAAGCCATTCATTTTCAATGAGAGCCGGCGGCGAGCTCCGGCGAGAGCGGCGCGGCGCGTCTTGGACGGCGAGAGCGGCGAGAAGAGTTGAAATCAAGTCAACTTTATGGTAATAAGCTATGACGCGGTTCAGCGGCAACCAGCGGCAACCAATCGGAATGTAGAAGTCCTCCGCCTGAGAGGATACCAGAGAACACAATCCTGTAAACTTAGGTTCCGACCACATTAGTTCCTAAGCAAAATGGAGGAAAAGTTAATCATTTCTGTTGCGGGTTTCCCGTTATTGTACGACGTGTCCCTGTTTACATACAGGGACATTAATAAAAAGAACGACGAATGTAAAAGGTGTCTGAAATTGTTGGTGTTTTGTTACTTTCACAATCAAAATGTTTTAATAGGTTAATTTATACCCTACGTGTGGCCAGAAAGCACAAAATAGGATACTGACAGAGAATGTCTAATAAGGGGAGAAGGTTCACTCTCGCTACACTTCCGGCTTCTGACTGGTTGCAGTTCCACTCTGATTCCATATGAGGGCGCTCACAGGACGAGTGCAGAATGAATGGAGGTCTATGGAGCTATACCCCTCAAAATCCACTTTTCTCAAGATATAATTTTTTGTCTGGTAATTTGAATGTTGTATTCGAAAGGAGATGCAAAGAAATTGCACATTGCTGGGTGTTAGATTTTTTAGAGTCACTTATTTGCTTTAAAAAGTCTTTCAAAATGTCAATGACGTCATACACATCGTACGACCAGAGATACTGCTTTACGGCAATCCTTCAGTCACTGTGGTGCTTTCGCGCTCTGCACTTTCTTTTCTCTCGAGGCGTCGCCAGCACAGCTGACACAGGTAAACACACGTGCTAGAAGAGTTTCTGCTAGAATACATTCTGTTCCCGCTTCAGATACCACGATGCCATCAAGCGGTATCTCTGGTCGTAACCAGTCCTTCACTGACCAATCAGCGCTCATTAGCAGAATGCTAGCGTGTTATGGGCAACAACAACTCAACCTGTAAGAAATCGAAAGGACATAAGTACTCGTTCATTCAATTTTCGACCTATAACCCATGTTGAACTTGCCAAACCTACAATCAAATCTGAGATTTCTCAACGGCAATCGGCTGAAAGGGACAAATTTAGCCGTCTAGCCCCATAGACTCCCATTCATTTTGCACTCGGGGGCGATCGCCCCCAGTGGAACTCTGGTGGAACTACAACCAAAATTCGGTACAATAGGACTTAATAGGGAGTGAACAGGCTCTCCGTAGACGGGCTCTGATACTGATTTATGTTCAGTTCTTATTTGCTTTGCGGCTCCTTTAAATAAAGTTTTAAAAAAATCACGCATTCTAAAATATACGTCAGAGCGTCAGAGAGTCCCCGAATCTCACGGCGTCGGTGGCAGGGCGGCGAGAGCGAATTTTGCCGCTCTCGCCGGCGGCGGTGTGAACGTACAGTTAACATCAGCTAGCTGTACACAACGTGGAAAGACCATCTCAAAAGGGAACGTTCAGTTTTTAGGATTAAAAATTAAAAGCATTATTTTAAGAAGTAAAATGTCCTTTTGGGGCTTTTCAAGCTGGTTAATTCACACACTGAACGTGTCCGTCGCTGGTGAGGAGAAAGGTGACGATTCTAAGATCCTGGCTCTTACGACATAACGAAACTCTGTATCAGTATCCATGACCGGAACTATTATTATAATAAATCAAATAAAGCTGCAATTATGAATGTCATCAGAAATGGGCAATTACTTTTTATGACATTAGACGCTGCCATAGACCCGCGAGAGAGTAATTGTTAAAGGAAGAATAGTCATGTTTGTTTGTCTATTTGAAGGCTGTATTAGAGAGAGTTTTAATAGAAACATGACCACAGACCAATTCTATGCAGTGTCACTAGGTGGAGCAAGTAATCCAATACTATCAGTTTGCAAACTGAGGGAGTTAATGGATAGAAACGGACAAACAACTAGAGCTTTATTGAGCAGTTATGAATATTATTGATGGTATGCATCTCAAATCTCTGTAATGAGAAAGCTATTTATCTTTACCAATTAAAACCAGTTTAACTGTGCAAATAAACAATGAAGCTAAATGAAAGTGAAATAATTATAGTCACATTTCAAGTCATGTCTATCTCACAAGTGCACACATTGGCTTCAAATGCCACATTACACGCTACACTAATCACAGCACTTTTCTGTGTGCAAGATAGCAGCTTATTTTACAGAATAATAAAGGCTATAAATTAAGCATGATTAGCAATAACCGCCAACACGTTTCTGTTTTGATGCCTACAAAGTGCTTTTACGATTATATCCACTTTACTTTCAGCAAAAGTGCTTGTTTCACCGTGTTCGTCATGGATTTGCGTGGCACTGGTGAAAGTAAGTTGGTTACATAAGGCTCTGCAGTAATTGAATCTCATTACCGCTGAAGTCCCGTGGTGTGTGTGGGGTGATTCCTGGGACGTGGGCTGGTGTGAACCAGAGGGGTTACCAGGATGTCATGTTTGGGGGGGCATTTGGCTTGTTTGGGGGGGCAACATAAATAATTGAAAAATTCGGTGCAAAATTATGCTAGCTACTACACACGATCTGTTTTAGTGCATATTTTTGTGAAACTATAAGAATTTAAATTATGATATGATTAGCAGAGGCAACATAACTTTTTTTAAATATAGTTTTTTTTTTTTTTTTTTTTTTTGGTGCTTGCCATATGCAAATATTATTATAATTTTACCCTTTTTGTGAACTATAGTATTCATGGATTTCATCAGGTCTCTGATACATCAAGTGCCTATCTATCTACAGGATTTGTATTAAAATTTAAATGCAAAAGAAAAGGTATGAGTCTGCTGTTTTTGTCAATTTTAAGTTTTAATTTAAAATGTTTGCGAATCAGATTTTAATATAAATACATGGTTAGGCATTAAAAAAAAGTTTGGTTCCGGTTGGTTGTCAGTTGAGGTCATGGGTCGGTAGGGATTTTTTTTTTTTCAGTGGCAGCAAGGGATAGGTTGGAAATTATTATTGTGTATTATTACAATGTTGTTGATGATAAATTTAAAGTTTTTTTTTTCCCCCAAAACGCTATAAATCGATCCATTTTATTTTTTTAAACGGTATAAATCCATATTTTTTTCCAAAAATGTAGACTATGGTTTGTCTTTTTTCAAAAGTATTTTGTCTTTTATTTTTCGTGTTCGCATTTATGAGGAAAAAACAATGTTAGGCTACGTGACAGTTCTCCGTTACGGACGCGACCGCTCTGAAAGCAGCACTAAAATAATTTAAAACGTTCACAGAGACCTCAAACAGAAAGCACAAAGCCTTTCTTTAAAGCGAATTTCGTTTTGTATTAATTGTATCTTAATTTGAATCAATGTTTCCTTAACCAATTTCCTGGATTTAATAAATAAAAAGTAAATATAGCAGACTAGCAGATAATCACGACACGGAGACGCCGGCGCCTGCGCCTGAACTTGGCTTTCATCCATGAAACGAAACTCAGCGTAGCTATAAGGTAGACTACTCAACTCACGGACCTAAACAATTTAGAAATATATCTATTATTTAAAGAAAGCTTGAAATCTTTTAAACAGACCCATTTAAAACAAAATAAAACTATGTAATCCGTAGGCTATGAAATGTGCATATCTCTCCGGCGCGTTCACTAGCCTACTGCGAAGATCGCGAGTCACGTCAGTATCGTCAACTTCATCTTTGCAGGCAGCCGACACAGAAAACACTTGTTTATTAATAATAAACAATTAAAATGTCTCATTGCAATATTTTACATATTCATCATCATTAGCCTACTTTGGCTGGTTCTCATGTGACAGCTTTTAGGTTCCGTTTACATGAACGCGTCTACTGCATCAGCACCGAAAACATGGAGAGAGAATAAGATTTTTGTTGACTAATTATTTTGAGGAATTATACAAACATACAGCTGTTAAGAGCGCCGCCAAGTTGGATTGCGTAGAACGTTCAACGAATTCTGATTAGTCGAGAGGATTTATCGCGTTTAGGTGGAGTTACACTCACAGGTCACTGCACTTATTCGCAATCACAAAAGTTCATTATTTGCTCGTGCTTTAGAGCTCTGCCAGGTAAACATTTCATTGGCGTTCTGTTCTCACATGATGCACTTTTTCTGAGCGCGTACGCCCGAAGCGATGGAAAAATATGCACAAAACAATCCACTTTTAAATTTTAATTTATCATCAGATGGACAGATCATTTCTCAGGGGAGGCAGGGCTTATCCTAGGGGAGGCACTGCCTCCCCCAGCCTCCCCCTAGACACGCCCCTGGTGTGAACCCCAGCTCAGGGAATCCCTGAGTTTGCCTGGTGCTTGCATCATCCCCCTCTCTCATAGGCTTGTCTCCTCCGCTCTCTGCCCATCTCTCCATGGCAGCAGGACGAGGGGTTGCTAGGTGGGGGTGTCCAGCTCTCCCACTGTTCTCTCGCCGGTTTTTATTCTCTCTGTCCGCTTCCCCAGAGAGTTTGCACGGACTGTTCTGGCGTCAGCGGGAGAAACCCTGTTACACTGCATCAGCTGGGATACGAAGAGGCCCACATTACAGCTCTCACCCACTGCAATGAAAAAGCACATTCTGGCTGTATATTAACCAGCTCACAGCTCCTGTCTTTCTCCTCCATCCACCATGTAGCCTACATTCATTGCTTTAAATTTATGTGTATTTTCGAGGTGTGCATTTAAGTCTATTTTGACTACTTAAAGTCCACCTGTGGTGAAAATCAAGCTTTTAACGTTGTTTATATGTCTATGCGGTGTTTTTATTATGCTTTAAGACAAACCATGTGCAAATTCATAAGTCAACACCATTGTTGAGTATTTTCTTGTTAAAACTGCTGTGAACCAAAGACAGACAGTTTAAAAAACACGGTTTGAAATCGCTGGTGTTTCTGAAGTCACAAATTACCTTGTAACCAATCAGGTCAACGTGTGATCGTCAACCAGTGGATCTCTGAGCTGGTGTGAGTGAGTGGAGGCGGGGCTAATTTGCATATTTATAGAACCACCTATACTAAATGAGGCAAGGGTGTATAATAACATTCAAGCTATTTTAAGACATGAAGACATTTTTTTCAAGGACAAACTTTTAAATATGTAGGCTAATTGTGTTGATCAAAGATTAGTTTTAAGGGGTAAAACTATTGACTACAGGGGGATTTTAAGATTTGGCTCAGAAGTGTGTTTACTGTTGTAGAGAAACTTTTAAATGCTTTTTAATAGTCTTGCATTTCAAAGCTAAAATACATTTTAGATACATGCATTGCCTAGATTTGAATGCCTGAGCTACATTAGAAAATATGAATGCCTCCATTATAAAAATATTCCAAGCATCATTAATCTTTCAAAAGTTTTACCCAGCAAGTTTTTTTTAAATGAAGAAATTAATAATTTATTTAGCAAGGGTACATTAAATTAATCAAAAGTGACAGTAAATACATTTATAATGTTACAAAAGCTTTCTATTCATAAAATAATCTATAAAAAATAAAATTTATACAAAAATATTAAGCACCACAACTGTTTTCAACATTGATAATAATAAGAAATGTTTATTGAGCAGCATATCAGAATATAAGAATGATTTCTGAAGGATCATGTGACACTGAAGACTGTAGATGCTGATAATTCAGCTTTGCATCACAGTAATAAACTACATTTTAAAATATATTTACATTTTAATATTAATGACACACACACACACACACACACACACACACACACACACACACACACACACACACACTTCTTTAATAATATTTACATTTTAAACAAGTGTCTAGATTTTTGGGGATCAAAAAGTATAAATGGATTGAATGATCCTGTATGACCAGCAGAGGGCGCTGTTTGATCAAGAAAGACAGTGATGGCAGTCGTTCAGCTCCCAAGACACTGTGTTCATCTCATTTATTCAGCAGCTCCTGTCATTTTCACACTCTAAAAACTTGAATGTTGTGATCAGGTACGAGAACAAAAAGTATTTTCCCACCCGCTAGTTTTGATATTTTAGTTTTCATAGTTTTTACGAAAACAAATGTCATGTCATTGGTAAATTTGCCGAGGCACAGTTAAGGAACAATGTGTCATTTATTACATGTAGAACTGAAAGAAACACCACTGTAGTTCTGTACTGTTGCATACATAGTGTTTGTGTACTCAATAGTTTTAGTCTATACACTTTTATAACGAGTGGATACAAATGCTATATAGATATGCATTAAACTTTAGACTTTCTCAGTTTAAAAGTAATTATAATAAATCCTGCCTAACATTGTTATTCAACATTTAAAATCTAGCAGATGTTATTGTATAGTGTCTACAGTCTTTGCATACTCTTGTTGATTGATATTTATTTAACCCTCTATAACAAGACATGTGCTGAGTGACATAACAGCAATGCATTATAGTTACACAGAACCAAAACTAAAATCTAAACTTGCCTTAAACTTTAACTCTATTCTTCCCCTGCTTCGCAAACACAGACTCTTCCTTCAGGAATCTAGTTAGACCTTGCACATTTTTTGAGGTGATTATTGAAAAATTCAATATTGCATGCAGAGCTATTCAGGGAAGTTAGTTGCCATGTGCATCAAAAGATGATGTTCGGAATTTTGTGCTGCAATTGTGTCATTCCTGAATCATAAAATGTCAAAACTTTAAAGCATTTTGAAGCACAAGTCAAACACATTCCATCAAGCATCAGTAAAACATCACTTGCAAATGTAGTTTATGATGTGCACCTTTATTCTGTTCATTAGTTTACCGGCCTTTCATGCACGAGCGATTTTTATGTCATTTATCCTCAGCATTTCATCGCAATGGACTTTCTCGCAGGCAAACAAACCTTCACCAGTGTCCCTGTCGCATGCTGTTTTTGTTTGGATCATGTCTAATGTTGTGGCTTTCTCTCTCTTTCTCTCTTCCTCTCCTCTAGCTTTCTCTCCTCCGCCCCTCCATTCTTGTCCTCCGGTAGCCATAGCAACATGTGCTGCGATGGTGCAGGGCCTCTGGCAGGTGACACAATGCGTCTAATTACTGGCACTTAGCTCGGCGCTAATTAAAGCGAGCTCAGCTAATCGGGGGGTCAAGTGGACCCGCTGATCCATCCATCCTTCCATTGCTCCATTCATCCTTTACCTTTACCTTTAGCCTAAACGTCCCCAGCCCCTCCGAGATAATCTCTCTCTCTCTCTCTCTGTGTCTGTCGGTGTCGCTCTATCAGACAGCTGGCATCCACACAGGGGTTGAGGGTTTGACCTTCCTGCTCTCCAGGCTCTCTCAGCATCCGAGTAAACAGACAAATGAATCTCTACAAAGGTGAGGGTCAATTTATCTAATTTGGTCGAGGTTGGTCAGCCAAGATTACCTTGTCTCTGCTGGGAGGAACACTTCTCTCTCTCTCTCTCTCTCTCTCTCTCTCTCTCTCTCTCTCTCTCTCTCTCTCTCTCTCTCTCTCTCTCTCTCTCTCTCTCTTGCTCTCTCTTTTTATTTCTCGCACGTTTTTGGTCTCATGTTCTACACGTCTCCAGCATCACTCGTTCTTTCTCCTCTGCAGCAACTCTGCTTACACTGCTCACCTCTTCTGTTCCCTGATTTAAAAAAAGTATTGTATCAGTACTATGGTACAGTGATGCTTTCATGTCCAAATGTCTATGGTATTACCATGATATATGTATGGAAACCATGTTATGACTATGGTACCAGATTAATAATAATAATAAAATTCCATGCTACATGTGTACAGATCCCAAAAAAATAGGCTTTAACATGCATGTCCCAAAAAACATGGTATACTATGGTATCATGTCCGATTTATACCTATTTTTTAGCTTTATAAAAAAATAAACTATATTTAAACTACTATATACAGTTTGAAAACAGTTGTGCTGCTTAATTTTTGAACTGTGATTGATTTTTTTTTCAAGATTCTGTGATCAAATTTGATTTCGATTTAATGAATTCTTCCTGAATAAAGTTCATTTCTAAAACATTTTTTTACATACTATAGAAAAAAGTAAATTTGATCAAATATAATACAAAAATCTCTTCTCAGATGCTTACAGTTCTTTCTTTCTCATTCACCCATTCATTTTGCTCCATCATTTCTGATTTTCATTCTGCCATAGAACACACACACACACACACACACACACACACACACACACACACACACACACACACACACACACACACACACACACACACACACACACACACACACACACACACACACACACACACACACACACACACACACACACGTTTCCTCTCCTCTGCATAAAGATTCATCCTACCTTTGACAAATGAGGGCAGATGAATATTAGAGTTGCCCTGCAGAGGAGAGACAGATGTGGAGCACACAGGCATACAGGGGGACGGAGGGATGGAGGGATGGATGGAGTTTAGAGGAGTGGATAAGGTCAGAGCTCGTCAGCAGGTCCGCTGTTTACTGATGTTTACCTTGGAGCCCCTGCTGAGGGGACACCTGGTGTGCTGTCATCATCCACCACACACACTCGGACATGCAAACACACTGAGATACACGCATAAACTGTAGGATATACACTCAATCATACACTAACACACACATACAAAAACAGGCATTGTTGGAAACACCTCTCATAATCAGATGCCACTCTCATTTCTTTGTGGCGTCTAGAGCTCTCCATGGTGCTGAACCCTCTCTGTAATACACAAGCACTTTTAAGAGAGAGAGAGAGAGAGAGAGAGAGAGAGAGAGAGAGAGAGAGAGAGAGAGAGAGAGAGAGAGAGAGAGAGAGAGAGAGAAATGAAGTGCTATATTTAAAACAGGCTTCATTTTGTTATTAACACGTGCTTGTTTAGACCGATCCGAAGTGTATGATGACAAGTGTCCGTTGGGCATTTCTACATTTTTCTTCTAAATCAAATCAAATGCACTTTCAGTATATATCTGCAAACTTTTGCGTCCTTACTCACCATCAAGATCCTTATATCATCTACTGTTTGTTGTCCCTTGTGAAATGCAAATCAAAGCGAGATTGAGCTTTTCGCGATTGTGGCACAGTCTCCCGTTGCAGCTCCTAGTTTTAAATCAGCTCTTAAACGTGCTATTATTCTTCAGCATGTAATAGTGTCTAGGGTTCCTGAGTTTTGACATTGATTGATGTTTAAGGCAAATGGCTTATAAAAATAACTTGTACACACCTGTGGAATTTGCATTGTCTAGCGACATTCAGAAATTTGCATATTCAAACTAGACCTGAACTGAAGTAAGAAAACTTTAGCAGGGGTGTCAAACTCAGTTCCAGCAGAGCCACAGTCCGGCTCCTTATTTAAATTTATTTAAACACACATGATCCAGCTAATCAAGTCCTTCAGGCGTATTTGAAAACTACAGGTATCTGAGTAGGAGCAGGGTTTGAACTGATCTCTGTAGGACTGTGGGTGGCCGTCCAAGAAGTTTAAAAAACCCTGCCATATGCCTGGTACACATTGTATGATTTTGGGCTGTCCCAGACCAGACGAAAGATGACCAATCGAGGCGATTTCTGAGCTCGAGGCTCCTGAACGGGGGTCCGTACAGTGGGAAAGGATCAAAGATGGCCATTCTCACAGTCTTCCAACCAAAGATAGCCTGCGATCACTTTACAAAACATTGTTTTTGTGACAATTTATGTGCGAATGCTTTTGTAAATGATTTACAAATTTGATCTGTTGTTCTGTTTCATAATTGATGTCCAAGGGTTTGGTTAATTGCAGATTGATTATACTTTCTACAAAATCTTCGTAGTATGTGCTCATTCGAACTGAACAAAAATAATTGTTAATACATTGACTAATTAGAAGCACTATACTATATTTTGCTCCTAACCCTAATATGATCAATTTTAGTCCAGAGAATGAATGCTAACAATTGCCAAATGATAATTTGTCACTAGTTGCTAATTGTCACAGTTGCACCAAACGCTCCCTCACAAGCTGTCTCGGTTTGAAGGCTGCTTCCTCTGAAGGTTGCGTGTGTGTCAGAAGCATACGTCATCAAGGATGTCTCCATTCAGAAAAGAAACCATTATAATACTGACCTTTACTCATTGTGAAGTGTAAATTGTTGTACTTTATGACTTTTGAATGTTATGCTTTACTGAAATGAGGCATGGATGACGTATGTGGCCAGCAAATGTGACCTTGTGCTACAGTCACCAACATAGTCTCAGTCAGCACCCTAGTTCAGTAGTCAGGGGACCGATTAGGGAGTCTCAATCGCAGAATGCTTCCAGTGAATTGAAAATTTTGCTAAAAAGTCCCAAAATGCACAGTGAAAAAGTTTTTTTTTTTCAAATACAAACCATTATTAATGATATGTCCATACATTGCTAGACAGGTATTGAACACAATCTAACAATAATAATCAAATTATATAAATATAATTTATTAAAAAAAAAATATTCAGTTATATTATTTATATATATATATATTATATTTACTATATTATAATTATATCCATTATATTTATAAAAGGTTAAAACATTACTTAAAATCTTTTAGTTATTTAGTATTTAGTATGTTATTTAGTTAATAATTTAGGTTATATGGGTTCAGCAAAAGTTGAGAACCCCTTATTTAGAGGATTAACCTCAGCAAAAAAGAGCCTTGTGTGTACATGGTCGTAGAGGTAGTGATACTAGAGCCACAGCGAGAGTGAAAACTGAATAAATAGATGAGCGAGAATTTTGTTTCACATGCCATTTCTGAGAAGTAAACAAATGTCAGAGCATTTTGTATTATGTGGTTGTGCAGCAATGCAACATTTGTCTGTAACTCCCTGTGCAGTCACCTCATAGCGCTGCTCATTACGGATCTAATTCAAAGTGTTTGACTTACCACACACACACACACACACACACACACACACACACACACACACACACACACACACACACACGACAAAATTCATTGTCTCTCCCTGATGAACAATTCACACATGAGAACATGCACTTGGAAACATGTCAACACACACACACACACGCACACACACACACACACACACACACACACACACACACACACACACACACACACACACACACACACACACACACACACACACACACACACACACACACACACACACACACACACACACACACGACAAAATTCATTGTCTCTCCCTGATGAACAATTCACACATGAGAACATGCACTTGGAAACATGTCAACACACACACACACACACACACACACACACACGCACACGCAAACGCACACGCACACGCACACACACACACACACACACACACACACACACACACACACACACACACACACACACACACACACACACACACACACACACACACACACACGCACACACACCCGTGTGTTTGCTTAAGGGGGCATGAATGACACAGGAGTGTTCTGACAGTCGCCTGGAAGATCTCACAGGGCAGGAGGGAGATCAGTAAAAAAAAAATATTTGTTTCTCCATTCTAGATTGATGAGCACGCGGGCACGCGCACACACACTCACACACACACACACTGAGTCACCATGGCTCATTGAGGCCACGCTTTACCAAACTGACAGCAGCAGGTCTGTGGGCAAGCACAGAAAAGAAGGAAAGGGGTATGCTAGAAAAATGAAAGAGAGAAAGAAAGCGGGGATGGAGGGAAAACAGGAAACAATGAGGAGGAGAGAAGTTAACGTAGGAAAACACAGACAGCAGGAGAGAGAGACAAAGTCCCTGTGGCACATTGTTATATGGCGTGTTGTGGTGTCACTACAATACAGCGGCAATTCTCGTCTCCCCTCCAGCGATGTTATGATGGAACTAGCTGGATGGATCCAAACTTTATAAATATACAAATCCGTATTCGTAGAGTTTCTCACCAACATCCTGGTCATGTAGCGGAAAGGGATCTGGAGAGGTTAGGAAGCTGTTGTGCGTGTGTTGTTCATGTTCATTTCGGATCTCATTACATGTGAGGGGTCAGTTGCATGTGAATGAACCAAACAGAGAACATTCTGCATGACAACACAAGCAACCTACAGCAAATCATTTGTTCAAGGAGACAAAAAATTATTCAATAAATGTAGCACTTGGGTTTATTATTATTTGTGTCCATGGCTGCAGGAACCCCTGTCGACGGCATTTTAATTGCATTGGAAATTTTGAAAAAAAGTTGTTTTTCAGAGTTTTTTTTTTTTTCATTTTCCATTAATTAATTTAAAGGTTATTTCATTTTTATATGTTGTTTTTGACTTTGAGGGATACATATAATTCAAAAGCAAATTGACAGCTAAATTAGGACATTCAAAAGACAAAATATAATCAAGTAACAACAGTTTACTAAATGAAAACGTCATCTGACACTTCTATTTGAAAAGCTGAATGTAGATGACATGGTCTAAACCTTTGTAATTTTTACTTAAGGTTAATTCACGTCAAGAACAATAACTGTATCCATAACGTTTTAAAAAGTTATGTTTTAGGCTGCATTTAACACGTTTAGACATTCATTTTCCCTCAGGGAATTTCGTCAAGTGGATGAGGGATAGATAGATAGATAGATAGATAGATAGATAGATAGATAGATAGATAGATAGATAGATAGATAGATAGATAGATAGATAGATAGATAGATAGATAGATAGATAGATAGATAGATAGATAGATAGATAGATAGATAGATAGATAGATAGATAGATTGATAGATGGTGGCTTGTGTGATTGTGGATCAGCACTGAAAGCGTCCAAGAATTGAAAAGTTCAGAAATGCTCAACTTTATGAAAATTAGGAGTGTAAAACGTTAGCCAGCAGCAAAAAGCTGTGAGGTAGTGATGTCTGTCTTGAGTATTTAAAAATATGCACATTGTGCTGGGGTTTAGTGCGAAAAGCATGTTGATTTGATGCTATATGTTACATACCCCAGTAGGGTGAATTCAGAGTGATTGGGAAACTTTTTACAAGTGATCCCTATAGGCAAAAAGTGTCCCAGTCATCCCGAATTCACCCCTTTGTACTTAGGCCTACATCAGTTACGACACTTTCATTGCAAATATAGACTACAGTTTATAAAAGTTTGTTAAATTTAATCTTTAAATCCTTTTGCCATATGGAAAAAAACTTGCATCTTTCCATAGATATATATATATGTATAGATATGATTATATAGGCCTTTTGCTGGACCCCCCCCCCACCCCCCAACATACATACATACATGCTAACCCCCCAGAAAGCGAGGCGTTGTTTTGAGCATCACTGAGCAGAGTTTTAAAGAATAGTGGATAAAGAAAGAATATATTTAAATTATCCAAACATTTCAAATACACACACACTTTTGAGGCTGCACCCACCCATCATGTTTAAATGTGTTATCTTTATCAGAGGGCTTTTGTTGTAGTTTGCAATAGTGTGTACTTGATCGCTTGGTCACATTGTGGAAGTGAGGATGTGTGTGTGTGTGTGTGTGTGTGTGTGTTTATGTAAGCTGTGCGTCAGTAATACCGGGGAAGCCCTTTTCCACCCACCTGCAGTTTGGCGCATGAGTCTTTTAACACCAGCCGTTTGTTTCCTCCTCCACTCCTTGCTCCCTCCATCGCTCTAAATAATGGAACAACAGCCTCCTGATATTACTTCATAAATATTACATCAATAATCTGACGCTAATGTTTTTCCCAAGTTTTAGTTTCCTAAACAGCACGCGCATTCGCTCCTCAAACCAACCTGTCCTCTGAAACAAGTTATAAACTAATGTTCTATGTATGTGTGTTTGAAAAAATGCATGTACACGCGCATTTACATTAAATGATGAAAAGTTCTAAGGCATTGTGGTTGCATGCAATTTAATGTAATGTTTATGAGTTAAATTATTTATTGAGGTGCTTATTATTAGAATATTTCAGGTGCAATGTATATGGCATTATGTCACTTGAAAATAATTTCAACTTGTCCCTCAATTAGGAAAAACAAGTGAGTGAGAGAGAGAGAGAGAGAGAGAGAGAGAGAGAGAGAGAGAGAGAGAGAGAGAGAGAGAGAGAGAGAGAGAGAGAGATTAATTATTATTATGGTAGATGAAAGCATTGAATAGACAAAGTCTCTTTAGAAGTTAATGCATTGCAATGCATTATTAGATTTCAATGCATTTGCTTTATTTATGCAGATTAATGTCTTTGGCCGTTGTATTGCATCACATCATGAGAGCCATGTTTTTATGAAAAGCAATTATCACATTTTTTATATAATGAGTTGTTTTATATAATTAGTTTTTAATTAATTAATGTGTCCCCATCTGTATTAAAAGCCCTACAAATGTGTACACAGAAATGTGCTCACAATGGACTTCCAATAGACCTCCATTAAGTGCATACCTGTCATCTGTCTCTTTAAAAAAAACTTCTCACCTGTAAAGGAGTGTGAATGCAGGTTCGTAGCTCAACACTGGACATTGTCAATCCCCAACACACATCTACTGTAACTTTAAGGGCTACCTTCATGTATTATGTTGTATTTTAGTAAATAATTGATGTTTTTCCTCTGGTGTGTGTTTAGTTTTGAGAAGAATAGCACACACAGTTGAGTAGCGGGTGGAGGTGTGATGGAGGGTGCGGGTGTTTCATTTGGTTTGTTTGCTTTTTTTTAATTGTGCCGCTGGTTGCCGTGGAGAGCCTGAAGGCTATAACTCGTCCCACTCAGCGTTGTCATGGACGACAGAGCTACAGCACTCATGGAATTGTTTATACGCCTGTAGTCTTCCATTACTTAGAACAGGCCAGTTATGGTGCAGTGGAACACGATTTGGACTCTAACTTTTTTAGATTATACAGTTAGGGCCATATGAAATTCGTTTTATTTTTTCCCAAATTCCATTTTTTCCATAAATTTTTTTCTGGATTCAGTTTTTTCCCATTTTATTTTTGTTGGACTCCATTTTAATGGTTAAATTAAATGTTAGTAATCAAAAAGCATGTCTAATTAATTGAAATCATAAAACTCAACAATTTATTAAAAGTTTAACAAAAATTACATGTTTAGGGGGCCCTATAAAATATTTTTTTATTCTGCAAATTCAGTTTCATCTTCTTCTTCTTATTATTAAACAAATTCTTTTTGTTTTCTGGATTCCGGTTTAACGCTTTAATTAAATGGTAATATTTTATAATATGTTTTTTTTCTTTCAGAAATTCTGTGTTGTGTTTTTAAATTTTAAATACAATCAAATGAAGGCATAAAACATTAATTTATCTTTTAACCATATGAAATTAAATAAACTTTTTTGTCAAACAAAGTGCTGCACATTATCGCTTTACTGTTAAAATGAAAACATGGAAGAAAAATTGTGATTATTCTTTAAAAAATTGTTTTAATAATAATTTATTATTATTATTATTAATGTTAAAGTATTATTAATTTGAGACGTAGCTATAGGCTATTCCACTGTACAAAAGTAGGCTAATCTATATTCAAGTTAAACCGAACTTTTATTTTGACGGGATGCCGCGAATTAAGACCTTTGAGTTTTTAATGCGTTTATGATATGACCATAGATTTTCTCAAAGTTGTGTTCATGTCCTCATATAGTGACACGGCAGAGATTGAAGACTTTTTTTCAGGGATTGAAAGCATACAAGCGCTTTGTGTGTGTATGTGTGTGTGTGTTAAATGAAACAGTGTGTGTGTGTGTGTGTTAAATCGTACTCGGTTACTCACGTAACCTCGGTTCTCTCTTGGAGAGGGAACGAGTACTGCGTCGAAAGAACGCTACGGGAAAGATATTTCTTTGTCGAGATTGAAGCCTAAAATTAATCCTTAATTTTGTAATATTGTAAAACGCTTTTCTGAAGCATACAACCTAGGCGGAGCAATACAGCTCACCCATTGGCTGCTCTGCCAGAAAAGCACAGCCTATGCGAGGCCAGAGACGCTGACCAATGAGGACGCTTCGCGCCCTTCTGCGTCACCTCCCGCCCAAACAGGCGTGGCCTAGGCCTATAAATACGAGCATAGCTGTCTAACACACTGATTTTCGTCAATGAAGCGACGCAGCGTGGGCACGCACGGCCATGAGACGCAGTACTCGTTCCCTCTCCTAGAGAGAACCGAGGTTACGTTAGTAACCGAGTACGTTCTCTTACGTAGAGTTCTCTCGTACTGCGTCGAAAGAACGCTACGGGAACCCTATGTAAACCGCCGTGCGTGCTCTTGGACCGACACAGACACCTAAGGGCGCGCGCGCCCTGGTATACAAGTGCCTACCCCAAGAAGTATAGGGAGAGCGGCTAAAATAGCATCATCCCTTTATAGTAGTGCCTCTTAAGGCATAATAGCATATATATGTAAATATAGATATATATGAGGGGTAATAGCATGCTCATGGGACACATTGTCAGTGAGTGATGCT
The DNA here is from genome assembly GCF_949152265.1 of Phoxinus phoxinus. Taxonomy (NCBI): domain Eukaryota; kingdom Metazoa; phylum Chordata; class Actinopteri; order Cypriniformes; family Leuciscidae; genus Phoxinus; species Phoxinus phoxinus. The sequence goes on along the minus strand of NC_136887.1, from coordinate 12,949,406 downwards.
TAAACATTGAAGTGACCTGGGCCGCAGCGCGGGGCAGGAACACTTATACATATTAAACATTGAAGTGACCTGGGCCGCAGCGCGGGGCAGGGACACTTATACATATTAAACATTGAAGTGACCTGGGCCGCAGCGCGGGGCAGGAACACTTATACATAGTCTTCTAGACCGAGAGCAGTTTAGCCTGCAACGCAGGAACCTCTAGGTTATAGAACCTAATAAATGTAGACGGGGAGGCCCAGCCTGCCGCCATACAGATATCTTGTAACGAGATTCCGCTATACCAAGCCCATGAAGAGGCCATGCCTCTCGTGGAATGTGCTCTGATGCCCAAAGGGCATTCCAAACCTCTAGATGCGTAGGCTAGCGCAATGGCGTCCACTACCCATCGAGACAGACTCTGTTTCGTTGCGGCTCGCCCTTTGGAGCGCCCGCTGAACGAAACAAAGAGCTGCTCCGTCTGTCGAAAAACAGCGGAGCGGGACACGTAAGCTCTTAATGCCCTGACCGGGCAAAGGGAGCTATTTCCGTCCTCTGAGGCCGGCAGGGCCGACAGGGAGATGACCTGAGCCCTGAACGCTGTGTTGAGGGACTTAGGCACGTACCCATGCTTCGGTTTCAATACGACTACAGAGTCGTTTGGCCCGAACTCCATACAAGAAGCTCTCACTGAGAGCGCTTGCAAGTCTCCCACACGCTTCACTGAAGCGAGAGCCAAAAGAAACACGGTCTTGAAAGACAGGTGTTTCATGTCAACTGAGTGAATAGGCTCGAAAGGGGCCCCTTTCATAGCGTTCAACACTGTAGAAAGGTCCCAAACGGGGACTGAAGGAGGCCTTGGAGGGTTTAACCTCCTGGCGCCTCTAAGGAAGCGGACCACCAGGTCGTTCCTGCCTAGTGAATGGCCAAGCGTTGGATTAACGAACGCTGATATGGCAGCCACATAGACTTTGAGCGTGGATGGGGTTCTTCCCTTATCCAATAGCTCTTGCAAGAAGGAGAGAATCTCCGGTTCTCCACACTGAAGTGGTGACAGACCTTGATCTGAACACCATCCAGAGAACACCGACCATTTGGAAGCGTAGAGTCGTCTAGTAGACGGAGCCCTAGCTTGTTCGATCGTGTCTAACACTCCTCTTGGGAGGTTAGCGGGTACCCGTTTATGGCCCATACGTGTAGGGACCAAAGCTCGGGGTGAGGATGCAGAATCGAGCCCTTGGCCTGTGAGAGGAGGTCTCTCCTCACTGGAATCGGCCACGGGGCAGTACTTTTCAGTCGCATCAAAGCTGGGAACCAGGTCTGATTCGTCCAGTATGGAGCAACCAGTAGTACTGAGCATCCGTTCTCCTTGATACGCTCCAGCACTTGAGGCAGGAGTGAGACAGGAGGAAAAGCATAGAGCGGACGGCGGGGCCAGACTCTGGCCAGCGCGTTCGTGCTCTTCGAAAAGAATTCTGGGCAGTGAGCGTTTTCCTGGTTTGCAAACAGGTCTATTTCCGCTCTGCCGAACGTTTTCCACAGCAGACGCACTGTCTGTGTGTGTAGGGACCACTCTCCCGTAGGAACGTTGTTCCGTGAGAGTCTGTCCGGGCCTACGTTCAAGTGGCCTGGCACGTGCATTGCTCTTAACGAGCGCAGGTTGTGCTGGGCCCACACCAGTATGCGTTCCGCTAACCTGAATAGGTTCCGGGATCTCACGCCACCCTGGCGGTTTATGTAGGCTACTACCGACATGTTGTCCGAGCGGACCAGGACGTGGTGTCCTTTTATCCGGGGACAGAAGCGCCTCAGCGCAAAGTCCACCGCCATCATTTCCAGGCAGTTTATGTGCGGTAGTTTGGCCCGCTCTGCCCACTGGCCAAAGAGCGGTCTGCCGTCGAGCAGTGCTCCCCAGCCTGAGGTGGACGCGTCCGTGGACACCACCTTCAGGCTCGAGGAAGTCCCCAGGCTTACACCTGACCGGTACCAGTCTGACGCTCTCCATGGTGTCAGGGCTGAAATGCATTCCTGAGTGACCTTGAGGCGATAACGACCGTGTAACCATGCTCGGCGCGGTACGCGCGCTCTCAACCAGAACTGTAGTGGGCGCATGCGCAGCAGGCCCAACTGCAGCACTGTTGAGGCTGAGGCCATGAGGCCCAGCATTTTCTGAAATCTCCTGAGTGGCACTATGTGGCCGCTGCGGAAGGATTTCGCCATTTGCAGGGTATTTCGCCTGCGCTGTGATGACAGCTGTGCTGTCATAGACAGTGAGTTCAGATCCAGTCCTAAAAAGGAGATCCTTTGACTGGGAAACAGTGAACTTTTCTCCCAATTGACTCTCAGACCTAAGCACTCGAGGTGATCGAGTATTAGTGTCTTGTGGTGAGCGAGTTCTGACGGCGATTGAGCCAGAATTAGCCAATCGTCCAAATAGTTCAGAATTCGAACGCCTCGGAGTCTCAGGGGTGCCAGCGCCGCGTCCATGCACACTGTAAATGTACGAGGTGCTAGAGACAGGCCGAATGGCAGGACTGTGTACTGATATGCCCGGCCCTCGAAGGCGAATCTCAAAAATCGCCTGTGACGTGACGCAATTTGTATGTGAAATACGCGTCTTTCAGATCTATCGCCATAAACCAGTCTCCTCGGCGAATTTGCGCGAGGATTCTTCTGGTCGTGAGCATTCTGAACTTTCGCTTTGTCAGCGCTTTGTTCAGATGCCTGAGATCTAAAATGGGTCTGAGACCCCCGTCTTTTTTCGGTACCAGAAAATATCTGCTGTACAGACCCCCTTCGCTCTGAGATAAAGGCTCTATGGCCCCTTTGCTCAATAGCTTCGCTATTTCGGCTCGAAGTAGATGTGCTACTTCTGTTTTCACCGTGGTTTCGACTTTCTCCGTGAAACGGGGAGGGCGTCGATGAAACTGTAGCGAATAGCCTCTTTTTATAGTCTCTAGCACCCATTCTGAGACCCCGGGAAGTCTTTCCCATGCATCTGCACGTGTGACTAGGGGTTGAATGTAATCTGGGCCCTGGTCGCGAAATGGCGGCGACACGAGAGCAACCGTGTGCTGTGACATGGACGCCGTGGCGTGTGAGGCGGGGGGCATGTTTAACACAGTATGCATCCCGCGCGCGCTCGGCTCTCTGTGTCGAGAGAGAGCGCGCGGGACGAGTCCCGTAGGGCTCGTTATGCTTGTGAATAAACGTGGGCGCTTGGTGGCGGGCACATTTATAACACCGGGGACACTGTGTTTGTGTACTGACTGACCGTTCGTTAGTTTCGTTTTTACAGAAACCGCGGAACGTGCAGTGTGTAGTGGTTGTGGGCACTTGGCAGTGGGCACGCTTACTACATGTAAAGCACAATCGATCTGAGTCGATTTTAAGTGTGCAAACCCTGTGTTGAACGGGGCTGCCCGTAGGGCTCGTATATTTGTGAATAAATGTGGGCGCGTGGTAGCGGGCACATTTATAACACCGGGAATACTGTGTTTGTGAACTGACTGATCGTCCGTTGGTTTCGTTTTTACAGAAAAACCGCGGAACGTGCAGTGTGTAGTGGTTGTGGGCACTGGACAGTGGGCACGCTCACTACATGTAAAGTACAATCGACCTGAGTCGATTTTATGTGTGCAGACCCTGTGTTGTACGGGGCTGTGCTTGCACGGGTTGAAAAACCGGGCTCTGGTCGCGAAATGGCGGCGACACGAGAGCAGTCGTGTGCTGTAACATGGCGTGATGCGGGGGCGCGCTTATCGAGCGGGCAGCCCGCGCGCGCGCTCAGCTCTCTCAGCTGAGAGAGAGAGAGAGCACGCGGTGCGAGCTCCGTAGAAACCATGTTGACATGTAGCTTGTAGTGATTGTGGGCACTTGAAAGCGGGCACGCTCACTACATATAATGCACAATCGACATTGAGTCGATTTTATGTGTGCAAGCCCTGTATTGTGTGGGGCTGTGCTTGTGTGTATGAATGGGCACTGGGTCGTGGGCATACAGTTACACACATTACATCATCGGCTGTGGCCGGGACACCGTGTAGCACAGAGAGTACTGTCTATCAGAACCGACTGACCGTGCATTCGTTTCGTTTTTACAGAAACCACGGGACATGCAGTGTGTAGTGATTGTGGGCACTGAAAAGCGGGCACGTTCACTAACTTACATGTATTGCACAATCGACACGAGTCGATTTTATGTGTGCAAGCCCTGTATTGTGTAGGGCTGTGCTTGTGTGTACGAATGGGCACTAGGTCGTGGGCATTACGGATACACACATTACACCATCGGCCGTGGCCGGGACACCAGAAAATACATTTTCAGATTTACCTGGGGCGTCGTGAAAACGGCGTCTGTGTGCAGGCAAACGAGCATTGATGCCGATTTGGTGACTGCAAAATACACTGGCACGGTCGCGTATGTTGGGACTGTGCGAGCGAGACATTTTAGTGAAATCCGGCCGCGGCGGGATTTTAACACTGTAGCTTTCCTCGAAGCAGAAGTGCGCATCCTGGCTGAAAACGGGGCTTTCCGGGACTCCGCGATTTCTTCGTGAATTCAGGAAGAAAAAGGCGCGGGTCGTGAGGACGGTAACGTACGTTCCTCTGCAGAAAAGCAGCCATCCAGCCGGCAAGCGCATCGATGCTGGTCTTTCTCCTTCGACGCTCACGAGCGGCGGGGGAGGGGAGATCCTCGGAGCTCGCCCATCCCTCGCTACCCGAAGCGAGGAGAGAATAGCAGTCGTCCTCCACAGACGCGGCTTCCCTCTCGTCCATGACGGACGCGGCGGCACACAGCGGCCCTTGTCCGTCGGTCAGAGAGTCCAGCGAAGCGGGCGGAGAAGCTGGCGGCAGCAGCGGCGAGCACCTCGTGGTGGAGGGAGGTTCCGGGCTCCGCTGAGCACGGCGCTTTTCACGGCGCGGCACTACAGCGGGCGGAAAGATGCAGCTTCAGTAAAGAACGCCAGGCGAGTCCGCAGAGTCACCGTAGGCATCAAATCACAGTGATGGCAGCCACCATCGACGAGAGCTGAAGCTGCGTGATCATACCCAGGCAGGAAACACAAGCACGTGGTCCCCGTCGCTGAGCGGGGCTCTACACGAGCCACAGGAGGTGCGAGGCATCTTGAAAAAGACGCTCGACTCTTTTAGTGGTGAAAAACTGTGTGACGCGACGGCGAACACACACACAAAACACACACACATAATGTAAAGGATATTCCACGCCGGAGAAGCGCAGCAGGGAACGGCTGCTGAAGGCGGCGATGACCAGCGGCTTCAGGTAAGAGGCGCGTCCTGCTGAGGTGCTTGTTCCAAACGGCTGTGGCGGCTCGAATCCAATCCAACGATGCGTGCAGCTTCGTGAATTTAGAAAAATCAGTGTGTTAGACAGCTATGCTCGTATTTATAGGCCTAGGCCACGCCTGTTTGGGCGGGAGGTGACGCAGAAGGGCGCGAAGCGTCCTCATTGGTCAGCGTCTCTGGCCTCGCATAGGCTGTGCTTTTCTGGCAGAGCAGCCAATGGGTGAGCTGTATTGCTCCGCCTAGGTTGTATGCTTCAGAAAAGCGTTTTACAATATTACAAAATTAAGGATTAATTTTAGGCTTCAATCTCGACAAAGAAATATCTTTCCCGTAGCGTTCTTTCGACGTAGTACGAGAGAACTCTACGTAAGAGAACTGCGCCTTAGCTACATTCACACAGAGACACAACATGCAGGATTATTCAAAGGTGTCCTATTATGCCCTTTAGAAGTCTTAATTTTGTTTTTGGTGTGTACTAGAATATGTTTTCATGCTTGATTGTTAAAAAAACGCATTATTTGCTACATATTTTACATTATTACAGCTCACCTCTCCTCAGACTGGTTAAACACATCGTTTTCGATTAAGCCCCTCCTTCCGATATACGAAACGTGCTGTGATTGGTTAGCTGGACCAGTGATTGGCAGCGCTTAGCACATGTTCGGGAAATGTTACACCCGCGCTAGTCTCAGCCTCAGACGTCACGCCCACGGAACGTTGGCTAAACGTCTGATGCATATGGTACACTTAACTGGAAACACTTCAGGAATGTCGAAGTCGTCATCTGATTGGTTGAATTTTATTGGATTTCCGGGGGGTGCGAGTGTCGCGTTTATTTTCGGTCCGCCGGGAAACAAAGCGCAGACGTGTGATTGCGGAAGAAAAACTGTTGTGTTTACATGAGTGACAATGAGCATTTATCAAGATCAGCTAAACGTATGATTCTCAAAAGTATGCGAGGTTCACGGCATAGACTCTTTAAGAGATGTTCAGGAGTTTTGTTTGAGGAACTTAGTGGAGACTTGTTGCACGCCGGTCTGTTGTTGTGGGGATATTTCCACGCCTCGGAACGTGACGCTGAACGAAACGAACTGTAATTGGTTGTTTGACATGTCGGTCAAACTGCCTTACTGCCTTGGCCAAAGAAAGCTGCTATGAATTCCAGACCTTCAGCCGTCAGTCTGAAGGTCATCGCTTGAATCATAGGGCCCTATACAGTGTAACTGTTGCATCTGACACATCCTGAAAAAAAGCACATTATGGTTGATGCAGTAAAAAATCCAACCTGCAGTCTCCAAACATTTCTCTCTTTCGGGTTTTTCAGATCAATGCCTGTGTCATATTTCCATCTCCTTTTTGACTTGTTCTTTCACCCTTTGAAATCTCATAGCTCACAGCGGAGAAGGCCACTGCAAATATGCGCTATATGTTCCTCTTACCGCTATTGGAAAAATGAATCTCCATTACGTCTGAAAGCTTTTCCCCGGCAGTCAATATCTCTGATATGCACAGAGAGATTGCAGAATGAATCATCCATGGGCTGCGCGCTTGCACAGCCAAACACAGGAGATACAGAGTTGCGATGGTGCCCGAGAGTTATTCTCAGACATACGCTCTGTCACTATTGTGGCGGATTCAATATGTGGAGATGTTGTCCGATCGCAGTGTGACATCCTCGAGAAGCCGTTTGCAGAGTGTCATCAACACCTGGCTTTGAAATTACTTGTGAAATGTCTTCTAAGTGAAAGCAGCAACAGAGATTGTAGCTCGCAGGTGAAAAAAAACCACACTGCATGGAAGAAATAAACCACATTAATCTACAAGTAAAGAAAGTTTGAGTCAAAGCTGACCTAACCTGATAATAATAACCATCGCTTTGTGTCCAAGTTAGATTTTCCTGAGTTGAACAATTCTATTGGAAACACTTTTAATGGACTTCTTTTGCTACAGTACATATGCCTACACAGAGGAAGAAAAGGGCACGTACTGTTTTTAAAATAAATGAAAAGAAGGTTAGAAAGTATCGATCTTCAAAGCTGAGCCAAAAGCATTCACATTGAAAGGAGTAGCGCTAGTTTGTGTGTGTGTCACTGGCGTAGGAGGCTGCTGGCTCTCCCGATACAGCTCCGGAGCGCTGCTGAGGGGGCGATTTGGGATGGCCGCTGCTGGTGATGGAGTTTTCCGTCTCCCCAGCCTGTTGTCAGAAGAAAGACCCCTCCACCTCCACCTCCACCTCCACCCCCGATCCCAGTCCAGGGACAAACTCTCCACCTGCTAATAAAGCCTCTGCTCCACATGGTAGAAACCTGCATGAAAGCGCGGCGTGTTCCTCTGTGCTCCCAGTACCATTCATGTCATGTGATCGCTCATGACTGGGACAAATGTATAGCCTGTCTTAAAATGCTTTCATTATATTGGCGATGTAGCCTGGTAAGCAGTGCACATGCTTCCTGTTGCTGTCCAAATCAAAAGGCTAAAACATTATTAAGTAATACTTAGGCCCAATCCCAATTCTACCCCTTTCCCCTTCGTCTACCCCTAACCCTTCGCCTTCCCCTTCCCCTTGACCCTTGAAACAGAGTGGCAAGGCGTAGGGGTGAAAATATTCCCCTAAGAAATGGGACACCACTACTACACCGTTACACGTCATTATACGTCGTCGCCTACGTCACAGGAGATGCGCCGATGTTTATCACAAACTTCCAAGATGCACAGGACTTGTACACAGGACTTGTTTTCTGTGGTGTTGTATTAACATGTTGGAGGTACAGACCTATGTTTGTCTTATTTTGACCTATTTATTTATTTACTGTGTGAAACTGTGTGAAATACGACATTGTGTGGCGTTCATGTGCGTTCAACTCATAAATACGATAATTACAAGATGATTTGAACGCACCAATAAGTGCTTTGTTCGGGGGAGAGGAGATTTTTTTACAAACGTTTCTTTGAAGGAACTGACCGTAAATATGAACACAAGATTGAATAACATAAAGCAAATCATTATTTGTCGTTAAAATACTTATTAAAGCCAACAATTTTTACATTTATGGGTCTCCTTTTTTGCTTGGGCAGCCACTTCTCATACCCCTTCGTTTGAAGTGTGGTCCCTGAAAAATCTTCGTTTGAAGGGCTATCTGGCCCTTCCCCTTAGCCCTTCCCCTCCAACCAAAAGAGAATCGAGACAGCCCTACCCCTTCACGTGCACGCTCAAAACAGAGGGGAAGGGGAAAGTGAAGGGGTAAGGGGTAGAATTGGGATTGGCCCTTAGTCTTGAAAATAAAGAGGGTTGTTCCTCCAAAAGAGGGGTTTTACGGCGATACCATTGAAAAACCATTTTGGCCTCCTAAAAAATAACCTTTCAGTGAACGCTTCTCAAAATAACCTTTTTTTTTTTTAGTGTGAAAAACATTTTAATAATCTAATGAACCGGTTTCCACTATAAAGAACCGTTTGTGCATGGAAAGGTTCCATGGATGTTAAAGAGGACCTACTATGCAAAATTCACTATTGTTTTTGAACATAATTATGTGCCCTCAGTGTGTGTACACAACCACCCTACTGTGGTAAAAATCCATCCACTCCATTTGTTATTTTCACCATAAAACTGAAACTGTGTCTCAAAATGAGCTGTTCGGGAATGTCATCCAATGTGACGTCACATTGGAATAGGCCCCGCCCACGACTGGCATGGAATCCGCCCTATTAGCTTAGCTCCTCCCCTAAATCTCCTCACCAGAGCATTTAACATCAGCATTCAAGTAAGACATGTATTCTTATTAAAGCTACTAAAGTTATTCAATCAAGAGCATTAAGTGATTTTCTGTTTTTCTTTTGTTGTTTCATTCATAACTACAGTAGGGACTGTAGCTATATTATACCATGTGACTTTAATACCGTACACATGTTGACCTTCACAGACTTCACCGACTGTTTATGTAAACTTTGTGTGTTTTTGACGTAACCTTGTGTGTATTTGACAGTGAGTTTAAGCACAATAAGACGTGAAAGAGAACTTAGTTTAATTCTCACGGGACGCACAGTCTGACATCCAGCTTTCTTTGTGCGTGCTATTCTATTCTATAGAATCTATTCACTGTGTTAGCGCACACATTACTAGTCTTTTGGTGAACAGTTAGCTTAATCCGTGCAAGTTAATATGCAGAAAATTATTTGTTTATCGTGGTAATCTTGAATAAAAATTTGAAAATTTGCTTGCGCCCTGGAATGGCATTATTCTCTTATTCTCATTATTCTCGGCTTGGGATGAATGCCCTTAACCACTCCCCTCCAACCATCAGTCTGCTATGAGCGAGGGATGGAGAGGAGGTGCGTTAAAATAAACCCCGCGCTATATTCAGTTTAACTTGGAAATACGTCGTAACACTGACGTAAAGTCAGTTGCAACTTGCGGTTCACAGGGAGTCTTCATGGAACCATTGACGGCAATAAAGAACCTTTATTATTAAGGTTATGTTACTGTTGCATTTTCCTCTTTTTCTCTTTCAGCGTCTTACACAACTTGTATTTCTCTCCGTTGCCCTTGGTGACCTGACAATAGTGTTGCACACTGTAGATTCACAAAAAATATACTGTAGCTGTAATGATTTTTTTGTATTATTATTTTTTGGCCTGAAAGGGTGTAAAAAGCTCAAAGTTAAGTGCATATGTGCTTTTTTTATATATAAGCACACTCTTTAACCTCTGTGCTTTGTGCCTGCTGCTCTGTGGTGAAAATCATATTAGCTGTAAATGGCATGAGAGTTTGTCTCTCTCCCCTCCACCTGCAGCCGGCTGTATTAATATGAGTATAGTTGAACAAAGCTGCAAACCTTTCCTTAGCAGGATATGGAACATGCAGTTCAGGGAAGGCGAACGTACAAAGTGCTACATTTACTGAGCGTTCAGTTTCTGCATGATCTGTGTCTCGCATAAGTCATAAGGTCTGTTGTGTAAAGCTTCAGTATAGAACTAGTAGCCTAAATTGAAAAAAATAAAATAAACATTTGTACATTTATAAAAAATGTGTGTGTTTGTGCATGTGAAACTCACTGCTATTATGATAGGATGTTTGTCAGAACTTTGCTATGTGGTTGCTGAGTGTTTTTTAGCATTTAGCATTTTTAGCAAGTTGTTTGCTATGGTGTTTCTCGGTGGTGGCTGTTCTTAACAAGTTTGAACACATTTATATGGTTTCTAGGGTGTTCTGGGTGGGCTTTATTGCATTAGTATGTGGTTACTAAGGGTTATTACTAACTATGTTTTGAGTGGTAGCTAGTTGGTTGCCTACTGCAGACTAGAGTTTAACATGTAGAGATAACTAGCAGGTGTTTGTTTTTTTCAGCACAAGTATTAAAACCGGTAACACTTTATTTTAAGGTGACGTAGTTATACGTTACTACATGTACTTACTAACAATTAATTATGCATAAATACAAGTAACTAACCCTAAACCTATCTCTAACTGTAACTCTAAAGTAAGTACATGTAGTTCAATAATATTACTCAGCCCTTATTTGAGCAAGTACAATGTAACGTTACCTTAAAATAAAGTGTAACCTAAAAACATTCAGGAATAAACAGTGCTATTAAGTGCTATTCACCAGCGAAGCTTACGTGGCACCGGAAATATATGTGTAGAAAATGAAAACATTGAGAAATATTGAATGGTGGTAATCTACTGGCTCTTTAAGAGATTTTAAGCTTGCCTCTTAACATGTTGAAGTGCTGCCCTGTGGTAACAATAGTGTTGGTACACAGGGATGATAATGATAATGTAAGCCCGGGTAAGGCGGGATAATACGGGCTTAACCACTGCTCTGGGATGAAGGAGCAGTGGAGGAAAATAAAGAGAGGGAGAGAAAGAGAGAGACAGCAAAACCCTCAGGCGTCCGCCTACTTCTTACCATTCAGACATGATCAAATATCTACACAAACACACAAACACCCACAAACACTCTCTCAGCAGTGAAGTGCACACAGCTCAAAGGTGGCAGCTATAAATAAGTGATCCAAAATCACACTCTCTTTTGTAAGTTTAGGTTTTGTCCATGTAAATGAGGCTTGAGGATTAATCTGAGTCTCCGGTGCGGCTCTTCCTGGATAACGTTGCAAAGTGATATTATGCTCTGTTTGTGAGTGCAGTTTAGGTCATAAATGGTTTGGATTAAAACAGACTAAACGTCATGGCTCCATTGACTAAGTTTTGCCCACACGATACCTGTACAACAGAGGTGTCTTGAGTGGCTCATAAGAGCTGCTGACTGCAGCGCTCTCTCCTGAGAGCTGTTTTTATTGTCGCTCAATATTATACATCTCCCTCATGTCCATCTCTCTTTCTCTCTCTCCTTACCTTAATTTCATCCCTCTATTTTCAGCTTCGCTGTTCATGATGAAAAAGTTTTATTTGCCATAGCAACCACTTCATTTTTTTTTCTCCTCTTACTAAAAGCACAGAGGTACCCTGATGCAGTAATGGTCAATTCATGGCACTGTGTGATTACCATTTTCATACCATGGCGTATAGTTGTGTACTGCAGGTACTTCATAGATCCATGGTATATTACTATAAAAATCTATTTTGTGCATGCATTTACACCATACTGTATGTTTAACATGCATCAGGCAGATGTATTGGTGTAAGTATTAAGTACACCTAGTACTGTGTTGGATAGCATCACGCAGTTGCTGCAGATTTGTCGGCTGGGCATCTATGATGCAAATCTCCCTTTCCACCGCATCCCAAAGCTGCTCTATTGGATTCTGGTGACTGTGGAGGCCATTTGAGTTTAGTGAACTCACTTTCATGTTCAACAAACCAATTTGAGATGATTTGAGCTTTGTGACACGGTGCATTATCCTGCTGGAAGTAGCCATCAGAAGATGATACACCAGTCATAAAGGGATGGACATCAGCAACAATACTCAGGTTGGCTGTGGTGTTTAAATGATACTCAATTGGTAATAACAGGCCCAAAGTGTGCCAAGAAAATATCCCTCACACCATTACACCACCAGCAGCCTGAACCGCTGATACAAGGCAGGATGGATCCATGCTTTCATGTTGTTTACGCCAAAATCTGATCCTATCATCCGATTGTCACAGAGACTCATCAGACCAGGCAACGTTTTTCAAATCGGCTATTGTCCAATTTTGGTGAGCCCATGTGACTTGTAGCCTCAGTTTCCTCTTCTTAGCTGACAGAAGCGTCTTCTTCTGCTGTAGCCAGGGCCGGATTAACCATTAGGGCAACTGGGCAATTGCCCAGGGGCCCAGGACATCTAAGGGGCCCTGGGCACCGTCAAATATTATGTCAAATATTATGATTAAAATGTCTCCACGATCTGCTTTTAAAGAAATATCGTAGGATCGTGAATTCTATCAGTTTGCAGTTCTGGCGCCTCCGTCTCAACATACTGTACAGCGCGACGTTATATTCCAACGCATTCTCATCCTTGGGCGTCATATACTGATGCTTTTGACAAATCGTCTACATCCAACGCACATGGCACCCTTTAGCGTCAATATGACACGCACAGAGCTTTGTTCGGTTATGGTTGGGTTTAGGTCTGGGGTAGGGTTAGAGTTAGACCGCTAGGAGGCGCCTTCTGGCCCATATCTATCTGCGTCTCATATTGACGCTAAAGGGTGCCATGTGCGTTGGATGTAGACGATTTGTCAAAAGCGTCAGTATATGACGCCTTGAAATGCAGAGGAACGGGACACTGTAGTTTATAAAAATGTATTATTTGCATGTGCTTTAAAGCCTTGCCGGTTAAACATGTCATTCGCTGCTGATGCGCTGTTCTAACGGGCGCTTTTCTGAGCGCAATAACGTTACACCCGACGCGCACATGCACTAAAAGCCTGTCTAACAGCGCCTGTTACCGGACTAAGTTATCTTTCGAGTCTTATTGCGCTAATACTGTCAAATACACACAAGGTTTACATAAACAAAGTTGGTTATGTCTAAAGTGAAAGAACAGTAAAAAAAAAATAAGAAGTCATTGTGCCCAGGGGCCTCTGAACTCTTAATCCGGCCCTGGCTGTAGCCCATCTGCTTCAAGCTTTGACGTGTTGTGTGTTCGGAGAGGCTCTTCTGCAGACCTCGGTTATAATACATAACCAGTGGTTATTTGAGTTACTGTTGTCTTTCTATCAACTTGAACCAGTCTGGCCATTCTCCTCTGACCTCTGGCATCAACAAGACATCTTCACCCACAGAACGGCTGCCCACTGGATATTTCCTTTAAAAAAACAAAAACATTATCTGTAAACTTTAGAAATGGTTGTGCGTGAAAATCCCAGTAGATCAGCAATTTCTGAAATACTCAGACCAGCCCGTCTGGCACCAACAACCATGCCACGTTCAAGGTCTCTTAAATCCCCTTTCTTCCCCATTCTAATGCTCGGTTTGAACTTCAGCAGATCGTCTTGACCGTGACTACATGCCTGAATGCACTGAGTTGCTGCCATGTGATTGGCTGATTAGATATTTGCATTAATAGGCAGTTATACTTATAAAGTGGCCGGTTGTACAGTTTTATACTGTACAAACTTTACACTCTATCCCCTAACCCCTACTCTTAAGAAACGTTTCTATAAGGAACTTTAAAGGGTTATTAAAATGTTCTGTCATATATAGAACCTTTTAGGTGTTCCCATTATGGGATAATTTTATGGATTTAGCTTTTAATTCATTTAATTTGCATTTTATTAATTAAACAGCATTTTTTTTCACTAGGTAAGCTAATTTATGGTGATGTAGTTACACGTCACTACATGTACTTACTATAGTCATAACAGTATATTATGCATAATTACAAGTAACTAACCCTAACTGTAACTCTATAGTAAGTACATGTAGTTAATTAATATTGTTCAGTACTTATTTGAGTAAGTACAATCGTCCCCTTGGAATTATAAGGTTCTATCTGACATTTTTGTCAAAATTGAGTTATTCACATATTCTTATTCTGTGACTTATTTACATTATGTGATGTTTTCTAAGTTGTGTACATTTTGGAACTTTTTATTTAGAAAATAAAAAGGTTATTTCTACACAGTCGAATGGAATGCAAAAACTTTAAACCTCAATATCTCAAAACCAGTCAGAATGCAGATAGAACCTTATAATTCCAAGGTGGCGCAATGTAATTACGTCACCTTAAAAAAAGTGTAACCTAAAATTGAAATAGCCTGTAAAACATGAAAGTATTATGCAATCATTTAAGAGATTTCTGCTCAAATAGAACCTTTTTGGTATAAAGGGCTCCTTAGAATCTAGTCAAGAGCCTTAGAGTTCTATATAGAACCCTACGGAACCTTGAAGTGTGTCCCCCTAAACACAACCCTTATAGAAAACATTGTTTAGAAAACATTATTTAGCAGGATTTATGAACTGTTTTCCTCATGGGGATTTAAATGTTGTCCTCAGTTGTGCAATGACATGTGGGTGAGTAAATGGTGACAGAGTAAACATTTTGGGTGAACTTTCTCTTTAATGCATTGATAGTTTGTAATAGTTTGAAATCAGCTCATTTCAACAAACTTCCCAAGCCTGAATTCCACAAACTTTAATTTTATCCCATTTTGTGATTCTATACCTATCCCTGTCATTACAAAATAAGACACTGACTTTTCAGCTCTTGCCTCAGTCACTAGTTATGAGCAAGATGTCAACATTATTGCGACAGCTCGCCGCTGATTACCTGTGGCCATTTCTTATTTTAGTGCCTTTGCTTCACTTTCGCTCCTCATCTGTCTCTATGGCAACCACTGCAGCCCGAGCTTGAGCCGCCCGCCCTCTCTCTCTCTCTCTCTCTCTCTCTCTCTCTCTCTCTCTCTCTCTCTCTCTCTCTCTCTCGCCAGTGCTTCCTGCCTCCAGCCATGTTGGGAGTCTTCCCGCTGCAAGGGTTAAAACGTCATATCCGGAGGCCACAGCTGGAAGTGTACGGAGGGCCGTCGTTTCAATGTCATCTCAATACGACTCTTGACAGCGACGTGTCATTGTCGTGCGACGCGGGCATACGTTGACATTGATGCTAAAGCTAAAGGAATAGGTCAATGTGTCTGTAAATTTGTAAATCTTGCCAAGAACGAGATGCCGGCATTAACGCTGACGTGCCTGTGTCACCCCGTGCCAGACATGAGTTTCCAAAGAGACAAGATGTGTTGTGACGCAGGTCAGAGTGACAGATGTCCACTAGCGGAGTTGGCCCAAAGTCAGTATCGGGTGTCAGGATCACTAGAGGCTAGAATAGGCAAGATAACAGAAGAGGAAATTACTGTCATTAAGATGACAAATGCCCCAGCCTGTGAACAGACTCTATATACTTAAGAACTAAAGAGCACCATTATATACTGACATGTCTAATAAATGGGCTCACAGAGAGACTGGGGGTTACATAGTGCAATGATACAGAGATGCTTATCTAGATTGTGAAGTATACCGTATACCTGAGTACATCAAGAGCAACTTTCAACTCTAAGGCCCTGTTTACACCTTGTATTAAGATGCGTTTTGGTCAATCGGATCACAAGTGGACGACGCTAAATACAGGTGTAAACGGGGTCTAAAAGTTTTGACCTTGTTCAACCACTTCCAGAGGTAGTCAAAAACGCATTAGACCGGATTGCTTTCGTAGTGTAAACGCTCATGTGGTCGAATGCGTTTAATAAACAGCCACAAGACGCCTACTCGCCGCCTACCGACCTAATGCGCAAACATTATGGGAAGTGCGTTTGCCAGACTAGATTTAAACTTTATCAGCTGAAGAACCAAGTCTGGTTTAAAGACGAAAAACGTACCCAGCACAATGTTCTCTCATCATTCCTGATTTCTAACACGCACGTCTTGCGACTGTCAGAGCAGAAACGAAAGCTGCTGCTCTCTGTATGTTTTCCTGTCGTCTCCAGTCGTGTTCATATGTAAATTGTGCAAGCTTATTTTGTCCATTAGATCGAAAGATCTGAAAAAGTCCATACATTTACTCGCCCATAGACCCTTCCCTCGCAGAAATCAGGACAGAAGTTGAAGACAAAAGAGACTGATTAAAACACCAGGTGTAAATGTGAATGTGTTTCCCTCGTCTATGATCCAATGGACCAAAACGCATCTTAATACCAGATGTAAACGGGGCCTAAAAATGCGGTTTTATACAGTGACCCCAAAACGTACTTACTTTAGCACGTAAAATCAGGTACTCTAATCAGGTTTCACAGACAGGGCTTAGATTAAGCCAGGATTAGGCCTTGCTTAGTTTAATTAGGACATGTAGAGTAAGTAGCTTTTTTTTAAATGTGCCTTAGAAAAAAATATTACTTGTGTGCATCTTGAGACAAAACAATGGCAATGACAGATTTAAAGATTTGTCAGTGCAAGTTGCTTTCAGTTAAGACTCTAGCTATAGTCTGGGACTATATTCTTAACCCTTGTCTGTGAAACCATGTACGACTGAGCCCTGTTGTATAGGAACGACTTTTAACTCGTAATGGAGTCATTTTCGCACTACTTCACTCTGAGCTATTCTAATGACTTCTAACATTGGTGCCAAGGTGATGTTAGTAGATTAATTTCTCTACTTTAATTAAAGTAGTTAGAGTCATTTCTCCTCAAGTTCACACAGTAACCACCAGCAGAGTAACCACAGGTGTACAGAATCACAATAACTATGAACATGATCCACAGAAACATGTCTAAAACTTTTTTTTTGCTCTGTTCCTAAACCTAGTGAGCTGCATTGCTGTCTACTGCTTACAGGGAGCTGCCTTCTAAGGCAGTGTACGCACGGAGATGTCACCTTATGCGACTAATTTGGAGCGCTCATCATTGTCAGCAGCTCCACAGATCACATAAGGCGCTTCCTAGTGAAGTGCACGGGAGAATTGAATCGATTCCAATGCAGTTTGACGTTTACTAAATTAATGAAGTGATAGATAACTGAAATTATGTACTATAACTAGCGCTGCTTTTGTACTTTTGACT
This sequence comes from Phoxinus phoxinus, assembly GCF_949152265.1. Lineage (NCBI taxonomy): Eukaryota > Metazoa > Chordata > Actinopteri > Cypriniformes > Leuciscidae > Phoxinus > Phoxinus phoxinus. The sequence continues at coordinate 12,932,133 of NC_136887.1, read as the reverse complement.
GAAGTGTTCACTTGTGTTTATTTCCTATTTATCAACTAGGTTTTGCAGTTTGTACTAATTGTTTTGAGAACTGCATTAACTGTTGTGCAAATGTAAATAGTGATGTGAGAAATGCACCAAAGCGACTGAGAAAAACTGTAATGTCGGCATGCAACGGAAGTTGCAATAGTCTTTTCTTCCCTATTGTGACTCATATCCGAGTGAAACGGCTTCTCGAACCAGCAAAAATGTAGGACATGTCTTTCTTGATTTTGTCCATGCGGAATTGATTGTATTGTTGTGGTTTGCTATTGGCCGATCTGATGTGAGTGCCCGGTTGCCCCGCCCTCACGTCAGTAAACACATCATCAGAGAAGAGAAGAGATGTCGCTGCAAGAGAGAGGGGAAGTTATCCTGATTAAAGATTACGAGAACTTAATGACAGTACTTGACACCTGCCCATTTCTCCATGTTTTTGATCTAGTGAAATTACTGTAGCTAAAAAGCAGGTGTGTGATTCTGTCAGGGAATGAAAAGACAGTTATGGCAGCTTCTTGGAGAGAAGTTCAGAGAACTTGTAATTCTTCATTTTGTCTTGCAGTACATAATCACACAAGTCTTTTATCTTTCTCGGTGATGGATCGCAAGTCTAGTTTTCACGCAGGTTTGACGAATAGTCTCTCTGCGCGGATCGTTTTTCAGCACTACACCAGGAATTGGTCTTAAGTATCAGAATGACAGCTGACATTTCCCTCCTGCCTATTTTTGGTTCAACACTATTGATTTCGGGTCACCTCCGATGTCTGCGCTCAGATCCGACCGCTCCTCATCGTGTAGAGATGATTGTGTGAGTGTGTTAATATGTGATGTGGCAGTTTGCCCCCCCTTCCTCGCTCGCATTGTAATCCGCATAGTAGCTGTAGTCTGATATGGGCCTCCTGTGGTGAAAGGGCTGCTGGGTAATGGTGTGAGAGCTGTATTCCCTGGCAGACAGCTTCATTAAAGGCAGTGGGATGGTTCCTGGATCAATCTTCTCGCACAGGGATCGATTGATTCTCTCTTGTGTGCTGGGGATTCCTCTGTGCTCGACCTGTTAACAGAGTAAAGAAGGCCGAGGGGGGTGCGATGTCTTGCTAATTATCCAAGAAGCCCCCGTCGCTGGCAGGGGGCTGATGAATAACGAACATATATATGACAATGTGGTGTGTGGTCTGTCTTGTAGTTAAACTCGCTCTCTGATGCGTTTGTTAACCGTCGGCTTTGACATCGGCGCGTTTATGTGTGTGTGTTTGAATATGTCGTGTCTGGCAGCGGCCCTCGATTCTCCAGTGGTCCACACTAGAATTAATAGCTCAGCTACTTTCCAAGCTCAGCAATTACGGTTATTAAGATTAGGTAATTGACCCAGAGGGTTCGAGAGTGCTGCTGTGGAGATATGTTTAAGCAAACATCAGCCTCTCACCATAATGAGGGAACACAGACGGAGAAAAACAAAAGCTTTTGCAACAATGTTTTAAAGTTTTTTTGTGTGTGTTATTTATCTAACCATTTTTGTGCATGTGTGTCTTCCAGTATTATTCAGTGAGACTGGTGAAATTTCACTGGAAAATAAGGTTCACTGTCTATTGTCAATAGTGTAGTAATGTACATTCAGTACATTCAAACCAAACAGCTTTCTGTTGGTCAAAGCGGTGAATCTGCTTGATCGGCTTGAACCCTTTTGCAAAATCTTATTCCTACTGGATTTCAGCGAAAAGAGGAGGCGTGTTCTGGCGCAAACGTTCCCTGGTGCTATTTTGCAATTTGAGAAAACAATCCCGCCACAGACCAGGAAAAACCTAGTCTAAAGTCAGTGGCGCGTTATTCAGATGCTATTTTAAGGGCGCGTGCTTGGCCATGTAGCGTGTGCACAACACGCATACACTTTGCTTCTCATCTACACAGACGCAGCAGTTCATATTTTTGCAAACCATACATAATTACAAGGAAAAATAATACCACACGAGGGAAATCGTTGTGGTGTCCATGAAGATGTGAAAAAATAGGCAAAAATCTAGCTTACACATTTACCCAAATTATTCAGGCTAATTGACCGTTCGCAAAGACCCGCCCCCCTTAGTTACTGTCGCTATGCCCGACAAGCTACGCCGCTCTCATGCCACACCATGTTCTCACACAGTGAGAAATACATCATGGAGCAGCACACCGACAGACCAAGTTACTTTTCGGTTACTTTTGATATTAAACGTATTAAAGTCTCACCTTTCAAATGTGGTATTTTTAAAAAAAGAAATTTAAACAATAAATACCATGTTGTGGCTCTTTAATGTGTTGTGACAGATCGCTGTAGAGCATCAGTTAAAGCTGCTCGTGAACCGGTCATCTCTTCCTTCTAGTTAATTTACCGGTATATGAACATGAATGAACATAAGAAGGAATGTTGTTTTAACTGCGGAAAGACATCAGTGCACTCCGTTTTTCAAGTTCAAATTCTCCCATGTTAATCTACGAACCCTCCTGACTGCTTTGTCCGACAAAATGGCGGATGGTGAAGTATGATTGGTCAGATCACCTGTCAATCAAGCTCCCTGTGAAGGGTCAATTGTAGTAATGACGGATCAAACCTGTTTGATCAATAGTGGCAAGACAAAGTGGGTTGTCAGTCAAGAACCAGAAGACTGCGAAATCACCGTTACCATCATGTAAGATGCGTGCGGCTGGCAAATCCGCCGTTATAATAGCAATCCGCCATGGAACAAGCGCGCCTGAACTACAATTTCTGATTAGAACTACAAACACGAATGAAAAGTGTTCAACTACAAACATGGCGGATGTGCGAGACCGACTGTGAAGAGAGGTTTAGATAATTGATTAATTATAAATGTATAACCGGACAAAAACAATATTTATTCATATTTTATCTCCAACAGCATTGTGAACGTTTATAAAGATACGTTTGGTCATTAACTTTTAAATGCATCATTATGCAAACAGAGGAGAGTCTCTGCATGAAAGACCCACGACTGGCAGATCAAAGTGCTACATTTCTCTCATAAACGGTAGTAAATTAAATTGAATGTGGAGGATTTAAGTGACTAGAAGATTGACAGGGCAGTTTAAACAGTGGCAGGATGCAAATAACTAAGCGACAGAGCGTCCGTTAAATATGCAACTATGACAATCACTTAGCGACAAAAAAAAAGACAAAACTTAGAACACCTTTTCAACAGCATCTTTGCAACCACATAACAACTTGTGCATGGGCAAAGACCATTTAAAAATGTAAATAATATTATTTGGAAATGAATTAATCCTTTCAGAATATTTGAGATAATTTTACCCAAATGTTTCAAACTAATTAGCTGGAAAATAGTGGTTTAGTAGTTGTGAAAAAAAAGAGAGAAAAAGATATGGCGCTTGCATTTCACAGCAAATGCCCCTTTTTTCCAGAATGCTGCTTCACAGTATGTTTAACAGTGATACGACTAATTGAACATTTTTTCATAAGCCCTTATGTACTAAACTATAATTTAGTGCAATTATAGAATAATTTACTCGAACTATTCAGCGCAGCACATTTAGACCTCAATATTCTCAATTGCCCTTTATGATAAATAATTAAGCATTCTTAATTTGGAAACTGAGATTGCGCTGTGCGATCCCGTACTCCATGCAACATCCGCCATTTCATTGCCTTAATTTAATAAATTAAATATCAACATTATGTTGATGTTGTGTTAGCGGTGTCCTCGGGGACTTCTCGTTGTGAAGTGTCTTTTCAATTTCCTCTGCATCATTTTCATAATGCGGATGCGCCGGAGCCAAACTGTTTTCCACCTTCTGAGTGCGCTAACAATCGGCCACCTGTCAGGGCTGGATTTCATCCCTTTTCACTCCGGTTCGGAAAAAGCGAGATCATAAGCCACTTTCAGCTTGTGTGGAAACATTCTGTCACGCCATTGTTTGATCAGAGAGGGACAAGCCTGCTAAATAATTAAGAGATCAGCACCCCTTTGAGAGAATACAGTGCTAAGCCCTACATGAGAGGCAACCCAGGATCCCGCTCGAGCTCAAAGCATCCGCATTAAAACAAGTAATCATGCGCACGATGCTGAAGTTAAATGAGAACGTTTCTTCTCCCTTGCATGCATTTTCTCTCGCGTTTGCTCTGTCAATCTGTAGCATAAAGAGATTTGCTTTTCAAAAACAAGGCATGCAAGAGCTTAAAAAGCACGGTTTAATAAGCGCCGAGACGCATCCATCTTTGTTTGCTGGAGATAAGTTAAAATGTGCACGGAGTGAGGCATTCTGGGAATGCTGGAGGTCTGCCCGTTGCTGCGCATCTCCTCCGTATGTTTATTGCATGCACAAACACTTTGTCTTAAAGTCTTTTAATGGAGCTAAAAAAGAAATGGCAGGAAAAAAAAAAAATGAGTCACACTTTTCTCTTTACAATTTGAAGGTGTTTGGCATGTTCGCTTTATGCCATCTCAGAGATTAGGGAATCCAACCAGCTTCTGTTCCCCAGCATGTCCTCTTTCAACTCCCCCCCTCCTCGCCAGCAGCCCCTCGTGTCACAGAATTAAACACACTCCTTATTTATTTATTTTATTTTATTTTATTTTTATTATTATTCATCCGCCCGGAAAAGAGGCACCTCAGATACCTGTGACTTATAACACGCTCCCAGCCGAGCCTTTGATTGATTTTTTTTGACAGAAATGTCCTCATTAGGTCGCTACAAATGGCATGAAAAGACGCACGCCGCAGAGAAGGGAAGAGGAGAGGGAAAGTGGAGGAGAGAGAGAGAGAGGAGGGAAGAAAAAGTTTGCTTGCTTTTTGACACTTGCCGGCTTTTATCTATGTGGCATTTCCAGAGTACGCTTCAAAGTTGCAAGCATGCATGCGGGCGCACGAGTGCATGATACCGAGCGCCTCTATAATTATAATGCACAATTAATTAAAGAAAAGGAGTATAATAGATTCCAGATGAACCTCTGTGACTAATTATCATGTCTTTGATAGTGGAAGTGTGCAGACAGAGCGAGAGAATGAAAGAGAGTGAAGGGGGCTCAGGGCATGAGAGAAAGAAAGAAAGAAAGAAAGAGGTTAAAAAAAACGTATGGATTGGGAAAGAGATGGTGCTGGAAAGGGGAGTGTTGTTCTCCAACATGGCATCCGGAGATGGGGTTGCACACTTGAATTCAAAGCTTGTTTTCTTAATTAAAGGGTTTAATAGGAATGGGGTTGGGCTGCCTGAAGAGAGAACGAGAGAAAAAGAGAGAGAGAGGATTATGGGGGATAGGCGATGGGGAAGATGAGACTTGAGATAAACAAAAGTTCAGTTTTTTTTATTTTTTATCTTTGCCTTGCTCAGATAAGTTTTAGAATATTTTCTGTGTTCATTTGTGCTACATTTTCAAGTCCGCCACTTATTTTTGGCATGTGATTGAAATGATATTTTTGGTGCAGCTTCAGATGGCGGCGGTATTAAGATAAGTAGCTTTGCTTTAAGTGTAACACCACAATAATCTCTCTCATATTGCCACCTTTTAAACTGCTCTCTGGAGGGGGGAAGGGGGGGGCTTTTATTTTTCTTTTGCGAAATTTGGAACGCAAGTTCTGAGTACGGCTCCGACCTGGTTTATACTATACACAACATTGACAAGCGTGCAGTGACATGTATACAGCAATAACAGACTCATTTAAAGCACTGTAGGCATAACAGAGATCCAAAAATAAACAGATTAGGATTAATTATCTAGTGTGTGGAGTGTAAATTCCTCCTGAAGATTTCCTTGGGTAGAGCTATGTGTGTGGAGTTACACACTCAACCATGCGCCTGTGTGAGTGTGTGTGTGTGTGTGGCTGCAGATGGAGTCCTTGGCGAAAACCTGTTGACACATTGAGACCATTAGTGCTGTTTTCCTTCTACTCTCACTGCCAGTCTGCCTCTGCCACCTCTCCTGCTGACGAGAGTAAAAATACTCCGTGATGCCTAATGCCAGCGCTTTCTGTTTTAAAACCCACGGTTCGCCCATCTGTAAGGCTCTGTAACGTTAGTTATGAAAATATAAGTCTCTCAAAAGAAAAAGAAGAGAGTATATCTTGCATAAAGGAACTGTTTATTTTAAAAGGCCATTAAGATTTGTTTTGAATAGTTACATTATGTTTTACGACATTTAGACGCATTTCCCCCAGTTTTATAATTGCCGTAATGCGTTACTATTCTCGTAGTAAATTAATAAGTTAATACATGTATACATACATATACACATACAGATATTACTGTATATAGATATTACTGTAATGAACATTTTTGTTATTACACCATGCAATGCTACTCTGACATATTAACACTTTGCAATTTATATAATATAGTTTATGCTAATGAGAATAATATCACAATACCGATAATCCTAATGGTCCTAAAAGTAGGCCTGATTTTAGGCCTGACTTAAGCAAAATATGTAATGGAGAATGCAGCCGTTATTATTAGTATTTTAATTTGTATTATTATTCCAACATAAGCTGTAAAAGTGTGATCAGGATCCTGCCACACACACATAAATAATATATTTATTTATTTTTTGATAATGAACATCTGCACGTTATCCTGCTTACTGTAAGACACTAAGACAAATAGATGAATGGAATGGCTATGGATGGATAGATTGATGGATGGATGGATGGATGGATGGATGGATGTGATTCAGAATCAAGTATTCCAAACATATTTAGATTTTTATGTGAAATATGACTGGGACATGTTCTTGACAGGTTTTGTGAGTGCCTTCTTTGTCAGGTTTTGTTAAGCCATCTTTAAGAGACATCATGCGATCATTTTGAACCCTTGTTCACACTCGTTGGCTTGATTTGGATGCGTTTCGCCTCTTTTCAATCCTGTCGGACCGATGGACAAGAGATCGTTTATGGGAGGCTGAAATACAAGACCGTGCTCTGATGATACAGATATGAAAGAGTACAGGAGACTCATTTGAAATGTTTGTGCGAAAATGAAAAAGGAGGAGAGAGAGAGTGAGAGTGACAGAGAGCAAGAGAGAAGGGAAAGTCGGTGGCAGTGCTGAACCTGACACTAATGAGCCGCCTTTCTGATGGGACCTGACAGCGCAGAAGAAAGCTGAATCCCTCGACACTGACGCTACACAACACTCCCTCCTAATTGGAGCAGTGTGTATGTGTGCGTGGTGTGTGTAGGGAAACCTGGGCAGAAATAAGATCCGCTTTGTGCGAAATATGTTAATAACAATGATAATACACTCTTGAGTGTGACTGGGACCAAGGCTTATTTGTAGACGCACACCGGTGCGTCTGAGGTTGACATTGTTCGCTACACCTGAACTCTCTTTCTTTCTCTCATTCACACTTTCTCTGCTTTATTTGCATGCATTTGAAGAAATTGTTGTGGAAGGGTTTTTGATTTAAATTACTGTGCAACTGCAATGCATTAATGATCAAAACAGGACTTTAAATATTGGCTAATTTGGTATTCATCCTGTGTGTGTGCGGAAAACTTCATAACTGGACAGAGCAACACATTTCTTTAATTAGTTGTATTATGCGAGAGTATGTAAAGCAACAACATCATTCTTTCTGTGATGCCTTTTTGACCTCATGAGTCATGACCAGTGTTTAGTTACTTTTAAAAGTAATGTGTTACAATATTGCGTTACTCCCTATAAAAGTACTTTAGTTACTTAGAAACACACTTGCAGGAAAGTGATTCAATTATCTGGTTTCACTTTAATTGGATAGTCCCTTTAACACATTCTGTTGACTATAAGTAACGTTGCACCTACGTGTCTACTAGCTGTGTTAGTAGGGTTAGGGTTAGAATAAGTTGACGTGTACTTGCAAAGTTACTTATAGTCAGTAGAATATCTGTTGAGGAGCATCACAATAAAGTGTCAGCAGATATTAAGCAGACCGTATACTCTAATGAGAGTTAGCCTAGTTGTCATGTAGTTGCAAAGCTACTTATAGTCAACAGAATGTTCAGAAGAGACCATCAAACTAAAGTGTTACCAATTATCTTCAAAATATAGTGTATGTTCAAAAACATGTATTATTTTGCAGAAATGTGCATTCAAACTTAAAGGAACACGCCAACGTTTTGGGACTTTACCTTATTCACCGTATCCCCCAGAGTTAGACAAGTCCATACTTACCCTTTTCATTTCCGTGCGTGCCGTAACTCTGTCTGACCCCCCCCCCCCCCCCCCCCCGCTAGCCTAGCTTAGCACAAAGACTGGAGGTAAATGGCTCCAGCTAGCATACTGCTCCCAATAAGTGACAAAATAACGCCAACATTTTCCTATTTACATAGAAACATTTGTGATTTGTATAGTCACAGCGTGAAATTTGCTCTCAGCACCTGGGAAGCCTCATGAGAGTTCGCTCTGAGTGTTGCGCTAATCACGCAGAAGTAGCAGTGCGTCACCTTCTGAGAATATAGTTCCCAGTATGTATACGGTTAGAAGATGGCTGTGTCTCATGTGACCTTTTTATTTGTAGACGCTGTGACTATACAAATCACAAAATGTAAATAGGAAAATGTTGGCGTTATTTTGTCACTTATTGGGAGCAGTATGCTAGCTGGAGCCGTTTACCTCCAGTCTTTGTGCTAAGCTAGGCTAGCGGTGGGTGCGTCAGACAGAGTTACGGCACGCACAGAGATGAAAAGGGTATGTATGGACTTATCTAACTCTGGGGGATAAGCTAAAGTCCCAAAAAGTCGGCGTGTTCCTTTAATTTAGACAACTGTCTCTTGGGAGCAATTCAAAATCTTTTTTTTTTAAATGTAATACATGATAATTTTCCTCAGGGACTGAAAAGCAGCGCATGCAGAGAATGGACCATTAGCACAAAAAGTTACCAGGCTTATTTGATCACACTTAGTCAATATAATCCCTTTCATGCTGAAGTTCAATACAAAGCAAGGTTTTCGCATCAAGCTGATTCTAATTGACAAAGCTCTCTAAAAAGCGAGGCAGGTTAAAGCAAGGGGCGGACTGATTGTGGTATTCTCACTCCTGAGGTGATTACAGGGCCTGACTCTCACGCTCAAATGAATGTGGACTCAATTATGTTTCCCTTTTTGTCCTCCGTTGCCAATAGATTCCTCCCCCCAACCCCTATGGTGCTGTTTCCTCCTCTGAATCAATCATTTTTAATTTATCGGGGGGATTTATGTGACAATGGCTGATGAGAGTTTCAATAAGGCAGGAGAGGAGAGAGAAAAAAAAAACAGATGAAAAAAAAAGAAGCCCATGCAAATCTCTTGGGTGATGCGATTAGTGTTGGAAACCAAATCAAGGCTGACTTGAATAGACACAGAACACAAAATCATATTAGGTTGAATTCGATGTGCATGGCTTTACATACAGCGCTGCAGCTTTCTATTTGTCTTTTCCGATTTTACTGACCTGAAAATGCTTTTCCACATCACATATTCAGTGAATATTCCTGGCTCTTCTCGTCCTGTGCTCCTCACACAGATGTTTTGGAGGTTTAAGTACAACACACACAAACTCAGCGGCTCCCCGAATGAGACCAGAACAAAGTGCTGCCACTTATTCTGTTATCGCATTTCACAGCACGCAACACATGCGCGAGTTCAGAACGATTCCCCTCAGGTGATGTTTGACGTCCTAGCCATGACAGACCTGCTTTTGTACATCAGAAAATAAGCGATGTTAATTTTGTAGGTAAGAGCGGTGTCCTGCACATCAAAAAATAATTCTGTACCGTTTTCCTGTGATCATTTCAGCATGGTTAAATAGAGAGTGGTGTGAGGTTTGGCAGTATCTCTTTGTGAAAAGGCTGATAGCTGAAGTATGTGTGTGTGTGTGTGTGTTCGAGTCACAGGGCATGGCATGCATGGCCATGTCCTCGGCGTGAGGTTCCCTAGCACAGATGGTCCTCTCTGTAGGGCAGGGCAGGGAACGGGGACTCCCCCCTCGGCCCCCCTCCGCTGCAGAAGGTCGAACTGTCCGAGCAGTCAGGGATGCCTCAGCCAGTCGCGTGCCTCGCTTGTCTCTGCAAATGTGTAAACATGGCCATAAACAGACTAAACAATTTTTTTTTACTGCCATAACCTGATATAAAAGGGCTTTTTTCCTCAACCGAAATGGATAGTACTTTTCATGTACACTAAAGCCAGGTACACACTGCACAATTTTTTAAAGTCGTCGGAGCGCTATTTTTCTCACACCCTTTTTGTTGCATTTTCATGCACATTACATAACGGATCAGCGACAGGGAGTCACACGTTACATAATATTTCAACAGGAAGTATCGCAGACAACTTTGCCTGGTATACGTTTCAAAACCAACGCGACACACGCGAGAAGTGATACAGGAAATAACGTAAGATCACACTTGAGACAGGAGCCTTCTTAAATGACAGCCTGCAAGAAGCTCGCGATACACGTTGTCTGTCCGTTGATTTTCAGCGACAAAGAAAAAAAAGAAGAATAGGAACGAGAGAATGGTTGTTTGCAGAACGCATGCTTGCTGATGTTTTGGTGCAGGTCTATGACTCCTCCCCCTGAACTTTCTCTTGCTCTCTCATTGGCTGTAGGCTGTCGTCATTGTAAATTTCCAGTCAAAACGCATTCACACTGCAGGACTCTGAATTGCAGATATTTAGCATGCTAAATATTTTACGGGCATCTGCCACTCATCTGTGCTTCTCTCAGATTGTGTTTTTGATAATACACACTACACGATTTTCACTCGCATGAACGAGTAACGATTTGCCTCTGATTTCGGGCATTTGTTTAGACTGGGTAAACCCAGCCCGATCTACCGGTGATTTGATTTTGCCGTGCAGATCAGCTGGAAACCTGCACATTTATCTATCCTGCTTCCTTTACAAATTTGTGGGAACCAATCACAAACTGGCTTATCCACCTGGCGCGCTATTGACAGGTTTAACACGATGACGACAGAGAAGCGGCGAATCCAATTCCTTTTAACCTCTGACGATGCTCAATGGCTTCTTTAGTTTAGCAAACAAATCCCTCGAGTGAGTGTAAATTGTAAAAAAACTTTTTTGCACAACCTGCACAAATCGCTTGATGCCATTGCTGCTTCTGCAAACCGCTGATCAATGCTACAAACCAACACGTTTGTTTTGTACAAACCTGAGTTTTCGCGTCTGATTGGTGGAAGGACTATCCAATTGCGTACAGTCATTTGAACTATGCCCGTTGATCACGCCTCTTGTGCAGTAGAAAATACAGAGCAGACTCCCCAGACTAATGTTCAATCTTAAAAGATTTAGCTTGGTCTGGTGATAGCCAGACTCGCATTTTTTTGCAATTTCCACAAAACTGTCGGCTAGTAAAAATCGGGGCTAAAATCGTGCAGTATGTACCCGGCATAACATGAGATATATCAGTAGCCTAATAAAACCCATTTTATTTTAAACATATCGGATCATCTCATGGGGGAGTTGCCATTTTGAGATCACATGACCAGCTGAATACTACTTGCTTTTATCTCTGTAACTCAATTGTGGGAAGAAAAAAAAAGAGCAAATAATGCATTTTTTTCAATGGCAACACACTCTCATGGCAATTTGTAAGTATTTTACGTTTTGGCAAATTGGTGGCCAATTCATATGAATTCATACGGTCTCATTCATACATTTTCGTATGATCTGCTCACACCACAGTGACAGTTATGTTTAGAGGTGCACCTTCATGGTTACTTTTTTTCCCAACAAAATCAGAAGTTGTTCACACAATCACACAAAGCGCCACCTTGTAAAATAGTTACATTTTCTCATGAGATCAGATTGAAATTGGTTACCAAAACTCTTTCTTTTGCATGAGGGTACATCCACACCACTAGGTGTCAGTATAAGTCCAAGATGTATGTCATATTGCCCAGTGCAATAAGGGGAAAAAATGCTGCGTTTACCTTAAAGAAAAGTGCATTTCTGTTAAAGGTCTTCCACAAACATTGAGATGGTCACATACAGAGAGACCTTTGAATTGGCAAAGCTTATGAGTTGTAAAGAAACCTGTCGTAGATCTAGAAGAGACATGACTCCTATGAGTCCACTGGGAGATGTACGTCCAGACGTTGCTTTATGTTCAATAAGGCCACCGAACAGCGCGTGCCGATCTGATGAATGGTGGCCGCTGAGCTGTGCAGTCTGGTGGCGGTGGGGGGGATATTCCAGCCTTCCAGAATCTTCTCAGGGAAGCCAGATCAATAGAGAGACACACAGATGGCTGGGGTTGTTCCTGCTCGGTGAGATTTGGAAAAAGTCTTGAGGAAGGATTAGAGTTGCTACTGGTATTCCAGGGAAGGGCCAGACTAAAATCAGGTCAGAGGAGGTAAACAAGGAGACGGGAAAGATTTGTCGAAGTCTGAGAGTGACCTGACCTGTCCACTGGGCTCACACTTTCAGAAGTTCCTGGGGTGCCAACAAATATCGAAACTTTTTTTTTGCCAGAATGAGATAAATAGTTTATATTAGTTCATAGTTAATGCTGCAAATAATGCAACCTGGGCTCAAACTTGGCTCAGTTTACTGTACATTTCTGCAAGACTCCAAAACATATACTGTACAATTCACTGCAGGTTCTAGTTCAAAAGTAAAACACTAACAACTTTTATTCCCTTTCACACTAATTGTGATTAATAAAGTCTTTTCACATGGTTCCTTTCACAATATAGCCCCTTTCACACAGAGATTCCAGAAAATACACGGATAATGTCGTTTGATTTTGGTTCATTCACACTACCAGTGATTTTCCGGGATCTGTGAGTGCGTTCACACACATCCCCGTAAGATCCCATAAAAACACGTGACGTCAGGATGAGACGTGTAACGTACATGTCGAAAACATCTACACTAACGCATCGCGTACCGTTACACAAAGCTGGCGAACAATCTCAGCTTCAGCGCGGATAGTAAGGAGCTCCCTGGTCTCTGCTTCGTTCCAGTTTACAGACATTTTTTCGTTCTTTCTTTGTTGATGACGAACACAAACGTTCTTCTAAGAGCAACAGAGTCGCGCGATGGCACGTGCGTCATCACTACGACACACCCCTTACGCCATTGATCCTGGCTTTTGTTCACACAGGGCGCGTTCCGGGACTGATCCTGGCAATGTTACTAGGTCCCCAACCCGAGATCGATCCCGGCATCAATCCCGGGACGTGTTTGCGTTCACACAGAAAGCACTCTGGCAATTCAACGCAGGATCAACGCGCTGTGTGAAAGGGGCTTTGTTGTGACCTCAAAACATTTTTACCATAGTGCATGATTTGTAAACTAATACATTTTGATGTTTATATCATATAACCAGCTCCATATGGCTTTTCTGACGTAGTAAACCCGCTGAGTAACTCACCTGGTACAACATTGCACTTGCGATGTGTAGCACTCGAGTGGAGTGGAGGCGGAGCTCATTTGTATATTCATAGAATCTCCTATACTAAATGAAGCAAGGGTGTAGAGTTACATTCAAGCTATTTTAAGGCATGAAGACATTTTTTTCAAGGAAATATTTTTTAAATATGCAATTTTGGTGATCAAAGATGAGTTTTAAGGGAAAAAATTATTGACTACAGGGGGATTTCAAGTTTAGGGTTTAGTGTAGATTAGTGTACATTATTTTCAATTGCAACAGAGAATTCAACTTTTAGCGCCGCAAACTGGACATTTCACTTTGAAAGTGTTGTGAAACATGCAAGAAGCAATGTAATGATCAATTTGCATAAATGTCTCCACAGACACATTTTTGTAGTATTTTCACACAGAGACACAATAGAAATGACTTGAAAATCAGTACACTATTATATTATATATTATTGTTATTATGTATATTATAATGTATTATATAGGAACATATTTTCTCCACATCAAATTGCAGAAACCTCACATGGTCTTGTAAAAGGGTAGATGCAAGACTGTTATTTTCCAGTGACATTCATGACATTACAGGTCAAGTGCTCCAAAGATAGCTTAAATAAATTAAATTGCTGGCCTCAGATTTATTGGAAATTACAGCAAAACCTGCTGGTGGAGAATAAACAACCACCGTTTTCTAACATGGAATAATCCATCATATTTAGGAAAATTATAATTGACAGGACATATAAAGATGCAATAATAATGTGTTTTTGTTTACTCAACAGAGATGCGTTTAGCAGTCGTCTTGCGGTTACAAAAATGAAGTATAGGCCACTGTTCAAATGACCATCAAGGGAAGTGTAAGGAATAAAGCATATATACTTTGTTGTTGTTGTTGTCTTGATGCAGTATGGCCTGACAGTGGCAGAGTATGTTTCCCCCAGGAACCCTTTAATAGCAAGTCTAGTTCAGCAGCCATCCCTTCTCCCCAGTGCAATGTTTTGATGCTCAGACTGGTAGAGGTGAGCTCAGGTTAAGTCAGTATGTTATCCCGTGTGGAAGGCTACGTCTCCTCACGCATGCGGTGTAAGAGCATGCGGTTGGGGATGTGAACCCTGCTTAGCATCAAGTCTGACCCCTGGTCGTGAATGTCATTGTGTTTCAGAAGTGTTGTGGGTTAATGAGTCCTTCAGGCAGGTGGTTCAGTCTGTCTCTTGGATTATGCGCTCTGTTGAGCCATCACTGACACGAGACCCCTGACACAACTGCAGGGGGCGGAGGTGTCTTCAGGACAGTGGTGTAGATGAAGCTTCTGGGGTTATTGGACATTAAAGGGTTCAAATGTAAGGATGACATCGGATGTTCTGATATATAAACAAATAGTTGACAACAGGCCACTGATATATTAGAAGATAATGCACACTCAAGGTGGTAGTGCGGCTATGACGTGAAGCGGAAAAATAATGCACACCTCGGGTGGTGTGCATTTTTTAAATATTATTCAATGGTCAATTATTCAGCTTGTCTTATACTACAGTTTGCCATGCCCCAAGAGGTTGTTCAGATGTTTTATTTCAAGACATTCTCAGGTTATTCCCCTTAAAGGGTTAGTTCACCCAAAAATGAAAATTCTGTCAGTAATTACTCTCCCTCATGTTGTTCCAACCCCGTAAGACTTTCGTTCATCTTCGGAACACAAATTAAGATATTTTTGATTAAATCTGAGAGCCGTCTCACTCCTCCATAGGCTTCTATTGTATTGAAGCTTGCATGCCCAGAAAGTTAGTAAAAACATAGTTAAAATAGTCCAAGTGACTACAGTGGCACAACCTTAAAGGAACAGGTGACTTTTTGGGACTTTAGCTTATTCACCGTATATGTCACATTTTGTCGCATTTTGTCACTTATTGAGAGCAGTATGCTAGCCGGAGCCGTTTACCTCCAGTCTTTGTGCTAAGCTAGGCTAGCGGTGGGTGCGTCAGAGTTACGGCACGCACGGAGATGAAAAGGGTATGTATGGACTTATCTAACTCTGGGGGATACGGTGAATAAGCTAAAGTCCCAAAAAGTCGGCGTGTTCCTTTAAGTTTATCAAGCGATGAGAATACTTTTTGTGCGCAAAAAAACTAAAATAACGACTTTATTCAACTATTCATTTTCTTCTGTGTGGGCCTCTGAGTGAGTTCATGTTGTGTAACAGCGCAGCGCTTCTGGGTTGTACGTCAGAACGTAGGCTCACTATTGGCTGACGCTGGAAGCCAGAAGCGCTGTGCTGTTATACTGACAGAATTTAAATTTTTGGGTGAACTAACCCTTTAATGTAGTAATTTTTTGTACACCACATAACAAAAAAAAATTGAATACACTGAATATATTAAATGTAACTATCAAGAAATGTGTAAATAAATAGAAAAAATGTAGAGTAGGGTAAATAAGGTACAGTAGGGTACAGTAGGGTAAGTAACAGAGCAGATATTTTTATGTAAAATATACAAAACTATGCAATGTATACAGAGTCTGTACATTGTGGAAATTATTATTTTCTCCGCCTAGTGCCCATGTTTCAGGAGGTAGGAATATGCAGTCATCTCAATAATACAATTATATCTTTTTTCATTTTAAAACAAATGTATTATAATTCATTTACCTATAATAATTTATTTTTTATTTTTATTGCACCATAGGGTTATATCTTATATTTTTCCTGTTAATAATATCAATAGTAAGTCATGGAGACACAAATGGCAGCATTTCCCAAAAATTAGCCTTACACTAGTCAACAATCAAAATTAGTTGATCTGTGTATAAGCAAAACTCTTCCATCCCTGCCGCTAAAAGGAAATGTTTGGTGAGCACACAGCCCTGAACTTTCCCTCTCAAACCAGCATAATGTGTTCAGAGCAGCAGTGGTCAGTCAAGGTCACCGGTGCAGAGTTCAACACACACATCTCTGCTGTTAGCTCTGGAGCATGACAGTCACCTTTCAGTAGGTATCAAGGTGATGTTTGATGCACAAACATGACCAAACTAAGCTAAAGGTGATGGTGAGTCAGAATTGCTGGTTTGGAAACTATTTCTAAGAGCTCTTGGAAGACACCAGGTCATAAAGTCAACTCTTGTGCAAACGTATGAATTAAATGCATACAGAAAAATAATGTGTGGGTTGATTCCTCTTGTTTGACACACAAACAGCAGTTTGAGAACCTTGTATGCCGACTGTTGGTGTCAAAGACAAACAACTGTTGTATACATAACTGAAGCAGCTTTTTAAACACTAAATCCTCTGTTATTCCTTTTAAAAGTTATGGTAACCGTATGACATTTTGCATTAAGCCATTGAATAACAGTTTGTTCATGCTTATACTGTATGATTTTGTGTCACTGCAGCTTCCCCCCCAGAGTAGTTTTTTCAGTACTTTGCTAGTACTGTGTTGGATCCCCTTTTGCCTTCAGAACTGCCTTAATTCTTCGTGGCAATGGATTCAACAAGGCGCTGGAAACATTCCCCAGAGATTTCAGTCCATATTGACGTGACAGCATCACGCAGTTGCTGCAGATTTGCACATTTATGATTCCTTTCCACCGCATCCCAAAGCTGCTCTATTGGATTCTGGTGACTGTGGAGGCCATTCGAGTTTAGTGAACTCACTTTCATGTTCAACAAACCTATTTGAGATGATTTGAGCTTTGTGACACGGTGCATTATCCTGCTGGAAGTAGCCATCAGAAGATGATACACCAGTCATAAAGGCTTGGACATCAGCAACAATACTCAGGTTGGCTGTGGTGTTTAAATGATACTCAATTGGTAATAACAGGCCCAAAGTGTGCCAAGAAAATATCCCTCACACCATTACACCACCAGCAGCCTAAACCGCTGACACAAGGCAGGATGGATCCATGCTTTCATGTTGTTGACGTCAAAATCTGACCCTATCATCCGAATGTCACCGAGACCCATCAGACCAGGCAACGTTTTTCCAATCTTCAGAAGTGTCACCTGGTGTGTTTTCTGCTGCTGTAGCCCATGTTCAAGCTTTGACATGTTGTGTGTTTGGAGAGGCTCTTCTGCAGACCTTGGTTATAACCAGTGGTTATTTGAGTTACTGTTGTCTTTCTATCAGCTCAAACCAGTCTGGCCATTCTCATCTGACCTCTGGCATCAACAAGGCATTTTCACCCACAGAACGGCTGCTCACTGGATGTTTTTTTCTTTTTCTGACCATTCTCTGTAAACTCTAGAAATGGTTGTGCGTGAAAATCCCAGTAGATCAACAGTTTCTGAAATACTCAGACCAGCTCGTCCTACACCAACAACCATGCCACGTTCAAGGTATCTTAAATCCCCTTTCTTCCCCGTTCTAATGCTCGGTTTTAACGTCAGCAGATTGTCTTAACCGTGACTACACGTCTGAATGCATTGAGTTGGTGCCATGTGATTGGCTGATTAGATATTTGCATTAAAGTGCAGTTGAACAGGTGTACCTAATAAAGTGGCCAGTGAGTGTATGTGAGAGTTTAAATGGTGCCCACTTATTGTATTTTCGTAGCTTATTTTATGATAATACTTTCTCAAGAATTCTTTCAAGGGGTCAGTAAAAGGCACAACCATGGCCTGGGGTTCACATCTAAAGGTCAGAGGTCTGACATTTCTCCCTGTCCATCATTATCAGCAAATGAGTTTCATTATGTTGTGACTCAAATGAGTCAAATGCCATCAGCCAAGGGGCCTGTTCTTCGTACATGGATTACTCAGTTATCTGGATTTTACTGTTGACGATTTGACATGATCAAGGATTGTTGGGTTATTCCAAGCTCATCCTTGAGTTGCCGTCATAACTACAGGTCCGTAAATTCAAACCTGCTCTGGACTATTTTATGTATACAGGATTAGATTCCAAAAATTAAAATAGCTCAACACAACAAATGTTTGAAGTGGTTTCCTCAAATTCAACTAAAAATGCATCTTTTCAATGACTTCTGCAGTCTCAAAATTATTCAACCCCTTCTTGGCAAGCATCTTTAGTACTTGGTAGAACACCTTTAGCTGTTATTACCTCCTGCAAATGAGATGTATAACCAGACACTAGCTTCTGGCAGCGTTTCTGAGGAATCTTAGCCAATTCCTCATGAGAAATGGCCTCCAGTTCAGTAATATTCTTGGGTTTGCCGGCTACAACCGCCTTCTTCAAATACCACCAGAGACTTTCTATGGGGTTCAAGTCAGAGGATGGCCACTGTAGAGTCTTCCAGGACTTCTTCTGCAACCAAGCCTTGGTGGAATTTGATGTATGGATCATTGTCCTGTTGGAAGGTCCAATGACACCCAGTTTCAGCTTCCTCACTGACGGGATGACGTTATCTCCTAGGATTTCCTGATACTTCAATAAATCCATCTTGCCTTCCACGCACTGCAGGTTTCCATTGCCAGAGGATGAGCCCCACCATGCTTAATTATAAACAGAGTTCTTTTCAGCATATGCTTCATTCTTACATACCGCTGATTTATAGGGCCGAAAACTTCCAGTTTTATTTCATTTCATGTATTTGCAGTCACTTGAGGGTTTTTCTTAACCTGTTAACCTTCACCAGAGCGAGGGCGCTCTGAAGCGTTTTTTTTTTTAAATAGTTCAAAGTTACTATCAGATTTAATGTTATTACCTTGACAAACTATACATCATTAAAAATATATAAGTCTCACGTTTCAGTATTTGACCACTATTGTATTCTGAGAAACTTATAGTGACAGTTATGTCTTAATTTGTGTCAGGATTTATGTAATGAAAAAATGAGTCGATACCTTTAATATGAATTATGAGCGTCAGCTGCTCCATTCAGAAAAAAACTCCGGTGCTGTTGTCTTGAGAACGCGTGACAAAACAACGTTCCTCAGGGCTTTTGGCTCAAAAATGTGCAGATTTGGAGAAATATTGATATATTATCATAGGTTTACATCATATTTCTATAGACAGGAATAATATTTATTGAATTTATATCCAAATGCGTCGATGTATACATAAAGAGCGCTGGATACTCTGATGTACTGTGTTTTCAATCCATACAGCAGGCTGAGGGCGCCATTTGCACAGTTTTTTCCAAATATGAAAGCTCACGAAGAAGAAATAACCTGTGACCTTCCAGGACGTCACTGACATAAACACAGCCAACGTTAGCTTTCAGAGATCGCTATAACATGCAGATAAAGATGTTTTGAAGACAATAAACATGATTGCAATGATATTTGATTTACCTGTGTTCTTCGAGCCATGTCAGGTATTTTTATAATAATAGATTATATGTATAATGTAATGCTAATCGGTATAGACTTTACAATAGTGCAGAATAATATCAAATCATATATTTTCTGTCTGATTTTCTTTTCTGAAGCCAAATAAGCTCATAGAAGATTATTTAAAACACTCGACTTGCACTATAAAGTAAGTTTGGAGCACAAAAAGGGTTTTAATCTCATAAATTGTCGTGTATTGATGGTGTGCTAAGCTAACATGCTAGCTAGCTCTCTAGTTGCACCTGCCATCTAGCTGTTATTTTTTATGATTTTTTTTCTAAATCGGAATGCTTACTGAAATATTTCTTTATTTAAGAAAGGCATTTGATACAGTTTCAAATGTGAAGTGAAGATTATGAAAGAAATTAGGGGGTGAAACACCGTGATTAGCCAGTCGTTAGCGATTATAATGGAGACAAAGGAAAAGAATATTTATGGCCATAAGCCGGCTGGAAAGGTGTAAATGTGTGCAGGAGAGACTGACACTGAATGGGGCTCGTTTGCACCACAAAACAATAGAGACAATAGACTGAATAGATGCTAATAGATGACAATAAACACAAGTTTGCATTTTAGAGTCAATTCAAAATAAAGTCATTTGAGATGATCTTGAAAAACATTTAACAAAATACAGAGTTTTAGACTTATCACCTTCAAATTTTAAATATAACATGGTCAGACATGTGTCTTTAGCTGGAGTGCATTTCTAGAGTGCTGACGGGCCAACTTCAATTTAATTTTCATGAAGATGTTTCATAAAAATAAATTTCTAATAACTTACACAACTTTGAAGCTATTCATAATTTTTTTTTCATTATGACAATAATTCATTCTACATTTCCAATAAAGTGCCAGGTGTCAGCTTTCAAATGAGACCGTACTTGAGCTTTTAGGACAAAGGGTCAATTAATTGAATCTTTTTTAGGTTGGGTATGCTATTTCTGGGGATTTTTCAAAAGTGGCGCTGAAGGCTAACAGGTTAACCTACCTTCTCAGAAATCTGGTTGCAGCCGTTGATAGCTTCCTTTTTCTTCCCCATTCAGGTAGTGGAACCACTGTTCCTTTAACTTTGAACTTGCAAACTGCTTCCAACGCTGTCTCTAGGAACATTGTTTGTGAAGGGCGATGATATCTTCTCTTAACTTTTTTGACCTTTTTTTTTTTACTTATATGACTCTTTTGCCATATTTCTAACATGCAGTCAAACGTGACACTCAACAAACCACACCAGTTCAGATATTGCATGTGTTCTAGCTCAAGCACACCTGAGGGTTGTTCCATAAAAGACACTAAGAAAAGCGGGGATTAAACTCCAAAACCCGACTCGAGTGAACCTAGCTAATAAGTTGAGGCTAAAGCGGTTTCATAAAAGGTAATTGAAGTTCACGCAATCCCACTAATTTGATCCAGGTTTATGTTGTCTGGATAATTGTGTGTGCACGAGTTTCTTGAGCAGCCCTAGAGGTCGATTATAGATCAAATTGATCCACAATCAAACAGCATATATTTTGTGCTGTTTTATGCGTTTGAGACATGGTGTTTGCAAAACATACATTTCACAGGAATATTCTCCATCTGTGAATCTTAGAAAGTTGTGCAAATATTTCCATTTTGCGGCTAAACTTCACATTGAACGAGCGCTGCTGCGCATACGCGCCAAATAGGAGCGCAATAATTCTGAATAAAATATACATTTTGCTTGGAAAATTAATATGCAATATTTTATAACCCCAGAAACATCTTCTAACTATAATAATGTATCTTTAGGATGTTGGATAAGTTGCGGTGCATAGCTCATTACACTCATAGCATATATTTTATGCTTAAAATAAAGGTAACAGTAAAAATTTAACAAAAGTAATTCCGGGAAGACCTTTTAAAAAAAAAACTAATATAATAAAGATACAAAATATAGTTTTGGGTATAGGACCTATGCTACTTAACAGAGATGACTTATATTTATTTAGAATGCTGAGAATTATAGCTTTTAAAGCAATATTTTTTTTTTTTTTGGAGAAAGCAAGAATCCTTTTTTACATGTTTGGTTAGGTTTAGTTTATACAGTAGGCCTACACTATGGAGAGGATAACATGAAATTAAGAGCAAAAGTATGCATTTTGAAAACATATGGCCAACTCTAAAATCAAAGAATATTCCATAAAATAAAGGAATACATAAAACATTAATTACTTTTTTTAACCCTCCCTCCCTTTTAATTCTAGTTATTTGTTCTTTTTTATTTATTTACTTATATAATATTGTTATTATTTAATATTTAAATAATATTACTTGAATAACTTATTAGGAATTATGTGTCATTATAAGATATTTGATATGAAAAAATGAAAAAAGACAAAAAATATATAAATAAATATGAATAAAAAATAAACATTCACATATTTATATGTAAAAGTGTCTAACTATGTACTTATTGGTTATCATTCTAATGATGTGGTTTTTATGTGTTGGTGGGTATTGTCACAAAAGGAAAAAAAGTAGAAGGAAAAATAAGGAATAATTATTGGGGGGAAATATTATGTCTTAAACTGTCCATTTGTATGATTGTGTTAAATGTGTTTGAATTGAAAAGACATAATAAAGTACATAACATATATAGCCTATATGCTAAAATATTTGTTGTTGGACATTAGATGTGCCTTATTTAGAATTTTAAACCTACAATTAAGTGCATTTTTATGATAGAACTAACTGTAAAGGGACTATTGGAGTAAATCAATGTCTAATATAGCCAATTACTAAGCTCAGATTAATCTTACCAGTTAAAATGAAGTCTGTGCTTTTGTAATTATTTATTTTAATTTAGTGATTTTTAACTTCTGTTTTTAAAAAGCTTTTATTTTTTTAAGATTGTAATGTTCTAATGTTCTTCTAATAACCATACAAATGTACTACATCTGCCAAACCAAACCAGAGAGAAATGTATTCATAAATATTTAAAACTATCTAATTAAATCTTGGGCACAAAACAATGATAAATGATACAAGACTTACAAACGTGTTAAATGATATTGTATAATAACAATTGTTTATTAATTTTTTTGTTATTTTTTAATGTATTTTTTATATATATATAATAATACTGTATGTGTGTAAAATAATATATATATATATATATATATATATAAACATAAACGTAAAAATACACATTTCATATAAAATATTATTTAACACATGTGTAGGTCTATATTGTCTCATTTACCTTTGTAGTCTTATTTAAGTTGATTTTCTTTAGGCCTACTGTATATTTATTTTTGGACTGATAGTGGTTAATAAAGTCAAATAATGGTATGATAGTGTCAGTCATTGTGTTCTTATTGATCAATGTTAGAGGATCTGTGTAACAACGGAGGCTTAGCCTGACAGTTAGCCTGCCCTGGACCAGGCTAGTTTCCCAGCATAAGTTGCCAGGGTAACTGAGTTAAACTATTTTAAGTTTGCTTTATGAAACAGAATCATCCGACAATAAGGCCATGTTTACACAAGAATGCTCGCGGGTGAAAACGTAAAAATATTTTATAGGATGTGCCTTTCGTTTACACGGCGACAGCGTTTTTGGGGCTTAAAAACGCAAAAAAGTGAAACCACCCTCCAGAGTGGAAATCTTAAAAACGCTCCACCATCGTGTTCCCGTCTAAAGGGTAAAAAAACCATAGACAGTATATAAACTGGACACAGCGACCCCATAGGTTTCAACGGAGAGAAATTAAGTCAATTAGAAGCACTTACTTCCTGATCGCAAGGCGAACTGCGCAGGCTCAAACTGAGCTTGACGACGTAGATGTGACGTGAGCAACCTGTAGGTCTTCTAGTAGCTGTGCCGACAGAAATCTGAATCATTCCCTTCCGAATCTCGCAGAGACGGAGAGCGTGAGTATTTGCTGTCCATGAGCTAGTAACGGGAGCAACTTTATCACTCTCTATGGGCTTCTCCCTTGACTTTATGCCTCCACGTCCTCCCGATTGCTTGCGAGCTTCTCTGCCTGTCCATACGGTAATTTTTCGACTTGTGCGACAGAGTCGCGCGGGTATGACGCAATCGTTAGCCTATTTTTACAAAAACTGCTTCTACGGGGCCATAACAAAAGATACAAGGTAATGGAGCCTTTTATACATTTTCGTGTTTCTTTAGAAATAAACAATGGACAAACGGTGTCTTTAAACGCCTCAGATGTAAAGTTATTCGCTGTCAAAGTGACGCCAAAATGAATGGGAGTCAATGGAATGCTAACAGCAGGTGGGGGTCCGCTAGCCAATGGCGGCGCCCAGGTCGGCTTCAATGTATTTCGGAACACTGCCCCCCTGAAAAAAACGCAAGAGTCTGCTAGACAGTGAAGGCGTCGCGTACGCTTTACGTCACAGGCATGCACCAGTACAGGAAAATAACAAAACATTATCAAGCTAAATATAGCATTAATTTCATTGACAAAAAAAAATCTGTCATTTTTGAGCGACACGCGAAGAGCACCGAGGGTTAAAGCAGCAGCTTTACCGTATTGAACATGAAAAACTGTCAGCGGCTCTTTCACTTTCAGTGCTTCACATTGCCACCTAGCCGCCTGGAGTGCACACTACATCGAATTTCACACACTTTTGCGTCCCCATATGCACGCAGATTTCCCCCCCATAACGCTCGTCTAAACGCAGAATAAAAAGTGATAACGCAACGCCACTTTTGCGTTTTCTCTTCAGATCGCTTCCGTGTAAACATAGCCTAAGTCTGACTAACCAAAATAAGCCTGGCTTGTTTTCTAATCTTGTTTTATGGAACAACCCTCAGGTGCAACTAATGAGCCCTTGATTAGTTGCATCAGGTGTGCTTGAGTCAACACCGGCTCTGAAGATGTGTGCTGCAGACTGCAGAAGTCATTAAAAGTTGTGTTTTCAGTTGAATTTGGGGAAACCACTTGAAAGATTTTTTGGGTTGAGCTATTTCATTTACTTTTTTAGATTTGTTCATTGCAAACAGCTGAAAGTCTGAAAGTCTGCAAATTTTGCCAATAAACCTGATTTGCAATGGGGGTTGATTGAATAATTTTGTGTACACACAGACACAGACACGTCAGAATGGATAACTGGTTTGCTAAGTGGGGTCTAAATAGCTGGGACCAAATGCTGGTCCATTTTAATTACATAATTGAAATAAACTTAACAAGAATACTTGTTTGATCATTTTAAATAACAAAATAAATACATAATCAAAGAACAAATTAAGTAAATAAACAAAATTTTTTTTTGGTTGCTATATTCAATTGATGAACACAATTAAATGAATATCAGATAATAATAATATAAAATAGTTTTTCTAAAAAGAAATTATAGCCTATTAAGTAATACATATAATTTTGTTATGGAATAATTGGTTACTTTTATGTTACATAATAGTATATCTAAGTTATTATTTAATAGTTCTCACACCGCCACCAGCAACAACTAAAAGTAAACAGGAGATTTGTGCCTTTAATGCGTAAAATAATTTGTGAAACATCAAAGTGCGCTGTGTGTTCATGGAAAGTGCCATCCAATGCACCACTGATAGGCCATCGCCTGTAGGTATCAAACGCTTTTAGAAACTATTGAGAAATGGGTTTAGCGCATGGCAGATTTTACATGTTGCCACTGAAGATCATGTCTCAATAAGCTTTAGCAGTGAGTCACGTGTCAGTGTCTCTGTACGGTGTGACAGTTCTGGCCCTGTCTTTAGAGCTGCAGGGCAAGTACATATTCAGCTGGATTATTCACCAGCACTTCAAACGCCGTTCCATCGCTAAGCTCCCGCTTTGTTTAATAAGCTATCTCTGCACTAACAAAATTTCTGCACTCTGCACTTTTTTTCGAAAGCAAGCATATTTTTGGGGGGATGGTGTGGAGGGAGGGGGATTACATAAATAAGCTATTTCCAAAAGGTTGACGAATTACAATTAGTGTTTAGCGGAGTGAGTGAGGCGTACCAGCTTCAGCGTGGACGGGGCTCTTTGTAGGTGGCCCATCCGGAGGAATGAATCCCAAGTGAGGAGCTTTCGGGTGGCATTACGGGAGATCGAGGTTTGCCCTGCTGACCTAGGGAGAGATATAACATAGCTTGGCAGAAAATATTCAATTATGCCTCTGATGTTCATGAATGCTTATCAACATTTGTTTGTCAGGTCAAGAGGTGATGAACAGTCAGAATAATTGATATCATAAATCATTCTGAATAAAACATACTGAATGATTAAAATATTCCCAGCGAACAAAAATGTTTTAACCCTTAAATAGGCAAGAGTGGAAAATGATAAACAAAAAAATATTCCATGTAATTTTCTATATCATCTGGACTTAAGTAAAACATATCCAAAATAATTTTTGCACATTTTTATATATTTTGGATTTTATGAGTTGTGACTCCTGAGTCACGTTGCCTGATTAGGGTATAAATGACCAAGTCATGAATCTGTTACTGCTGTTTAAAACAATTATATCCTATACTTCACCTTACTTAATGTTGACAAATTATATATAATTCTTATAAATTATATAAAATATAAAAATTATATATAAAAGCTTACGAACTCAAGATTCATCCTGTGAAAACCGGTTTGAAATTGGACGTTGCGTTACCATAGAAACGGTACTCTAAATTCTTTTTTCGGGCTCCTCCCCTTTTGGGCGTCGACATATTTTATAAATTATGATCAAAACCTTTTCTAATCTTGACAAGACACATATTGTCAGAAAGGTCTGAGTCTCAATGTTCCATATTTTGTGACAGAAATTATATTTGGACAGAAATGTATTAATTTGTTGTGGCAGAATGCATACAATTCAATTCAATGGAATGTATGTCACCCGGTGGCTATTTTTTGTATTACGCCTAAACAAAATCTCATGGGAACTTACATTTTTGTGAAATCAACTTCAAATTTGGAACACAACTTGGTTAGATATATGGCTTTGATTTTATAGTAAAAAATATTTTGTAAAATACATATTTTATAAAAAAGAAAAATATTAAGTACAGTATATTTGATTTACTGTAAGTTTAAACTTTCATAACTTTTTATACTGTAATTTGCAATAATCTGCTGACTGTTTTCTTTCAAACAAGACCAAACTTAGGTCTATATTCCAAAGCATTCTTGAATTACAGTCATTTAAGTTTGAATAGTGCATTTTAACGTCCATTCTCAAAAAGGGGGGTGACAGAATTTTTTTTTTTTTTTTTTGCTGCAAAAAAATCTAGTAAAAATACTAATATATAGTCACCTATACATACTAATATCAGTTTAACCTGTACATTTTATAATTTATATATTTTTTAACTCAAAATACAAAGAATGGTCAACATTGGGGTTAATCCCTTTTTTATACCCTAAACGGGCAACTTGACTCAGGAGTCACAAGCAATTTCAAAACGTGCTAAATAACAACATGAACAACATATTACTTAATTTTCTTCTTCGGCACCTTAAAGGTAGGGTAGGTAGGATTTATATAAAAACTTTTTACCAAATTTGATTAAACTTTCTAATATCAATGCATAATTAAAATGTAAGTACTCTGATAAAAAGAGTATAAAAATCGAGTGACTCTAGACCGTTTAATCTTCATTAAACACAGCTCATTATTTCCATTCGGGGACGAATCACAGGATTGGCTTGCGCGACTGTCACTCTCCGTCGCCATGACTACCGCCGCTATTACTGGCTCTGCCCACGTGCGCGCAGTCGCGCTCCCGTTTTTAGGTGGGAGTGAATGGAATTAATGAGCTGTGTTTATTGAAGATTAAATACACTAGAGTCACTCAGTTTTTTATACTCTCTATTTCAGAGTACTTGCATTTTAATTATGTATTGGTATATAAAGACAGTTTAAACAAATTTGAATAAAAGTTTTTTTTAGACAATTCTGACCTACCCTACCTTTAAGACAATGTTCACAATTAATGTTAGCAGTATTCTTTCTTTTTTTCAGAAGAAAAGTAAGTTTGATATTTATTTTCTTCTCAAAATCTGAATGTTCTGCACCACTGGCAGCCATGTTGGATTTAGGTCAGGCTGACTAATTGATCACAAAAAACTTGAAGCAAATCATGTGACCAGCACAGACTAGGCTGTCATAAATGATAAAAGGATTTGATGAAAAAAATGCCTGTTTGGGATAGTTCACCCTAAAATGAAAATTGTGTCATTACTTACCCTCATGTTGTTCCAAACCTGTATGAGTTTCTTTCTCAGACAGAAAACAAAAATACTATGGAAGTCAATGGGTGTCGCCAACTCTCTGGTTACGAACATTAATAAAATATCTTCGTTTGTGTTCAACAGAACTAAGAAACTCATACAGGTTTGGAACATCCCGAGGGTGAGTACATTTTTGGGTGAACTACTCGTTTTAAGGACGTTTTATTAATTTAATATTAATATTTTTTTAATGTTCTCTGAACGTTCAAAACACCCAGTTTAAAAAACAACAACCCAGTTTTTATTGGTTATGCAAACGTTAAGAGAATTCCATTCCAAAATTCCAATTTTGCAAACATTGTTTTTGCGTAACTTTTAAATGTTCTCTGAACATTCTAAAACAAGTAGTAACATTTAAAAAAACAATTATGAACGTCCAAATGAAATGTTTCAGGAAAGACATTACATAAATGTATCTTATGGATAAACCGTTTATGCAAATGTTCTGAGAACATTATTAAAGATCAGATAATTTTGATAAACATTCCTCTATTAAAGTTACAGGAAGAACTTTTGTTCATAAGTTTACATTAGCCAAAGTTCAAGAATGCTCCCTGTTAGCTGGGTTTAGTGTTTACCTGGTACATGAAAGAATGCTATATACGTAGTATTACAATACATTTTGGTTCATTTTTATGTTACTTTTCCACAACAAAAAGGTCAGTTTAAATGTAAATGAATAACTTTTTCAATGTTTGAACTTGTTCTTGGAAGTACTTTTCCACTTTTTGTATATCATCCTGATTACATTTTTTTTAAACATCGATAACACCAATGAACAAAATTACTTTTAATTACTATTTTTGTAAATTAATAAAAGTGGAATAAAAAAACCTTGTACTGAACAACATGAGCAAATCATATGGTTGAACCATTTAATGTTATTTAATATAATTTTAGGGCAAAATAATACTTAGTAATAATACTTACGGTAAAATAAAATAAAAACTTTTTGAGTTTCTTTGAATTTTTCTTATGCGTTTCTGAAATGTCAAGTGAAATGTTTTTGTTACCAGATTTTGAGAATCACCCACTGACATAAAAAACAAAACAAAAACAAAAAACATGCAGGGTCAATACTTGTATTTAATGGGGAAATTATAAGAATGGGCTCCAGCCCTCATACTCTCACCAGTGTAAAAGCGAATAATGGGGCCTCCTCAACACAGGTCCCGGGACAACATTCCCAGTTCGTCCCCCCTGACAATAGCCTCAAATATAACGTCCACTATAAAGCAACATTACGTGTAAAAGTCTGTCGGTCTGAGTACTAATAGATGCATTTTGCACCCAGTTCACATCCACTCCAGCAGTTCAAGGGGCGAGCGGGACGCGTCTCATTCCCGGGCCCCTCAGATCTTCTTAGTGTCAGCGAGAGCTCACGCTCAGTGAAATAAATGGGACAACTCGTGACGATTGCACTAATTCTGCGCGCTAGGAGCCTCTGTGTATCCCTTTGTAGATGAAAGGCTTCCACTTTTTCTGTCAATGGCCTCGAGCGATGTGAATTAAACATTGATTTTATCGGAAGTTTAGTGGCTGTGGCCGTGCGGAGCGCTGATTCACCCGTGCGCTGGAGCAGACGGAATCTGTTGGAGGAATGAGGAGATGAGCGTGGAGAGAGCCCAGCGCAGTGTACGCTATTTAAAAAAAGGGCAATTAGGAGAGAAAAAGGACAAAGTTGTAGCATTTTTCCTGTAATGTTTGTTCCTGGAGGTTCAGTCAGACTACAACAAAAGCATTTCCTCTCCCGGCTTCTGACATTCCAGCAAAACTGTAGTTGTATTTTTGGTTGTGTTGGATTGAGAAATTCCTGCCTCAAAGCATTTATTAGAAAGCCAACATCCTCGCTGTTTGCACTCATATGTAAAGCTCAGGATAGCACAGAGAATAATCTGACCTACTTAATCACTTTGAGAAATTCTTAGACTTATTTATATGTAATATAACAATGAGAGAATAAAGTCAAGGGGATAACTGCTTTGTTGCACATTCTCTTTTGTCCTACTCCATTTTTTTCTCTCTTGCTCTCTAAAGTTTGTTGTCTTCCCTGAGGATATTAAAGATAAAAGTGTTGAACTCTCAGGGGAATTTCTCTGTATATGGAAGTTCCCTTTTTCTTTTCCTTAATGTAACACTGTCCAATTCACATAGTCCCTACGCGGTGTACCCTGCTCCCTACACACTGAGCAGGGGATATCTCTGGAAGTTCACTTAACAGAATGTGTTTGTGCGCAGCTTCCTCAAACACAGACTTGAAACAGTCGAGCACATTAGGGGTTTTGTGTGGAATTTTTTTTAACATAAATTGAAATATGGTTAATATATGGAGCGCCAAAAGTGTCATGGTTATGGTAAAAAAATATTTGCGTGTTTGTATTGCAATACTTTTGCGTTTGCTCCCTAACATTTTTTGTGGTAGGAAAACTATTCTAGTAATTTTGCTAGTGAATGCTACGGAGTCCCTAAAGGTACATGGTGAAGGAGAAAAAATATGAGATGAGGGGGAAAAATAATAAGTCAATACTTTTGCGTTCACTCTGAAATGTTCTCCCGAGAAACTTTGCATTCGCTCGTAAAACATTTGCGTTCCCTGAGAAACTTTGCGTTCGCTCGTAAAAACTTTGCGTTTCCCTGAGACACTTTATATTCGCACGCAAAACCTTTTGCGTTCTCCCGAGAAACTTTGCGTTCGCTCGTAAAGCATTTGCGTTCTAAAGGGGCTCCTAAAGTTTCTTGGTGAAACAAAATACATTTGAGAGAGAAAAACATTGAAATGTATGCGTTTTCCTAACTTTTATGAGGTGCATGGTCGTGATAATTAAAGCTATTTTAAAGACAAACGGTGCGTTTCCAAAGTTTAGGGTCAGTAAGATTTTTTTTTTTTTTTTAAGAAATATATACTTTTCATCAAGGTAGCATTAAGTTGATGAAAAGTGACAGTAAAGACCATTATAATCTTACAAAACATTTCTATTTCAAATTAATATTGTTCTTTTAAACTTTCTACATTGAAACTTTTTTCTTGAGCATCAAATCATCATATTAGAATGATTTCAAAGCATCACGTGACACTGAAGAGATGCTGAAAAATCAGCTTTGAAGAATAAATTAAATTTTACAATATTTTAACATGACGTTATTTTGGTCACACTTTAGATCAGGGTCCAATCAGAGAGTTCGTATAAGCAACCCTATTAAAAAAGTTCATATCAGTGTTCACTATGTTAAAACTGACTGGGAATTTAAAGCATAAATAATGAAATTGAACATAAAAACTTGTGTGACCGATCATGGCATCAGTCTTGTGGAAGATCAGGACATTTACAGGGAAGAGAGACTAAGAGCTCAAGGTTCCTGCCCTTTCCTTTTCTTGCTCGTCTTTCTCATCCCTCATTCTCTCACTCACGATTGCTTCCCTTGTGTTACCCGCTCATAATGTTGGTCTTGTCGGCCGCCGTTGCCTTGTCCCAGGGCAGACCCAAGAAGGACCCATCATGCACATCTGGCCTATGAATAGCGGCAAAAGCCTCATCTGGGTCAGACTCGCTCTGCAGAGACTAAATAATTAAACCCTTATTTTCTCTTCTTTTTCCTCTTATTCTCGATCTTTCTCTCTTGCTTCTACCAGATCGGCCCTCCCCTCACCGTGTTCTCTTTGTCAAAGGGTAATAACTAAAATGAGTCATGTAATGGAAGAAAAAACAGAAGCGTAACGTGCCGTTCAAATAGGAAGCTAAGTTTGGAGCTGTTACATAAGCTGTCACTGCTTGGTGTAGACAAATGAGAGAGGGGAGGTAAAGAGAAGGATGGTGAGACATGAGAGGAGGACGAGAAACAGCAATGGAAGCTGCTGAATGATGATGAGCGCAGTGTACAAACTATCTCAAAATGCTACCAACATACTTCATACCTCAGAGAGTGGTCTGAGACACTTGTACCTATGAATGGGAGAAATGGTAATGCTTAGTATGACAACTGTACATATTTGTCATGCCTTTTCTATTAAGAGACTATTTCCTGTTTGTTTGTTATAGAACGTGAATGCGCATAAGCTGAACCAGCCTGAAAAACTGACATTACGTTGCTTCTTGCACGTTTCGTGATACTTTGAAAACTAAATGTCCAGTGAGTTATGCCAAGTACATTCAGTGGCAACTTTTTATTATGTTGGTTGTTGTAAGTATCAGGGCAGTTCAGAAATTAAATGACCAGTGAGTGGCGCTAAAAATGTTAATGCTTTTAACATTTGACAATAATTTACCACTTACACAAAATCCTGCCCTAAATTTAACCGGCAGTGTAAAAGGGGTGATGAACTGAGAAATCAAATTTTCCTTGAGCTTTTGAGATAAAGGATATTCTTATAGTATGATGACCTCTTAGTTTCAGGACTGAAAACTTCCTTGTTAGTCCAATAAAAGGTTTTATTGACACCATGCAGGCACAGCGAACGACAGGCTTTTCAAAGTGGGGATCTATGACGTCAAAGGGTATCAAACTGTCAACGCCTACTTCAACACGGCCTGTTTTGCCCCGCCCACCGATTCGCGCATTACATGAAACTCATTATAATATGCAAAACTGTTATCCAATCATAGCAGTGGGCGTTTACTTCCAAGTCTTCAATGCGGCACGCCCATAAAAACCGAGCGTTTCAGGAGCTAGGCTCAAAACCAGGGTTAGAAAATAGCCTATTACTTATTCATTTTGATGTTTTTGAATGTAAAAACCAAGTAAACGTCATAAGTTGACCTCAGACAACAATATACTTAAAAAAAAAAAGACCCCTTTAGCGAAGGTAAATGTGAGATGGAAAAACACATTTTCCGAA
Organism: Phoxinus phoxinus; assembly: GCF_949152265.1. NCBI lineage: Eukaryota > Metazoa > Chordata > Actinopteri > Cypriniformes > Leuciscidae > Phoxinus > Phoxinus phoxinus. The sequence goes on along the minus strand of NC_136887.1, from coordinate 12,899,395 downwards.
GCAACCATGCCATTTTTAGCTGCTCCTATTGAGCTCTTTTATCGGGACTCGTGTTTCACAGGACTTGCGCTCAAGTGCTCCGTGCTGAAAGTGTACCAGGTGAGGTACAGAGCAAGTTTACTACGTCAGAGAAGCCATACAAATGAAGCTGGTTATGTGATACGTCAAAATGTATTAGTTTACAAATCATGTACTACGGTAAAAGTGTTTTGAGGTTAGAATACTGTATTGTGCAAGGAACCGTGTGAAAATAAGGCTTTATTAATCAGTAATCTGCACATGTAATCATAATTTGTATGAAAAGGAATAAAAGTCGTTGGTGTTTTACTATTGTATATTTTACTATGTATATTTTAGCTGGAAACGGAGTTTGTTCTGGGAGTTTTGCAGATATGTAGAGGCACGTTTTTCCAAAGAGCCCGTGTGGATTTTTGAGTGATGTTATTTAAATGTAATCTTGACCTGCAGTTGTGGTGATTTTGTGTGTTTTTTGAAAATAGCTGCCTGAGAGCATTATCAATAATGTTGCTGAGTGAATATATTTGCATTAAAGGGACTTTGCCGTATTCAACCGTTTTCCAAATAGTGTTTCAGTGAATACTGGGAGCGTTTCTTTCTTTATTTAGTTAACTGCTGCTAATGAACTGCTTGCAACTAGATAAATTAGAGTGCATTCTATTGTATTTAGTGTAAAATTACATGTTCAAGTTTCAAGCTCTAACTCTAATTGAGGTTAATTAAAAAAAAATTAAAAAACATTATTTTTGTACAAGATAAAATATGGCTCTGGTTAATTAATATATCTTTTTTTTTTTTTTTTTTTTTTTTTTTTTTTATCAGACAATTTACCATTGTATTTAACAGAAAATTGTCACATTTGAGTGCAGCTTCTTTGTTTAAGCTTGTAGTGTAGCTAATTTTTCAAAAGAGACGCTTGACTACAGTTTGTAGCTTGCTACAGCTTTACAGTTTCCCCAACACTGGATGGAGAGAGACTGTACTGGTGGCAGAGAGAATCCACTTTGTAAGAGCCGAGTTTGAAGGGACAAATGGAAAAGAAGAGGGGGGGAGAGAGAGAAAGAAAGAGAAAGGGAAAGGCTTACCTTCTCACACAGGGAGGCTTTCATTAAACACAGTCATCTTTGGTAATAAGCACTTGAAGACTGATCTCTCCCATTGCTTCCCTCAGGTGCTGCATTACCATAATGGATTCTCACTGCAGCGCGGTATTAAAGCGTGGAGGCATATTCCAAACTCAACGCAAATGCAACTTGTAATGCACATTATCCCAGCTCAACACATTAGATGTCATTACTAGAGCTGGAGCAGACAGCATTTCGTCATTATCCGCTGAAGTGTTCCACGGGGAAGTGGAAAGTGAAGGAAAAGCACAAATAATTCTGGAATAGGCTGCTTTTTTCCCATTCAAAGTTTGTTAATGACTCTTTGTAAACAAGATGATTAATTAATGATAAAGATAAAACTATATTGCTCTCATTTACATATGTACTACAATTAGAGGATGCTTAAATTAAACTAATTAACTTATTATGTTATTGACTACCCCGAACTCCTAACAGGTGGTTCATCCCAGTATTTTACACCTTGGAAAATTGACATGGTTTATTCTTGATCACTCTAACTGGTGGGAAACCACAATTGCTTGGTCATATATAGTATGTACTGTAAGTAAAATGGTCCGTAAAACCCAACAGAGAGTTGGCAATTGGCAATAGGCAATTGTGAGGAAAATAGAAAATGATAGTTAATTTCAGTACTTTGAAATGTACAATATTATATTGTGCAGCAGTTAGTTACATATTTAGGGGCCGTTTACACTGTTTTCAACTAAAATGAGTTTTATGTGTTTTGGCCGTTTACATGACAACTGTGTTTTGCCAGCCTGAAAACACAAATGTTTGAAAATGGGTTTCAAAGTGCAAGTTTTTGAAAACGATAATGCTATCATCTCCATGTAAACGACAAAAATTTGTGAATTCGTGAAAACGGTGACACTATGCGCATGCGTATTACATGTTCGGTCTATGGTGTGTAGTGTTTCTTTACAAAGTGACATCGCCAACTGTTGGCCTGGCATGAATAATACAGCATTTGTAGTAGATTTTGGCGGATCCATGTGAACGGGGAGCATTCACATTTCGTCTGTACGTGAAAAACGGTAAAAGGAAAAACTTTTTCTTGTGTTTTTTTTTACATCGTTGTCGTGTAAATGTACCCTTAAACTGGTGCTCTGGGTTTCTCCACTGGTCAAAAATGTGACCACTGATATATTAACTGTATATAGGGATCATGGTTCATATGAGGAAATTATTTAAATATTCTATGTATCAAATACTGGAATTAAACAACTCTGCTTTTGTCAATTTTTGCATAAGCCTTAAAAAAAAAAAAAAAAAAGTTCACATGCAGAATTTTTACTTCAAATTCAAAACTAAATTTTGGTCACAAATGTTACCAGCGACAGGAAATACATTAATTTAACATTCATCACTGATGAGTTTTGACACGTGTAAAAGATGCAAAGATGATTGAGACGCCACTATGTTGTCTTTTTGGGTTGCGTGTGTGTGTGTGTGTGTGTGTGTGTGTGTGTGTGTGTGTGTGTGTGTGTGTGTGTGTGTGTGTGTGTGTGCATGAGTGGAAATGTTAAGGTTTGTGGAGTTAATTCCCAAGCAGAGCCTTTAAATGACTCATAATGCTGATATAAGGACACTTGCTGTGCTCTTCATGAATAAGAAAAACAATAAAGTGCAGAGAAATGTTCCAGAGAAAGAAAATAGACCCAAAAAGCACAAGCTAACTATGTATGGATATGAATATTTGATCATTTATCTAAGCATGCAAAAGAAGGCAATCTCTCTTATTTTAGCAAGACGGAGTTTCCTGAAGAGAGGACTGGATAATTCATCACATTTAAGAAAACACAGAGAAATGCTCAGAACAGGAGCAGAGAGAGAAGAACTAAGAGCAAAGAAGGGATATAGAAAGTCGTTTTTCAATATTAACTCGACACTGAAATTGCCATAACACTCATATAGTGACTTGATGTAAAATGTTATTACAGCCAATCTCAATTAACACAACAGACTCAGAGCATCCACCTGCCTCAATAACACACTTTCTACTGGGACTGTGTCGGCACTGGGAATTATGGCTACATCGAGCGCTCCATCTTTCCGGTGACAGTTTTATGAAAGATTCATGACACCGGTAAGACAGTGTAAGCTCCTCTTTCAGGCCTTTAGTCCCGAGGCTCCAGCAGTGGGAAGAGGCAGAATGTGTTCAACAACACCAGCGCAAGCAGAACTGCACTGCCCGGAAAAAAAGGAACACATTGCACAATTTACCAGCCTTATATTTACAATAATGGAAAGTTCAGGGATTTTTACTTTTATTTTATTTTTTAAAATAAATTTTTATGTTAAAATACTTTGTCATACATACAAGCCTGACTGTAACATTGCTTCAACCAATGATGTGAGTTTGGGGGCAGGGTTATCTCTTTTCTGACCAATGGCAGATCGGGGGGCGTGTTCTGGAAACCTGTTTTTTTTTTTTTTTTTGCAATAGCACTTGGTGACATGACACACTTTTGCACCACAAATTTTTTTTCTTTGAAATAAATTAACACTTTGTTTAACAAGGACGCTTTAAACTGATCAAAAGGGAACGTAAATAAATTTATATTGTTACCAAAGATAATTTAATTCTCTTCTTTTGAACCTTCTATTCATCACAGAATCCTTAAAATCCCAGAAATGTTGAGCAGCTCTACTGTTTTCATGAATAATAATCAGAAATGGTTCTTGAGCATCAAATCATCATATTATAATGATTTCTGAAGGATCATGTGACACTGAAGACTGGAGTAATGATGCTGAAAATTCAGCTTTGCCGTCACAGGAATAAATTACATTTTAAAAGACATTCAAATAGAGAAAAGGAGTTATTCTAAAAAATATTTTATCGTTTAATTCAATAATATTTCACAATATTATTGATTTTTACTGTATCAAATAAATCCAGCCTAAATTGTGACCATAAAAATATTTTAATAGAAATATTGAAAAATATTATGGACCCCTAATGTTTTAACTGTATGTTTTAGAATGATAACTATATATGTTTTTAAGTTTTTGTATTAAATAATCGATTCATTTGAGGTCAAAACTGCACGTAATTATGAATGATTTTAAATAAAGCAATAATATTCTACAGAAGAATCTTGTTATGAAATAGTTCTATTAAATAATTTTAGATAAGTTTCACGATAGTTTTCAAACCTCAGACTGCAAGCCAAGCCACCGTTATCTCACTCAAGGATTACTAAAAATCACACTTTATGTGCCTCCCTGTCCCCAAACACACTTTTAAAATCAAGTCCTACGCTCTTGATATTAGGAATTCAGTTCGAAATGACTTGGCACCTAAAGTTAAGTGCAGAGAAACGTGTGGAGACGGATGACACATTGAAAAGTTTAATAGAAATCTTTTGAGACATCATGTTGTTGTTGTCATGCAAATGTGCGCCATACTGCTTGTAAATAAAACACATTGAAGAAAAGCATTGAAAGCAGGAGAATGTGTGTGCGTGCCCGTGCCCATGTCCGTAGGCAAGGCTCCAGGCAACATGCCCCGTTTGGAGTAATGCAGGAGAGACGCGCACCCCTAAGACCTTCTCTCACTTTCTCAAATCTTCAAATTCCTTTCTTTGTTTTTCAATCAGTCATACCATCATCGCCGTACCTGGGAGAGGAGCCACGTTCTTACCTTTTATTGTACCTTTGTGCCTCATCTGTCAAAAAGTATCGCTCTTTCCTTGAGGTTTGAGGAAAGCCGAATCGTGATTTGACAACTATTGTTATGTTTATTTGTTTACTTGTGAATGGAGCGAGCGTTTGCATATTCGTATTTCTGTTGTCTTTTTATTTATTTGTTTGTTTATTTCACTTTCCTTTTTTTGGTAACCAGCCTACGAGCAACTCAGTTTGGGGTTGATCCGATGTCGAAGAACATTTGACAAGCATTATTCCGTGTGCCAAAGCACTTCTATTTAAACAATGAACATGCGAATGCAACAAATCCACATTTTTCTTTTGAAAAAGTTTTTTGACCAGCTCTGCAGTCCCTGACTAACTCGACAGTAGTACGAAATATTAATGCTTTATAATCTCAGGCCTGTAACAGGAAATGTGATGGTTAATTGTATATTTCAAAAGCCTTAATTGCTTTAATTCCCTGTAATTAATCAGTAATTGCAGCAGGAGTGCTGTTCACAGCTTTGCTTGAGATGCACAGACCTTTCCAATATGGAAAAGCATGAATATAGATGAGAAGAGGCAGAGAGGCAGACCACAGGAGCTATACGACTATTCTATATTTAGGCGTTTAAAAGCTGAAACTCGCCAATATGTGGTCCTATTTATCATTTATGTATTCATTTATGATGCAAACGCATAACTTAACGCTTCAAACTGTGTTGGCCAGGCTGGGTGCCTTGCAGTTAATGTTTTGTTGAGGCTCTAAATGAGCTCAACTGTATACCTCCCCAACTTTTTCCTCCATCTCCCCCTCGAGACATTCAGTGTGGGGAACACCTGGTAGGTTGGTCCCTGTCCGCCCTCCCATGTTGAAAACCCACAGCTCCTACCTACAGCCCCCTGCTGGGTCCACGGTATAATTTGAGGTTCCATCACTGTGGCAGATGTTGAGTAATTGCTGTTCTAAAAATGGCAGTCGCGCAGCCCATCTGCCCAGAGGAGACACCTGGAGAAGCGCGGCACGCTTCGCTCCTGAGTGGGAGACTTGAGGACTTGTTGCTCTGATGAGCGCTGTGTTGCTTCCCCAGACTGCCGGCTGTGCAACTTCAGTTTACAAAGGCCAGAAACAGTGCACAAATGCAACAAAAACAAGAGGAATGCCACATTGTCAGTGTTTAAATGCTCCTATGTCAGTGTAGCATGCAGAGTCAACTATAAGTAAACTATTTATATGTTAATTCCCATTAAAAAAATGCTGTTGAACATATGACATATGGTGACTTGAGTTTGACTTCTAACTGGAGGTCCTTTCCCAATACTCGTCCAGTGTACTGTCCAATAAAGGCCAAGTATAATTTGAAAAAGTTAAAGTTTTAAAACATTTCTCTGTTTGACTCAAGTAATGGTGTGAGTTGGGCTGGGACTGTCTGTTTGGAGGGAAACCTGTCTGAAAACAGAGAAAAGTTGCTCTGGCTAATTTGATGCGTGTATGGAGTGGCATAGTTGTCATAATGAGCGAGAACGGTTGACGTGGAGCAGTTAAATCTCGAACCTTCGGGAATCACCCGCTTTAAACAAACGTTGAACAATAGAGACTGTTGGGAAAAAGAGAATGTGACGGAGCTTGTAATAAAACAAGAACCAACATTAGCTTGGCTTTTCGGAGATGGCGCTATCTGAGGATTACAAATTGTGTAAAAGCGATGGAGATGGCGTTTTTAACATTCAACAGGTGAGTAAGGTATTTTATTAAACGGATAAATTGCCTTACGTAGCTCTTGAACAGAGTTTATTGTAAAGCATTATCTATTGTGAAGAGTCATTTCATTATGGTTGTTGTAGCGCAGTTTTTTTTCTACCAAGGAAGTACCGTGTCTATTGATGGGTATAGCTACAGTAATGAGTGGACGCGGGCATTATATTAGTCGTTTGCATAAAACACGCCTAAAATATTTCCATACAAGAGCTTTCCACATAACCTTTCCTTTACATCCTTTTGTCGCTCTCTGCAGATGTGCTCTCGCCAGATCCTCGAGCAATGCCAAGTGTTTGATTCTCAAAACCAGTTTAAACACAATAAACACATTTTATACAGACCCAGATTACAGACCGCTGAGTAGCCAGCTGTACATGCACGTTTATCTGCTGCTTTATTTAGAGAAACCTCACAGCTGAGGCTAACAACGCAGCTTTTCTTTCTCTTTCACAATATGTAATGAAATATATTTAAGATGAAATTAAGTTGTTGTATTAATTTATCATATTATTTTATATATTAATAATTAGGGCTAGGAATCGATTAAAAAATGCTTTTCCCCTAATGCTTGTAATCATCATTATTTAAACGTAGAATCACCTAATTAAATTAAACGACAGAAAATGAAGGAACAGAAAATAGCCCTATATTAAAATAATATTAAACATCAATATATCAATATATAATTCTTCATTCAGTTCCTTGCAACAGATTTAACAGATTTTTTTTTTTACTAATTATCAAAATAAAGTATAGTCCTACAAAGCTATTATTACCAGAGCATGTGATCAGAGCAGGTGATTTTACACACGGAGCGGAACAGCAGTGCAGCAGCGCGCCGACACACACACACACACACACACGCGCGCTCGTGAAAGCTGATCGCCGAACACGGCGGGGCGGCATATATTCAGCTTAATATTTTCTGCCTTTTTTCCTCTTTGGCCAAAAAACGGAAATGCCATTTTTGGCCGATAATCTTAAATTAATCGAAAAGATTAACGCGTTAATTCCCCTAGCCCTATTATATAATTATTATATAATATTTTATTACATAATATTTTTTAGCACAATTATAAGGCAGCACAGCGCAAGTATATATTTTTTTTGCGTACGCGTAGTTTCAGTTGTTCCGATTTTTATTTATTTGTAAATTTTGGATAGATTTTAGTATAGTTTTTGTGAATCATCATTTGTTTGTGAAAACGTTCGTATGCAGGATTCCCGCACAAATTTGTGCTTATGCATGTTTAGTGAAAGAGATCCAATGTTCTTCCGCAAAAAGGCATGCAGTTTTGTTTTTTAACCGCTAGAGGGCCAAAAGTTACATAGTCTACCTTTTAGATTTTTTTATGCTCGCCAAGGCTGCATTTATTTGATACATTGTAATAATATTTCACAATATTACTTTTTTTTAACTGCTTTTCTGATCAAATAAATGCAGCCTTGGTAAGCATAAGATTTTAGATAAGATTTTTTTTAAACCCTAATCATTCCAAACTTTTGACTGGTAGTGTATGTCTTTTCAGTATTTTCTCCTATTCATATGAACCCATTTTGGTAATCAAATATTTTGACCTTTGTAAGAAATGAAAGGTGAAAGCATGAAGCAAACAGATACATTGTTTTTCTAATTTAATATAGAGGTCTATTCCATAGGCATTTATTCAGCCTTTTTCCCAAGGTTTAAAGATGAATTGCATTTAATCCTGGTACTTATACAGGGTATACTGTCAGTTGATAAATGTATGCATATTGCTCAAAGGCTTATGCATGTTTTTAATATCATATAAATATTTAATTACAAGAGTAAAATGAGATTTTTACATTGATTTTCTTTTTTTTTAATAATAGGTGCTTGACCAAAAATCAAGCTTAGTTCTGGCAGGTCACGTCAGTCAAGCTCGCACTCTCAGCTGATCAACACCTAACTAGGAATACGACACCTATCACACCCATATAAGGCCTATTCAGGAGCTAATTTACCCTCCTCCATCCCCAGCTCCTTGGACTTGGCCTTCTGATATTCCTCTTCGAATCAGACTCTTTTCTCAAATGATGTTGTATATTAAAATATTGAACATTAATTATATCTGCAATACATTTATGTTGGTTCTGTTCTGTTTACCCTAAGGAGTTACTTTAAGGTTATCGCTGCTCTTATCCATGCTAGGCTGGATGGATGGGCCGTGAGTTCTTGCCCAGAGAACCATACCACTAATAAAAAATGTTTGCTAGTTGTCAACCATCTTTGACAAAAGTGGTCCTGACAGAACCTGCCACTAGTGTTGTGGGTTTATACCAGGGAGTGGCCATCCAGTTGCTCAGGTGTTGCTATGCAGTTGCTCAGGTGTTGCTATGCAGTTGTTATGGTGTTCTGAGCAGTTGCTAGGATGTTCTGTGCAGTTTTTAGGATGTTCTGTCTGGTTTCTATGACGTTTTGGGCAATTGCTAGGGTGTTCTGACCAATTGTAAATCTGATCTTTTTAGAAAAGTAATAGCACACCTTTCCTCAACGATTTGCAGTATCATTCATGTCCATAGTTTAAAACAAAGTATGTAATACTTCTTGAACAAAACTCTCACCCTAAACATCAGCACAGCTCTAGCGCTCCTGCTGGTCCGCAGAAGAACTGCATATCTAAGACATTGTGTGTGGCTATCTCTGTGTGGGCTCCAGTTTCAGGGGGATCCCTGTCCCATTACTTTTCTAACAGGAGATTCCTTCCCACATAAAACACCCCCGCTCTCATCTAATCCAGCATCCTTCCTCCGTAGCTCCATGTTCATCCCTTCATCCGATGTGCTCTCCTCTCATTAATTCCCTATTAACACCCACCCCCGTCCACCCACACTCCTCTACTTCAGGACCGAGTTTCAAGAATACTCTTATTCTGCTTTGCTATGTTCAGTGATTGTGTAAGATTTGCTTCATTTCGTCTATTCTACTTCACATGAAAAGACACTCTTTCCATGTCATTTTATCGCAGCTGCCTGTAGTGCGTTAAAAGCGATCCTCTTGTGTTAGGCCAGCGCCGTCTCTGTCCTTTGTTTCTGGGTTTCCCGTAGCAGCAGGTGCCAAGCAGATTTATATCAAGCAGTCACACATGTGGAAAGCCCTTCTCAAAGGAATGATCTTCCTTGGAATGATCAAATCTGATCCGATGAATTATTAAGCTTATAAAACATCCTGTAAATCTGTTGTAATGAGATCAAAAGCGCAAGCTTCTGTAATCGTGCCTCAAGAACACAAAAGCGTAATCCGCAACACATCGGGGTCATGTTTCTTGAATGCGCCGAGATGCCGTTTAGCCGTGATGTATGCGGTGAGATAGTTAAGAAGACGCGTCTTGCATGCTTTGCATGTTGTTATGCATGTGTACATTGTTTGCAAATCTGTGTTCTGATGCTCACTCACACACTAAATAAATCTCCGGCGAATCAATACAGGGGCACAGCAGCTCCTAGACAGAGGAGAGCTTTAAGGATAATTATGGATTAAGCTTATGAGCCGCTTTCAATATCAAAACTTTTTTTCCCTGCCCTACTTAGAGAACGGCTGTCAGTAATCGAAGTCAGTCAACCAGAGAGCCATTACCAATTCACAAGGGTTGGCATGAATCGAATTATGCTGTTGAATTGATTCCGCAATCCCTCTGAAAAGAAGCAGTTTGACAACATAACGACAACAAGGTCGTATTTACACCAGAGATCGACATCTTTTAACATCCCGTGACTCTTGGCGCTAGCGCCGTTGATGCGATCTTGCTTTGGCTCGGTTCTAGGAAACGAGTATGGCGGCTCGTTTCAGGGTTGGTGAGATGAAGTGGGTATGAAAATCAAGCTTTGTTTTATGCCTCAGCAGCATGAAATGAGCTGCTATTTATACCGCGGCTCAATTGTGCGTTCGCGCTTGCCTGAGACAGGTTGGAAAAGGTCAGATGTGGCAATTATGCAGGTGTGGTTTGAATAGAAGTGCGGGGCTGGTGATTGGAGGCTCGCGCGCTGTTGGGGAGGTTGAACACGGAGTTTGCAGGAGCTGTGAACGGATGGCGAAATGGCAAACATCTTGAGCGTGATGAATGCTCATATTTTTACACTAGAAGGAGGAGATGTATAAGTGTTTTGTGATTAGGGAAGGGGGCCGTATTGTTATGCAGAGAGCTTCGGCACAATGGTATCGATTAGTGCAGAGTAAACCGAGTTTAGAGAAACAAATCACAGTTGCAATCCTCATGCACTCTCAAATTACCTTACACACACACACACACACACACACACACACACACACACACACACACACACACACACACACACACACACTACAACGAGCAGGTGATAATGAGCCATGGATTCCTGTGCACGTGTCCTCAATCTAAACACACAATCTAAAAATCACTGTAAAGAATATTCTTTTTGGGGGATGAATTGTTTGCTTATTATCTATTTGATCATTTGATGCTAACACTAAAAAATATCCTGTTAAATTCACCCTAAAAAATACAGTGACAATTTTTCAGGTAATATTACAGGATGGCATATTGGTGCTGCTTGTATAGTGCAAGTTATATATTTGTATCTTGAAATGTAGCTGAGAACCACCATAGTGTACTCAAGTATACAGGTGGTCCAATACAAATCCACATGATGAATCAGAGTTCTTTGTTAGTGGCCTGTCCATAAAACATGGCCAATAATTATATATAGATGATGGTGTAGCATCAGGGTAACATGCATGACACTAAAATAATGCAATTAACATTAACTAAATCATAGAAAATAAAACAAACATCCTAAATAAAAAGAAAACTTTTGATTTAAAAAGCAGAGAAATTCACCAAGACTTCACCCGGATCAGATTCAGAACGATGATCAAAACAAAGATGGAGTCCTTCAACACCCCCAAAGCGTGCACTGTCCTATACCTCGTCCTGGGTTTAGATTTCATTCTGTAACCTCACGCAGTTTTGATTTATACGCTGTTTAATGCTATTTTACATGTGCATAAGGAATGGTTCTACATGTTTTTGGGATCTGGAGATTCTGTATTATTTCAGATAATCTATTATTCCGTAAAAACAAAGCAGGGAAGAGTGTTCATAGGCCTAAATGATGGAAAATCATGTCAATAGTGGGGAAAGAGTAAAAAAGGTTTTTAATTAAAAATTTTAATTAAAAAATGTTTAAAGTTGAATTTAAACAAAATAGTATTGAATTTTCCAACGCTATCTAACGGCCAATTCGTACGAATTTGTACGAGTGATTAAAATGTGGCTAATTCGTACGAATTCGTATGACCTCACTCATATGAATTCGTAAGATTTGTCTAAACCCACGTGATGGGTAGGTTTAGGGGCGGGGTCAGGGGTCTGTCATTCGTACGAATTCATATGAATTTGGCAACTCGTAAAATATGTACGATTTGTGCTAAACTGGTACGAGTGAGGTCGTATCAATTGGCACGAATTATCCACCTCGTAAAATTGGCACGAATTGCCTTGAGATTGGGTTGAAATTTTCACGTCGGCCATTAAGTGAATTGCAATATATAATTCAATTCGGTTTACAGGCCTAATAGCGCAACATTATCTCCACAGGTCTTGCACAAACTATGCAAAGCTTAAATTGCATGAAAAGAAGATGTGCTTATGCTGACAAAAATGATTGAATTCCTACACTGAAGCATTAATTCAGGGTTGTTTAGCGAGTTTGTTCTTGAGATGGCCACTGAGAGACTGCTGTCAGCCACCTCCATGTCATCTCCCACGAGTCGCATCGGCTCTACATGCCACTGAAGTCCCATCCCCGTCACTCCTCGAGCGTCCGTCTGTCTCGCTAAGCAGCGCTTGTCATCTGACCAGTGAACGAGACAGTCATTCATTGTTCACTAATTACCGCTCCACTTCTGTAACATGTCGCATATATGCTGAACTATATATAAACTTGCTCACAAGGGATTCAAGGCAAAATAACTACTTTCGACAATGCTGAATGACTGCACCGTGGCTTGTCATTCTGCTGTAATAATTCTGATTGTCGGAGTGTGGCACTGATCCACCCATTGTATAGAGGAGCCTGACACTCATAATCACATAGTCTCAGCTAGTATAAAGGCATGACAGGCCCATGATGTCATTGTTTCCAAGGCAACACTTATTTGAAGAGTCCTTAATAAGTCCTAGAAAATGTTAATTAGTCATGGTCATGAACTTGACATGAGATGTTGAAGGCTGATGACTGACTTAACATCGCTGTGAAGCACAACATCAATCCTCTTGTGTGGTAGATAATCTACATTTACTTGACGTTTTAATCCCAAATGTGTAACAGCAGACTTATTACAAGGGGCAGCCTGGGGTTAATCGTCTTACCCAAGGCCACATTGGTGATAGATCATTATGAAAAGATTTGAACCTACAACCTTTCAGTTACCAGCCTAGATATTTAACTAATAGGCTACACCAACCCTAGATCTTTAACAAATAGGTTACACCAACCCTAAATATTGGTTATTATGAATGAAATTTGGAATTTCATATGTTATAGATTTTTACTTTTAACATCTATTAGCATCAAGAACCACAAGAGTTATTGGTCAAGGCAAAGTATTAATCTTGATATTCTGGTCTCTACATATGGCTTTAGTGTACATTTACAAGTGACTTACATTGCATTCAAGCTCAATATTTTTTGTTCAGTTAATCCAATCTCTGGGAATCAAACCCAAGATTTTTGCATTTATTAGCACCATGTTGAACTGTTTGAGCTACAGGAATCCTACTTGCTTAATGTTGATGAGATTTTATAGAAGGCTTGTAAGGCCGCACAAAATATCACTTACCATTTTTTCTGGTACAGCATTTGCAGTTTTTCTGGAAGTTTTTCAGCCTTTCCTATTGGGATAGGACTAGTTTACCCAGAAGACATTAGAGAAATTTGTGTTTCACAAGACATAGCCTACTTTGTGACTCAAATCCCGTCCGAATCTGCCAAGTCTTTGTTTTTCACACCCAACCTCTGCACAAATGCCAGAGCAGATTACCTACTGTTTTTCACCAAACTCAATGGTCTTCTGAGATATCTAATCCTGTATGTACGTGAATATCTGTGATGGCTGATATTATGTTATCACAATGCTTCTCCTTATGTGTTTTCTGATTAACCTGAGCTACCGTTTGAATATGGACTGCTTCCAACTAAAAAGTAATAAACATAAATAAATTAAGGAAAGCCAAATCACTTAAACTTCGAAGACTGGCTATTTTAATATCAGAAATGGGTAAGATACATTTATGTGGGTTTATTATAAGCTATATTTAAATACATAGTTCAATGTTGAAACTATTCTGAGCAGCTGACTGATTCCTATATTATGCTATTTTAAAGGTTCCTAATTTTGTCCCCTACAACAGGTAGATGCATCAGAGGTAAAAAAAAAAAAAAAAACACTTTCATTTTCTCATATTATACTTTGCAGCATCACCACATTTTTCAAAGATTCCCAAACGACTTGTTCGAGGAATTAGTCTCTAAACCCCTCCTTTCCGAGAGCTCCTCTGCTCTGATTGGTCAGATGGTCCAGTCTATTGTTGTTCTACCGCTTGGAGCGCGTTTCAGAAAACAAAAAGAATGATTTGAGCAGGACGTTTCTCATTGATGTGTTGCTCAATTTGTCGTTTGAGATATTGTATCTGTAATTCCTCACCATCAGCATTAACAAGTTTATATCCATCAACAAACCGATGTGTATATTTCTTATTTATTGCAGTGCACATGTGGGAACTGTATCAATAACAGTGCCTACGTTTGCCGAGCACTAACGTGAATAACTAATGTAACATTAGTTTGTAAAACAAATCTTGCTCCATCTTTTATCATTACTCAAAGTTGTAGTTTTAGTTAATAGTGGCCCACAGCTGATTATAGTAGAAGTATGTCAGTAAGACATTAATAACATGTTAGCCGGTTAGCCGGAGACCTACACAATATAAAACACAAAACTACATATTTTAAACATTCGGTAGAAAATAATATATATAAATAATTAATCATACTTAAAGGTTGTGATTCTGAGCAGCAAGTTGGTCCAAAAAAAGTAGGCACTGACCCATCTTTAATGGATAAGCATTTTGTTAATCCCATTTAGACCTCCCAGATATTTGAGAAGCGATCGTCAAAAACTACTGCTGTTGTATGGTAATTTCAACCTCTGACTCTTCACATCTTCATCCTTTGGGGAGTATTTACAAAGAGAATCAGAGCAGAACACAGCGTCTTCTCGACATGAACACAACATGAACCAGATACAGTGTTTGAGGGTCAAAGTAGACGTTGTTTGTGGGCAGCCAATGAAGACCACAGTAGGGCATTATGCAAATGTGTTACACTATTACGTATGCAAGTTACGGATGTAAGACTGGAATTACTGACGACTCATTTCGGCAGTTCAGATTTGATAAATTTTTTGGGGAGACAATAACTTTATTTATCGTGCACTTTGATCTTTAAAACTTTGCAAACCTTTTATATTCACAAACCGCGATATCACACACTGCATGAAAGGTAATATCTGAAAAATCATAATAGGGGCACTTTAAAGCTGGCTGCTTAAGCCAATTATCTGTTTGTTCAATCTACATAGCCTATTTATTTCCACTCTGAACCGGCTCGACTCAGTTCAGCGCACCATGGGAATTTCCCTAGCCCTCCTCCTTCCCCAGCACCACCTGCCTAAATCTGCTTGTGGATTCTCCCTACTTTCCTTGTAGCTGCTCGTATCCTATTCACAGTATGTTCGGAAGTAGCCTTCACTCATGCCAGCAGCAGCAGCGTAGCAGATCTAGTCCGCCAAGACAAGGCCTATGTACGTCCCATTCCTATCAATAAAATGCTGTTTAATTCCATTCCTAGAGTTATCATTATTGTACGGTTTTTAATAATAAATTAAAATTCTGTAAAAATAATTAAATGAAAGCTATATACGTCATATGTGATGCACACAACCACAGAACATGAGTTTCTTTAGCATCCACTTCTAGAAAACACACACTCCCACTTGTGTAATAAACACACGTAATTCCAGTCTGAAATGGTACACACAATAAAGCTTTGTGATAAAACTTTAGAAAACTAGTCCCGTCCGAATAGGGCTTATGAATGACTCATTTTTAGTCATCTCTGCATATTAAACTGGGATAGAAGGTATTTTAACATCGTAAAAAAAATCCACACTTCAGCTTTAAGAATCTTTGAGAGTGATGGGTAATGAATGATGACAATGGAGGTTTATGGATCTCAGGTGTTGAAGAACACTCAATGCAATTAAGAGGAACGTTATTGTGCTGCATAAACATTTTCATACCTGCATCCACAGTCCCTGAATGAGTCACACACACACAAACGCTGAGACCGAGAGAAAAGTGGATGTACATGAGGACGACTGCTATAGTTGACATCACTATAAGGGATTCCTTGACTACAAAACTTAAGCTGGCCAGACAAAGACAGTGTGGAAAAGAAAGAAAAGGGGAAATGGAAAATGGACTGGGAGAGGGACATAAAGGTCAGACTGAGAGAAAAGAGGAGGGTGAAGTCTATGATGACTGGTCTTGACTTTTAGAGAAGGTGGTAATGATGTTGATGGAACACGGCCAAGACAAAGTCACCATGACTTTCCATTGACTGTTACTCCATCATTATTTACTCACTCTCATGTTGCCCCGAACCTGTATGGTCTTCTTTCTGAAACACAAAAGGAGTTATTTTTCAGAACATCCTGGCTGCTCTTTTTCATACAATGATAATGAATGGGGACAAATGACACTGAGCTCTAAATATGATGACACGTCATCAGGTTTGACTTCAGTAGTTACGTTTATATGCACCCAAATAATCGGATAGTAATCAGATTGATGGCTCAATCGGACTGACATTTGTGAAATGTCAAAAACATTTGTGTAAACACCGCAATCAATCTAATTGAGCTTGATCAGACTGGAATTGAATTAAGGGGGGGAGGGGGGGAATCTCACATCTTACAAACTAGTCAGTGTATGAGAATATTTACTAAATATTAGGGATGTCCCGAACCGATCTCAAGGATCTGGATCAAGGCTGATTAAGCATTTTTTTACACTGATCGGTATCCACTAGCCTAAGCCCGATCCTTTATTTTACATCAGCTGTCAAGGTGTTAGTTCTCATGTCTCATGTCTCATCGCAGTTGTCATTGACCTTTTTTCCTGATGCAATATATTAGATCCTGAATGTAAATTCAAATTAATAGCTTTGAACGAGGGAACACTTTCTTAGTAGATCAATTAAATGTTGGCCTTTTTCTCACACAAAGCTATTGTGTAGAACTTAGGCCCTGTTTACACCCGGTATTAAGATGTGTTTTGGTCAATCGGCTCCACGACGACGTGGACGACGCTAAATACAGTTTTATGTATCTAAAATGTTTTGAGCTTGTCCACTTTCAACCATTTCCAGAGGTAGTCGAAGACTCATTAGACCGGATTGCTTTCATAGTGTAAACGCTAATGTGGTTGAATGTGTTCAAACAGCCACAAAAGACCGTCTACTCACCGGCTACTGACCTTCTGCGTAAACATTAGTGGGAATCATGCTAGACAGACGGGATTTCAACTTTGTCAGCTGAAGACCCAAGTTTGGTTTGAAGACGAAAAACATACCAAGCACAATATGTCTTCCCGTCGTCTCCGGGTGCATACATGTCAATTGCATGAGCTTATTTTGTCCATTAGATCAAAAGATCTGAAAAAGCCCATACATTTACTCACCCATAGACCCTCCCATTGAAGAAACCAGGACAGAAGTGGCTGAAAGTTGACAAAAAAGACACATTAAAAGTGTCATTTTCGGAGCTCGACAGCCCCAGTCTCCATTCACTTTCATTGAATAGAAAAGTGGGCAAATTTTTTTTTTTTGCAAATGTCATGTTTGCCAAACAGTATTGCATGATACCAAGGTCATGGGTTCATTTTCCCAAGGAATACATGAGCTGGTGTACCTTAAATGCGATACTAGGTGCTTTGGATTAAAGTGTCTGCCAAATGGATAAAGTTAGTCTGTCAACATCAGGGCGAATAAATTATTCATTCATTTCATTTTTTTTTTTTTTTTTTATAAGATATTCATTTTAATCTGCTTTTAAACCCATTATTTTTTAATACACTATCAAGTAGAATAATTTGAACATCCTCAAAGCTGAAACTGCAAGTCTTTGACATACAGCAGGACCAAAGTGTGATTTATAGTGGATTCACTGACCATATAAACGTTCTCAGCGAATTCTGGCCATGCACCAGTTTCAGTGAGAGCTTGATGTTTTATTAAGAGAAGTCTTCTGGCTTTTCCTATGCATACTGCTAATCAACAACAGAAGACCTCTCTCTGGCACATATGTCCTCTGCTCTCCCCTGTATGAAGCTGCTGAGGTAAGAAGATCGAGTTTTCCACTTAGCGGAGCACAAGGGCTCCCACCCCTTTTCCCACAGTCATCTCAGCGGCGTGTGTGTGTGTGTGTGTGTGGACGTACCTCTGCGCACCTTTAAAGACGCAGGAGCCAAAATCACAATTTATAAACAGGTGTTTTATGTGTGTGTGTGTGTGTTCAGCAGCAGCAGTACACATCTACGTTAACAAGTGGTCAGCGCAAGGAAATAATAAATAAATACTAATGTTATTTCCCACCAAATTATTAAATCTGCCTGGTGGGAAACAGCAGGGGTCGGTGAGATGAAACGCAAATGGGCTTCGTTATTTCAAACCGGGCCGATTCCGCCTTGATTTTCAGACTCTGGTGTTTCGTTCTTCAGTAGGCCCTTTGTAAGGATGTCATTTATTTCATACTGGGTTCGGATGGAATATACGTTCGCTAGCGGCCAATACCCTATTAGCATAATTTCTCTTGAAATGGTTCTGAAATTGCAGGGGAAATGACAAGTCGTGCGCTCCTTGCTCTTGTATTCATATTGTCGGCGATGTTGGAAAGAAAAAGAAAATATGTGTGTGTAACTAAAGGGTACTAATACAGTGAAAATGGTGATTTTGGAACTGCGTTAATGACAGTACTGCGCCGCTCTGATGCCTCGCGCACCTAATTCTTTCACAGGACGCAGCGGTTTGCTCAGCCGCCCTGCTCATTATGAAATACCTCCTGGTGCTTCAAACCAGCTTTGCATGCTCACGCACACACAGTGTCACTTCTCTGATTCGTTCGGTTAAACACAATACTCTGTTAGAACCTTGCAGCGCTGGATTCGCTTTTGTCTGTACGGCCTGAATCAGGTCTTTTTGACAGTGAAAAATGGAAGAGGTTTGTCTCTCATTGCCGTTGTCTAGTTAGACTAAATGCAAACTTCCTCTCTTTCTTGTCCTCGGGTTGTCTCGCAAAGGAAACATGTTTTAGACTGTGTGTATCTCCTTTCTTTTCCTTTGCTTTCATCAGGTAAGACGCTTCCAGCACGTCTGACGTGAAGCCTGAAGTACTTTACAATAACTAGAGGAGCTCACTTCCGAATGTTGACAAAGCAACGTGATCTCATGAGAATACGTGTGTATTTTTACGTATAGTTCTACCACACGTTCATTTACTTGTGTTTTTATACAACTTTACAGACGTACAAATTTGTATGTATTCCTATTTATGCATGTTAAAATCGTGGCATTAATGTTTGGACTATTGTATTCAATTGTCATATCAATTACATGTTTTCAATCGCATTAAATGCAGTTTACTCACGTACTTAATTAGAAAAAACATTTATTATGTAGTTGGAAAAAACAAAACAAAAACAAAAATTGGTTACACTTTAGTTTTAGGGTCCAATTCTCTATGATATTGGCTGTTTATTAGTACTTGCATGTATAAAGCACATATTAATGCCTTATTCTGCATCCCTTAATCTTTTTTACCCAAAGCTAAACTTAACAACTACTTTACTAACTATTAATAAGCAGTAATTATGATTTTGTTGAGGCAAAAGTCGTAGTTAATAGTTAGTTAATAGTGAGAATTAGACCCTAAACTTAAGTATGACCCAGAAATGTGTTAGTTTTGTTAGTAATTCCACTCTCGGTGAGAGTAACATTGTTGACTGGATTAAAATGGTCAAAATGTCCTGGTCAAAATGGCAGCACAAAAAGTTTCACATAAATACATACAAACATAAAACTCAGAAACTTACATAAAATTATACCCAACACTTAACAAAACATGCACACTTTCCTTTAAATTGGTCAATAAGAGATTTTTAAAACCTTTAAAGAGGGGAGTATTTCTATCATTATTATACTCTATAGCTCATCCATAACCAGAGAGCATAGGAAGAGAAGGCGGTTTTACTAAGCTCTTTAGGAACTTTTAAAAGCAGTTTAGCACTAGATCTAGTGCTATAATTACAGGTGTAATAAGATAAAAGACGACAGATATAAATTGGTAATTTGCCTAACAATGCCTTAGCAAATAAACATCATCAACATGTGTATTTTTCTCCTTTGCAACAAAAAAGTCCAACCCACCAATTCATACAAGGTACAATGATAACTTGGATAAAGTGGATAACTTGTTTAGTGAATTCACTCCCCCAGAATCTCCTTTAAATTTTCAATGCTATGAACAAACATTTGCCTCACAAACTCTGGCAAATTCAATGATACTTTTTTTCTTCACAAACTTAAACATCTTAACAGCCAATGAACACTCGACCACACGTAACTGGCATGTGTTGTGTGTAGGTGATGTTCGAGATCAAGCTCTGGTTGCCCAGATCGCTCTTAAAACGTTGTGCTAATAATGCTCATATTAAGTTTTTCATTATATCTGAATGTTTTCTGAACATTTTAAAACGTTGACGAACTATGTATAAATACAGTTTTTCTGCTATCGTTCTGAGAACATTATAAAAGATAACCTTTCTATTAACGTTACTGGAAGTACGTTTCTTCATAACTTTGAGAGAACCTTTCCAAAAAGTTCCCTGTTAGCCTGGTATACATCAGAGCATCTTCACGATGAGCACTTGAATGTTATCCGAACTGTTTAGTCTCAAGAAGTTACTAAAGAACAACGTTAACAAGCCTTTCATTCACAGATGTTCAGCTGTCCAATGCAACATCGTACTGTACATCGATGGCAGGTGCAGATGTGTGGAGCATTGAACATGTTCTCGCCGTTTCTGCCACAATGACTTCCACTATTGCATTGTTCTCACATCCCTCTATATTTAGGGCAGAGTGATCGGTTTGGACAACATCTCAAAATGAGTCATTGCAAAATGAGTCTTTATTTTTTATTTTTTTTACGTCTTTATTTTGTGTTCCCCCACCCCCTGTCCTCATTATTTCTGCAGACTTTGCACTATCAAAGCAGAACAAAAGAATGTATGCTTCAGTAATCACTTGTCACCCTTTCATTTCCTATCATTCCGTGTCAAGAATGAGATTTTGAACAAATAAAGAAGTTGGTTTAATCTTCGGGGACCAAGAGACAACTTTTATTATAGATATGAGCGCAAAGATTTCCTTTCGTAGTTCATTCCTCCCAACATTAAAGCCGACAGACATTATAATCCAATTAACCGAAAGGATGGAAAGAAAAAGGCAACATTAGATTCATTAAAGAAAAGAAAATCAACTGTAATCACCGCAGAGCCGTTCCTAACTGATGGCACGCTTGCCGTTTTTGTGTTACAGATCCAACACAAAACTCGCATTTGCCGTAATTAATTTGGAAGCTTTTTGATAAGTGGCATTGACAAGGAGATTATTGGTTCAAATGAGAACAATTTCTGCTCGTGCTCATGATGCTGGCGCAAAGTTGATGAGGAGGCACTCTTATTTTCAGACTCTCTTGAGAAATGAAAGATTGTTTTTTTCAGCCAACAATAAAGATCATCAAATGAGAGGATAAAGTAATTACTGCTGTTTTAATACTCCTTTAAATTAAACGGCATTTTCATAACACACAGCCTCAAAGGAGATCTTTTTTTATAGGCACCGAAGGAAAGGGAAATTAAACGATTCGTAATTAGAGTCAAGAGGTTTGTTTTGCGTGAACAAAACATTGCCATTATTATTTGCTTGATATTTATTCAGTTGGCTGCAAAGACATGCTTTAATCTTTTTGAACCTTGCAGTCGACGCTGAACGTGAAGGCGGGCAAGTACTGACCTTGGCGACGTGACTTCGTACGTTTGTCTTTGCAGTGTGCCGACATCTTTTATGACGACGCGCTAACGTTAGCATCGGAGCGATTGAATCGTGCCTATTATTGTGAAGTGTGGACCGCTCAAGGTCTGTTTAAGCTCTCCAAATCACTCTCATTCTCTGCAGCATTAGTGCCATTATTTATAATACTCTTAAACAACTTTAGCCATTGGTGATTTTTTCCCCCGTAGTGGCCGTAATTTGATTATTTTAATGATCTCATTCCACACTGGGGACTCTTGGTGCCCCGAGGGAAAGACACGCTCCAATGAGTCGCTCAAATGTTTTATCAGGCCAAAGATAGTCGTGTGCTAGATGGTGATGTGTGGCTCTCTGTGGACGTTGCTTTATTGTACCCCTTCCCAAAGTGTCTTATAATAACACATTTAAGTTAATTTAATATATTGGCATGAAAACACTTTGTCATCTTGCATTATGGTGTCTTATAAGTCAAGTTCTAAAAGGATGATAACTTCTGATGTTGTATGAATTCATATTTCTCGTGATCTTAGAAAGACTTAGCATACAATTAGCTTTGTAGACAAACTAGATAAATTATGCCTCCTGTAAACTTCTTGCACAAATTAACATTTTAATGGGTGATTGAGCAGATATTGATGGAAAATCAATCCAACATAAGTTTCCAACTTAACAGTGTTATTATATTCAGTGCTGGGTAGTAAATAATTACATGTAATCTGGATTATACGTACGTAATCAGATTCTAAAAATTAATTACTTGTTATTTGATTATATTACGGTTACAGACTACAGTTACTTTTTTTGTTGATTACACGATTGCATGTTATTTTCACAATGACAGTGAATTATTCATAATTCATTGATTCTTCCATACTACTATTTTTTTTTAACTTTCTTTTACATTTTCCTTTCTAAAAGCCTACTGCTTATGTTCAGAAGGTCTTCCAGGTTTGTGGATTTGCTCACACAGAACAGCCACTGAAAACTGAGACCCACACAGATTTACACACATCATTTCACTTTTAACAAGTGTTTTCTCAACATTGCAACGCTGCATATCTAATCAGCTCCTGACAAACACATTAATTATTATTTGATTTATCACTCAGTGACTCTTTCAACCGTCTTTGGAAGGCTTTTGTCTTTCAAACATTTCATATTCACATGCAATGTAGGGATTCCCCAACTTTTTCGTCAGCTGAACCTCTTTGATGTAATATATTTACTTGACGCACCCCCTGATATTTTAAGTTAATAAGTTAGGTCAATCAATCAATCCAATCAATCAATCCAATCAATCAATCAATCAATCAATCAATCAATCAATCAATCAATCAATCAATCAATCAATCAATCAATCAATCAATCAATCTCCATGGTTCTCTAATGGTCAAATGACATGAAGTTAAACAAATAAAACAATTTTTAATCTTATTTAGCAAGTGTTTTATTCTGATTGTTTTTATTTTATAATTATTTAATTTTAGTTACTAATTGCAAAATATTAATAAATGAAGTAGGCTCTACTTAAATAATACTGATGTGAACCCTTTGAACACTGTTTAAAAGCATCCTACACCTTCCATTCGTGTTATTTCATAGTTATGGTAAGACTTTCATTCTTCAATATGGAAAATATTCATACAATGAGCAGATGTGTCACAACTTTTCAATAGTTGTGTAATTTGGGTTTGGATAATTATTAGACAATGTGAACATGTAGTTACAATACTTTTTATGTTAGTTTGATCACCTCAAATTGTAATAATGCAACAATTAAAAGAATAATCTGTCCAGGTTCTCTGACCCTTTATTACATGATTAAATAAGAGTTGAATTGAAACTAAATTAGGAATGCATGAATAATGAGTCCAGGAGGAAATTGCCTTAGAGTGGTTGGTCTGTGTTCCTCAGAGAGAGGTTCATGAGGATGTGAGAAGATGCACTTGTTCCAGATAACTAACATGCGTCTCTTTTGCTCTACTTGAAAGTGTGCGATTTTTTTTTTACTAGTAACTTCTGTGTGACCTGTGCGGTAAGAGGTTCAGAATCAAATATGTCTGCTGTTTTGCTAACTTGGCCAATGAATTAGACTTATCTTTTCAACCACACAACCTTCTTAAAAAATAAATATGAACAAACACAAACATTAGAGCTGCATTAAACTTTACGGTAACACTTTGTTTGTTTGTCTCTTTTAGACATTCTGTTGACTATAAGTAACGTTGCACTTACATGTTAATTAACTAACTCTAATTAGAGTATTAGTAGACTGTCTGCTTAATATCTGCTAACCTTTTTTGTGATGCTTCCAAAGATATTCTACTGACTATAAGTAACTTTGCACATGAATGTCAACTTATTCTAACCCTAACCCTACCAGTCCACTAATACTCAACTAAGGCCCTGTTTACACCTGGTATTAAGATGCGTTTTGACCGATCGGATCACTAGTAGACGAAACAATTTACATATGAATCCAGCCGGAGACAACGGAAAAACATACGGAGAGCTTCAGCTTTCGTTTCTGCTCTGACAGCCGCAAGACCAGCCGAACACTGATAGGGCGCTATTTTAACGATCTGAAACGCAAGTATCAAGCGTGAAACGCAAGTAACTTTGTGGGTGGATCCCGGGCGCTGTTGCTATTATACCGGCGGGATAAATGACTCTTGCGCCCAACGCAAATCTAAAATGGGTTGGTCTGAAGTAGTTTCATTACTCATAGCTGTGGTTTGGGCGCAATGTGCAATAAACCAATCAGAGCGTCATCTCACATTCCCTTTAAGAGCAGACGCGCTTGATCCATGGCGGATTGCTATTATAACGGCGGATTTGCCAGTCGCACGCATCTTACATGATGGTAAAGGTGATTTCGCAGTCTTCAGAATTTTGTTTCCTCGTTCTTGACGGACAACCCACTTTGCCAGATGTCCTTATATACCGATGTGTCTTACCACTATATTGATCAAACAGGTTTGATCCATCATCACTTCAATTAGCCTGAATAATACAATTAGCCTGAATAATAATAAATTACATTTACACTACGAAAGCAATCCAGTCAAATGCTTCTTCGACTACCACCGGAAATGGTTGAAAGTGGACAAGCTAAAAAATGTTTTAGACCCCGTTCACACCTGTATTTAGCGCCGTCCACAAACAGGGCCTATTACTCTAATGAGAGTTAGTTGACATGTGCAACGTTACATATAGTCAACAGAATGTTTAAACTAGACCATCAAAATAAAGTAATTGTCATGACAATCAGCGTGTGATGCATTGCTTCCTGCAATTGCAATGAATTAGAAAGGTATATTATGCTTCTGTGACTGATTAAACGTGTGTAAACACATTGTTTTATAGTGTATGGCATTTCAGACGCAGCTTCTGTGCCACCTTTGCACAGCTTTAGAAAGAAAGATGTGGTTCTCGGATGCGGCTGGAACGCT
The DNA here is from genome assembly GCF_949152265.1 of Phoxinus phoxinus. Taxonomy (NCBI): domain Eukaryota; kingdom Metazoa; phylum Chordata; class Actinopteri; order Cypriniformes; family Leuciscidae; genus Phoxinus; species Phoxinus phoxinus. The sequence goes on along the minus strand of NC_136887.1, from coordinate 12,874,193 downwards.
AGTTAATGTGTCCAAAGCAGCAGCGGGAAGCAGTTCTTCGAAACACAGCATCCAGCCCGAGGCTTTCCACACTCAACACAGCACTAATGTTTCCTTTCATCCTCACGTCCTCACTTAACACATTCACCCCAGCATCTCAGCTCACCTGATGACTCATTGGTTTCAGAGCCACCGGGCCTTAAGTCATTTACGGAAACAACATCTTCTGTATTTATGATTGCAAAGGTCTCGTACAGCACTCCAAAAATCACCACAAAACAACTTTCAGGCACCGTATTCCTTCTGAGATGGTGACAGCGCAAGTCGATAAACAAACATTTTCCCCTCCAGACCTTTACCTTCATAATCTCATCCATTTACAATGTAATTTACCTCCGAATCCAGTCGGTGAAACAGTAATTGTTTTGTATTGGATTTTAATGAGTGCGAGGTGAACCCAGGCACCTCTGTACGCTGTAACCGTCTCTTATGACAGACGACTAAAAGAGAGAGTTATCAGTGCGCATTTCCATTTCACCGCCGATTCAAAGAGCACTATAAAGGGCACGAGCCGTGGCTGACGATACCAGTGTTCATGTCACTGTGTTATTAACTAGTTATCAAAGGCTTTTGCCTCACCTTTCCCGTGGATCAATGATGGTGCAATTAAAAGGTACTTTCCATGAAGCGATCTTAATTATAAGTGCTGCAGCTGAAGTCATAAACTCGCTCTTTGTAACTTTCCCTCCTGTTCTCCTGTCACTCCAGGGTGAGCTCTCCTCCTTAAATTATTCATGAGTAGTAGCATGTTAGGATTATCCTCGTTAAAAAAGTAATGAGGTACCGTGATAATAAAAGGTTGTCTTGTATTGTTTTACTAAGTGTCTCTCACCAGCGGAGGTAGTTGCTCGCCTGCGGCTCTTCTGAAAGGGATTTTGACTCTTGGCGGGGAAAGAAAGAAAAACCAAAAAGAGCGCCGCGAAAACCCGCAACGTGCATCCCAACAGATGCAGAGGCACACAGCTGTTGAAACAGAGAGGCTAAAAGCTGTCTTGAGCCGTTTGCCTCTTTTCCTCTTTGAACTGAGAGATGATCTGAGGGGCTTATGCAAAGGCCTGAGAAACTGATGGAAGCGCAGAACGTCTTTGCTTTCATTATGAAGCGATTTGAGCGGCGATCGCATGTGAAGTTGACAGGTTTGCAATCTCTCTGTCTAGCACTAAAAGACCTGTCTTTTAGCGTTCGGAGTTGCTGTGGTCAACAACAGGAACTTTGAAAGAAAAAACATGTTACCAAAAGGAATTGATGGTGCAAAATTTATTTTTTATTTTTATTCCTGTCCATGGCACAGGCTTCCCAACTTCCTTTAATAAATTTGTTGTTTTTATATGTTTCACCTTTAATTGTCACTTGTTTATTTAGCTCAACTTTCCATCGTCAAATATAATGAAGACAAAAAGCCAATGAGAAGATGCATGAAATTCCAAGCTTCTAAGATTGAAATAGCCTGAAAATCATGCGTTTGAAATTTTCATACATATAGACTGTACTGTTATGTGTGCATTTTCTTGTTTTCTGTGAGCCTTTGTCCCCTTTGTTCATTTGTTGTCATGGGCTGTGTCCGAAAATGCCCCTTATACCCTTAAATAGGACACTATTTGAGGGAACAGCCATTTGTAGTGGTGTCCGAAACCATAGTGGACGTTATCAAGTGCACTCATTCAATCCCATAATGCACTGCAGTAACGAGTTTACAACTGATATAGCTACACTCGATTAAAGCCACTCGAAGGCAAGCCTGCAACCCTTGCTGAAAAAAGCGTAACGCCTGCTAATGCTGCGGTAGTAGCGGTACGCAAGGAAGGTGACTTTTTTTTAATGTATGTCAATGGAGGAGAGGCTTCACTACTCTGAATAAACCGCTTTAGTGAGGAAATAGCTTATTTAATGAATCAACAGCTCATCAACTAATCTTCAACATGTTTGCTCTTAAAGTCCCCCTGTAGTCAATCATGTTATCCCTTAAAACTTATATTTGATCACCAAAATGACATTGAAACGTTTAAAAAAAACTTTAACACCTTAAAATAGTTTGATTGTTACTACACCCTTTGCTTCATTTAGTATACGCAGTTCTATCAATATGCAAATTAGCCCCGCCTCCACTCACTCACACCAGCTCAGAGATCCACTGGTTGGCGATCACACGTTGACCTGATTGGTTACAAGGTAGTTTGTGACGTCAGAAACACCAGCGATTTCAAACCGCGTTTTTTAGACTGTTTTTGGTTCACTGCAGTTTTAAGGAGACAATGCAAAGCAATGGTGTTGACTTTGCACATGGTTTGTCTTAAAGCATATTAAAAACACCACATAGACATAAAAACAACATTAAAAGCTTTATTTTCACCACAGGGGGTTTTTAAACATTCATTTAGATCATTTTTTTTTGAGTTTACACACAATAAAAGTGTAAAGTCATAGACAATCACATTCATTTATCCGCAAACAGCGATTGACTGTTGCACAACTCTCTGGACGAACAGACCCTCAAATCTTCTAATAATAAGACCATCTCTGCACTCTAGAAGCAGAAATTATGTTATTTCTATCCCATCAAACAAACAAATCTTCACAAATGTATCATTCCGATTCCCTAACATTTTCCAAATGTGCCGTGACTCATCTGTAATCGCTCTGTCTATTTTGAACGTGTGAACGCTTAACTTGACTCATCGGATACTTTGCACATGTACACAGGCAATAAATCTAGAGATGCTTCAGTTACAAAATGCAAAAGCAGCACTGCTAAAAAGTTTTTGGGATGAAACTGAATCACACCTGAGGCGCTGAAAAATACGATTCAGTTTTCTTGTGGACACTTCACGTGCTTAAATGTCAGCGAGAGGCTCCGAGGCTGTTTGCGCGGAGTCGGTTTTGGCAGAACGCGGGATATTTTTAGGAGATGGAAGGTGCTCCCAAATGTCCCCCCTAACGAGTATTCAACACCTCACACACTAATTAAGTATTAATTACTCCCAGATGGTACACTTAACCCCCGCTCTATTTCTGCTTCTCTGCGGATGACTAGGGAATACTGTGACGTAGGGGAATTTTCTCGTAATGCTAACCTCTTGCTGTGAAGGGATAACTATAGCAATCAAAAATAGATCGCTCTATTATCTCGCCTGATTAAATCCTGTGGCTGATTGCAAGTCTCTCCATTGTTGTAATATTATACACATTCTAGTTTATATCAAATTGATTGTATGTGGGCATGATAATAATTTACTGATAATATTATAGCAGTAATATTACTATATTACTACTATCCTAATTTGAACTGATTTGATATTCTTATTGCCATTATCATTTTATGAACCTGAAAATGAAATAATACATTATTTTACCAGTAGTTTGGTTTTTAAATTTCACAATAAATAAATAAAATGGACATATTGCTGACTTGTCCATTACAGCCTAAATTACATATGAATGAATGCAATTTAGAAAACAATTCAGAAGAATCATAAAATCAACATGGAATATAAACATCTATCTATCTATCTATCTATCTATCTATCTATCTATCTATCTATCTATCTATCTATCTATCTATCTATCTATCTATCTATCTATCTATCTATCTATCTATCTATCTATCTATCTATCTATCTATCTATCTATCTATCTATCTATCTATCTATCTGTCTGTCTGTCTGTCTGTCTGTCTGTCTGTCTGTCTGTCTGTCTCTTTCTGTCTCTCTCATATATGCACATACATACAGTATATCCTACATATGCATGCACACACAAAGACTGTGTGATTCTAATTCTACTCTAGGATTTAAGTATGAACAATAATATTATTGATGCTTGCCTTAGCCACTTGTTCGTCATACCCTCAGAACTGATGCAAATAAATAAATAAATCCTAAAACAACTAAATTTAAAACCTGCGAAGCATTAATAATGACAGATAATCATCCTTCATGTCTGAACATCATGCTTGTTCTTTGTGTCTGATCAATGCTTTGGCTGGAAATAGATTCATCAAAACCCTCTCTTAATTAAGATCTTACAAGCGATGCTAGTTCTTACTCACTGGCTCTTACTGTTTGTGCTTATTCAAATTTGTAATTAAAATTATATAGTGAGGCTAATTGGCAGGGGATGAATTTATAGATAGTGTGCACATTTAAAGCGCTGATGTACACTCTTTTCAGAGTTGTCTGTTTGGCTGCTCGGTTTCTTGAAGCTCTGATAGAGGACAAGGCCACATGGAGAATAGTATTGGAGTAAAGGTTTAAGGTCAATGAAGTGGCATTCATATTCCTAGAGTCATCAAGCTCCACGAATATTGCTTCACACTATAGAAAATCAAACTGGACATTATAAAAAATCATGAATTCATTCATTGAATTCATTCATCGAGTCTCCCAAGCGCTTGTCTGTTTGTGTCATGCATGCATGGAGTTGTTGCTTATGTGCAGCATTTCAAATCAATCACTTGTTAGTTTGGATGCAATCTTGGAAAGTAGCTGTTGACCACATTCCCTGTCCACATACAAACCCACACATGCAGGCAAACACCAACATCTATACATGCACTGCAAACTCCCATGCTTCAGACCTGTCAACAGGGAGGTGGACCTGTGGAAACAAGGTCCACTACAAGAAACAACAGGTTTAGACTGAGAAAGGGGGGTTGTAAAGATCCCATAGCACAGGGAGGCTGGACACACAGTAATTGCCTTTGAGTGTCAGTAATGGTGTGGATCAGGTATACTAGCTCAGACTGCAGCGCAGGGGAAATGGCTGGTAAAAAGTCAAATTTATGATGGATAGAAGAGGAAGAGAAAGCCTAAAATTGTAAATGCAAATATTTATTGGAAGTTTGTTTTGTTCACTTTTAGGAGCACCAAGCACAACGCCTTCAAAGCTTTAAGACATGAAAGTGAGCAACAAACTTTTACATTTCATGGGGTTTTTAATTAGTCATTAATTGATATTTTAATTTTGCTTTACAAAAAAAAAAAAATGTATTCAATGATGATCCAAATAATTTTTAATTTGATTTATTACATTAAGCTTTAAAGCCTGATTTTATTTTAATTGTGGGCCTTTTGTCATCATTATTTCAGTACATCAGAGAAAGATGAATCAAATCAGAAATGATGCATTTGAACTCGCATCATCCAGATGAGCACCGCAACTCAATGTGTTAGAACATGTGGACTAACCACTATAGGCTATGAACTCTCCCAGTGAGGATGATCTTCATCATCATCACCACCACTTCATTACACTGTCACCATTATGATCATCATCATCACCACCACTATAATCACAAAATGAACATAACACTGTTATCACCACCATCATCACAATTATTATGAGTATAATTGTCATCATAATATTCACTTTTATTACCATCAAAATCACCACCACTGTTTATCATCACCATCATAAAAGCAGTTTGTGATAGTTGTGGCTTTGACCATCATCATGGTAAATGGACTGTATTTATAAAGCGCTTTCACAGACCCAATGGCCACCAAAGCGCTTTACATGTTGCCTCACATTCACCCATTCATACACAGACGGCGGTGTCTGCCATGCAAGGCGCCATCCAGCTCGTCGGGAGCAGTTGGGGTTAGGTGTCTTGCTCATGGACACCTCGACACTTGGTCAGGTGGAACCGGGGATTGAACCACCAACCTTCCGGTTTGTAGACAACCTACATGAACCGCTGAGCCACTGCCACCCATCAACACCACCACCACCACCGTTATCATCGTCATCATCAACCGAGAAAGATGAACAAAATCAGAACTGCTGCACGACCAAATTTGAACTCCGACTTGTGGATTAACAACAAGGCAAATTTTCCTGTAACTCTGATTTGAAAAGTGAGCTTTTCATTTCTTTTCTTCCCCACCAACACACTGAAAAACACTGAACTCTGTAGTACCAACGAAGGCTTTCACTCAGTGAAGTGTGGTGATGTTTCTTCTTCTTCTTCTTCTCCTTGGTCCCCCCTCCTCCTCTTCTCACTGCACGAGGAATGAACTCTCTCAGTGAGGAAAAGCAGCAGGTTAAGCTGCAGGCTTGCCTTGGGAAAGTGAAAGTATCCTCTCTTTGATGTGAGATTCCCATCCAGTTTATCTCTTTCTCTCTTTTCCCCTGCCTTTTTTTCATCTGTGATTTACTGTAATGTTATTCTTTGCTCACTGAGATTCCTGCTCCAAGATGTTTGACGAATATTGTGACAGTTTTTTGATAGATAGACAGACAGACGGACAGACAGACAATACTTCTGAATCCTCAAAACGGGATGAAGTTTTATATGAGATGCCTAAAATTGGCTGCTGGAATATTGGCCTCCATTGTTCCAGTTCTGTCTGTGGCTGTCCACCACTTTCACAGACTGAAGGCAGCAAGCTGTCCCCGAGAAATAGACAGTGTTCAATGTGTCAGTGAGTTTGCGCTGTCTGGTTTTTCAAGGCTTCAGATGATGGGATATGGATGGGGCTTTTGAAAAGCAGCTTAAAAGTGTTTTTGTGTCTGGATGAGCACCGGGTAATTATACCATCTCTGTTTTATTAAAGCCTTGTTAAATATCTGGTGTTGTTTAATATGGACGGCTCCGTACGTGTTGTGTAGAATGTATAATACAGCATTGTGATGAATAATGTACTAGCAGTAGCTGTATAGCGACTGATGTGGTAATGTGGGTTTCAGCGGTGTGGAGCAGCCTTGGGCCAGCTGTAGTAGGATAGTCCATTCCTACCTAATGGTCAATGAGATCCTGGCTTTATTCGTGGATCTAGATGGAATTTTTCTCAGCTCTCCTCTTCAAAGATCAGTAAAGCTACTTTATAGCGTGTGTAGTGGTGTAAAATAAAGTGTAGACAGTTCATGATAACATACCTTGGAGAAGTGTTATTCTACCATCATTGCCGTCACCACTTCTCTCGTCTTTTTCACTACCATCACGATTACTACCATTATCGTCATCCACAATCATTATCACTGACACTTATCACCATCATAATGGTTATCATAAACATCATCTCATAATCATCAATATAGAATCATCATCACCACTGTTATCATATCAATCAATACTACTGTTATCATAAACATCATCTCATAATCATCAATATAGAATCATCATCACCACTGTTATCATATCAATCAATACTACTGTTATCATAAACATCACGACACATAATCATAAATATAGAATCATCATCACCACTATTATCATATCAATCAATACTACTGTTATCAGAAACAGGATCACATAATCATCAATATAGAATCATCATCACCACTGTTATCATATCAATCAATACTACTGTTATCATAAACATCATCTCATAATCATCAATATAGAATCATCATCACCACTGTTATCATATCAATCAATACTACTGTTATCAGAAACATGATCACATAATCATCAATATAGAATCATCATCACCACTGTTATCATATCAATCAATACTACTGTTATCACAAACATCATCTCATAATCATCAATATAGAATCATCATCACCACTGTTATCATATCAATCAATACTACTGTTATCACAAACATCATCTCATAATCATCAATATAGAATCATCATCACCACTGTTATCATATCAATCAATACTACTGTTATCATAAACATGATCACATAATCATCAATATAGAATCATCATCACCACTGTTATCATATCAATCAATACTACTGTTATCATAAACATCATCTCATAATCATCAATATAGAATCATCATCACCACTGTTATCATATCAATCAATACTACTGTTATCACAAACATCATCTCATAATCATCAATATAGAATCATCATCACCACTGTTATCATATCAATCAATACTACTGTTATCATAAACATGATCACATAATCATCAATATAGAATCATCATCACCACTGTTATCATATCAATCAATACTACTGTTATCAGAAACATGATCACATAATCATCAATATAGAATCATCATCACCACTGTTATCATATCAATCAATACTACTGTTATCATAAACATCATCTCATAATCATCAATATAGAATCATCATCACCACTGTTATCATATCAATCAATACTACTGTTATCACAAACATCATCACATAATCATCAATATGGAATCATCATCACCACTGTTATCATATCAATCAATACTACTGTTATCATAAACATCATCTCATAATCATCAATATAGAATCATCATCACCGCTGTTATCATATCAATCAATACTACTGTTATCATAAACATCACGACACATAATCATAAATATAGAATCATCATCACCACTGTTATCATATCAATCAATACTACTGTTATCATAAACATCATCTCATAATCATCAATATAGAATCATCATCACCACTGTTATCATATCAATCAATACTACTGTTATCAGAAACATCATCACATAATCATCAATATAGAATCATCATCACCACTGTTATCATATCAATCAATACTACTGTTATCATAAACATCACGACACATAATCATAAATATAGAATCATCATCACCACTGTTATCATATCAATCAATACTACTGTTATCATAAACATCATCTCATAATCATCAATATAGAATCATCATCACCACTGTTATCATATCAATCAATACTACTGTTATCAGAAACATCATCTCATAATCATCAATATAGAATCATCATCACCACTGTTATCATATCAATCAATACTACTGTTATCACAAACATGATCACATAATCATCAATATAGAATCATCATCACCACTGTTATCATATCAATCAATACTACTGTTATCAGAAACATCATCACATAATCATCAATATAGAATCATCATCACCACTGTTATCATATCAATCAATACTACTGTTATCATAAACATCATCTCATAATCATCAATATAGAATCATCATCACCGCTGTTATCATATTAATATCAGTTATCATCACCACTGTTATCATATCAATCAATACTACTGTTATCACAAACATGATCACATTCTCATCAATATGGAATCATCATCATCCCTGCTGTTGTCACATGATCATCACAGTCATCATCATCATCATCACTGTCATAATCACTGTAGTTATGGCATCATAATCAATACCACTGTTATCACAAGTGTCACATTGTCACCATCATGCTGTTCATCATGTCTTCGATAGCATCATCATCATCACTTTTTATTACCATCATATTCACCACCGTTATCCCCATAATCTGTCATGTTCAACACTATCATGAAAATCACTGCTTTGACCATCTTTATCTTCATCATCACCATCTCTACTGTAATCACCATCATCACCACTTTAAATTATTTTAAATTATTTTCATCACCACCATTGCTATCATCATCATCATCACTGTTATGCAGTAACTATCATAAGCATAATCACCACCACTGTTATCACCATATAACCATCATCACCAGCTTCATTTTCACCATCACCATCTCCATCATGGCACACAGTGCAAAAATCACAATTTGTGTAGAAACTTGTGAAAAGGAATGGTTGAAACGGCAGAAAGACAGAAAACATTTGTCCCAGCAGGCGAAGACAATGCAGTGCAGAGGAAGGCATCTTGGCCTCAGTATGAGTGCGCTGCCGTTCTCTCCACTCTCATTTGGATAAACATCTCCGCAGGGTAGAGGACAGCATCCCCATCCCTCACGCTCCTCCTGCCGCAATCAGGTTACATGAGTATCAAACCCCCCTCAGCTCACAGCCATGTTAATGTAATTCCTTCCACCAATCCTCTCCACGGACAGCTCTGTGTGTTTATCCGTGTGTTTATATGTGTGAGTGATGGGGTGGGGGCAAGACTGTGTGTTTGGTTTTAAATAATGTGACTTGTGCTATCAGACCCTGATCTCTCTCTCTTTCTCTCTTTCATATAATTAAATTATGAACCCTGGGGTCTCACCATCTCCCATGACTCCAGTGACTGGAGCCCATGGGACACTGGCAGAGCCAGAAAAGTGTATATGTGGAGGGAGGGGGGGGGGGGGGGGGGGGCATAAATTTTCGCTCACTTGCCGCCGTGCTGGGCTGTCACCTCAGATCACTCACTGGCATCTCCCGTGAGTCCATGTGCAACCAGCAACCTGACAACAAGCGCAAAATGTGCAGCTCAAGAGGTAAAGCTTGCTGAAACAGAAACAAGGCTGAAGACATTCTGCTGGAGAAGATGAGGGAAATCGGGCAAAAGAGGTGAAACATGGGCTCTGGAAATTGTTCTTTCTTGACATCGGGAATTAAGGGATGGGATACGGATTCAAATCTACGGAATTTAACCTTTCATTTTTACAGCCTGATCCTGGAAAACCTCGATGGACTAACATGTTTGGGCTATTCTGTCAAAAAAACTATTCAATCTTGAGGCTTCCAGTTAGGACCGAAAAGTGTTTTATATCCTAATATTACAGGAAAACATGCTGAAGTTCCACAAAGAGCATTGCATAGTTCTTTAGAAAACCATCTAAATACTGGTACTTTAAACAACCCAGAAAGCAATATCTCTGATCTAAAGAGCCTATAATGTAAGATCTAGAACTTTTTCAAGAAAACCATACAACGAACTCATACAATATATATATATATTGAAGCTTGGAATGATGATCCTGTTGCTCAATCTGTAAGTAGCGCAATGGCAAGTCTTGGGTTTAATTCCCAGGAAATTAATGAACTGCTACAATGTATAATGTAAATGCAACAAAAATCACTTTGGACAATAGATGTACATGAGGGAATATTCATGGCGATGCCATAGAAGAATCATTTTTGGTTTCACAAAGAACGTGTGTGTGTGTGTGTGTGTGTGTGTGTGTGTGTGTGTGTGTGTGTGTGTGTGTGTGTGTGTGTGTGTGTGTGTGTGTGTGTGTGTGTGTGTGTGTGTGTGTGTGTGTGTGTGTGTGTGTTAATAATCTAAATAATCTTTTTTCCACTATAAAGAACCTTTTATGGAAATGTTCTAAGGATGTTAAAAGTTCTTCATGAAAGATACTGTTATGATTTATAGTTGGGTCTGTTTTGAGTCACATGACTTTAAGTTTTCTGTGATCTTGAGGGTACTTTTACTAATAAAAAATTCGCATATGGACGGCAACGCTGTCAAAATGATCCCCGTTCACACAATCAGCGAAAACGATTAAAAACGCTGTATTATTCGTGCCAGGCCAGTAGTTGGCGATGTCACTTTGTAAAGAAACACTGCCCGCCTATAAATTGAACACATAATACGCATGACAAATTTGAGTTTTTGTAGTTTACACGGAGACAATAACGGTATCGTTTTCAAAAACTGCACTTTGAAACACGTTTTCAAATGTTTACATTTTCAGGCCCCCAAAACACTGTTGTCGTGTAAATGAACGGCCAAAACGCATACACATTTTTCAGCTTTTAGTTGAAAACAGTGTTGTGTAAACGTCAGTCAGGCTTGACTAAAACCAACACAGCTGCCCTTAGTAAAGTGCTTTCTGACTTTGTGGGAAAGTAGGTAACCTTTTAGTTTAATAGTCCACTTTAGACATTCTGCTGACTATAGGTAACTTTGCAAGTGCATGTCAACTTATTTTACTAACCCTAACCCTACAAGTCTACTAATGAGAGTATCAACGTGTAGTTGCAAATGAATGAGCATTAGCTGACGTAGTTGTTACTTATAGTTAGTAGAATGTCTAAAGTGGATTTTAGTGTAAACTCTGCTGAATAGAAAACCTTAAGCTAGAGTTTCTTACCCCTAGGGCTGAAGATGAGTGTAAAAATACAAGGAATTTAGCTTCCTAATTTTTAGGACACTTTGTGATACGTCACACTTGCAACATATTTCACACAGGAGATGATAAGCAGTATGGAGCATGGATGGACAAGACCAGATAATATAAAAAGTGACATGAAATAATTTTTGCAAATCATTTCCACCCTTGCCTATTTAAGAGTTAAGCTCACCTCTTTTAGCATTTGATCATCTAGAAAGACGGGGGAAAAAATCCTATTACTCTTTCATGGATCGAGTTCAAAGAATACAGACAACATCGTATAAATACACAACTAGAATGCATGATGTAAGATGCCATAATTAATACACGTCAAAGATACATGCATATTTTAAACCTTAAAGCCGGCATCAGCATAATACCCTGCATGACAAATGAGCACATGCAACGTAATGAAGCAACATTTAAGACCACAGCAGTCCATATCATTAAGACCCAACAGCTTCTCCAGCAGGTGAAAAGAAAGTGTAATTGTGTTCATACAAACCAGGCATGAGCAGGAGAACAAAAGTATGGAAAAAAAAGTAGTGTACTGTGTAATTTCTCCTGACATTGTTCCCTCACAAACATGAATAAGGCAATTGAACTCAAACCTCTAATCTCATACATATTGAGTAACAAGCGCTCTCCGCAGATGCATGTAATTGATGCAGCGATTACGGTAGTTCAGCTGCCCTCGCCTGCATCGCTGAAGCGAAACCGACAGTAGGCTGGGGGAGCGGCTCTGGACGCTTACTCATAAACACACGTCTTTCTGTGATGGCGTGGTAGAGGACAAGTTACAATGAAACTCAAGTATACGTGCTTCTGTGTTAAATCAATAAAACATGTACGTCTTCCCCTCAAGCTCTACAAAATAACTCCTGGAAAGGATGAACGTTTTACGGTTTCCATTTCCTTCAGTCATGTGGTGCCAGAACCCGGAGCTTTTTTTTACGTGAAAAATACCAGTGGGTGACTTATTTTCACGCGAGCCGTGTGCTGTGAAGAGCAGAAGAATAATGGAGCCCATTGAGTTTGTGTTTGGAGGAAGGTGATGTGACTGATGATTTTGTGCAGAACATTCCGACGCCAAGTCAATATCCCGCTCCTGTTTCCGAGCCTTGGAGTAGTTACCTCTGGGTTTCCACGGCAACTAAGCGCAAAGGACAGGGAGATGAGACGGACGTTAGTGAGTCAGTCCCTCGGGACAAAAGGTTCACACAAGAAATGTCTTCATTCCACCCTGACTGCTTTCCATTCAGTCAGTCAAGGAATGGAGAGAGCTGAAAGCGCCGGAGTGTAATTTCGCCAAACGTAGATCGCTTTCTTGGTCGTCTAACAGAGGTTAAAGTTTGCACTACGCTTTGAAGTCGAATCAAGTCACTAATGATAAAAGGCTGAACGTACTTCCTCTGGCTAGAAAACACAGAGCTGTCAGAGAAGAAAGGCTCGACGGCAACTTTTTAACAAACAACATAATTAATTCGTACAAAGGCACGTTTTCTGTGTTCCTAGCGATCAAGTTATGGTGTTTTTTTTTCTAGAGAGGACACTGCCCCTGAGGTCCATGCATATTAATTGGGTTATCCTTTGGGTCATATCAGTGCAAGAGCATCATTACCGTGCCTGAGAAGAAGAGGAGCTGTGAGCTAAGATAAACATTAACCCCAGTCGCTGGCCCAGCACTAAGCCAGATACTATACTCTTTACTAATTAAACCATGGTAATATATGAGGACACGGCATAGAAATGGAGGTGGTAAGAATGAGAGGTTGGGTGTCATCGACAGCTCTTGGTCTATACTATAAACGTTACAGGGATTGTAATCAGATGTAACATGTTTAGTGTGCACATTATTTAAAACAACTCGCAACTTACGAAATTGCGCCAGTTGCGAAATTACCTTGCACTTTTCGCGACACTTTCAAAGAGAAATTGGGAGTGTTGTCACTTTTATCTAACTGTAATGTGAATTAATGTGAATCTGGCAACAATTTATAAAATTTACTGTAAAAAAAAAAAAGTATGATCTGTAAGTTATGATATGTTTTTACATTGCTTTAACTCAAGTTAAACAAGATTTGATTCTTTGATTCTTATTATTTTTATTTTTTTGGTTGTTGCATATCGCAGTGAAACGTCCAGTCAGTGGTGCTAAAAGGTTAATGCTCTGTTGCGTTTGAAAATAACGCATCACTAAACCCTAAATCTAACTGATAGCGTTAACAAAAGCAAACGTCAGATTAAAACACATTTGCTGAACCAACCATGACAAGCTTGTTTCTACAAGTCTTTGAGCTCTTTTATTGGTACGTGTTTTGAGTTTTGCAAAAATGTAGGTAGAGGCATATCTTTCCGATGAGCCTGTGTTGGGAATTACAGATATTGTTATATTATGACAATTTAGAGATCAAAATGACAATGCGTAAGCAACACAAACATGGGTTTGATACTGCATGAACTGTAATGTATAGCCTATTGAATGCTATGCAAGTTTTGTTGGATAAAAGCATTTCCCAAATGCATAAAAATACAACACAGCCTTTAAGGGTTTAAATTTGAAAACATATTAAAATAATATGAATTAAAAATATGAAATGTAGTAAATTAAGTGTAATATTTTCCTAGGTATTTGCCTACATGCTGTACAGTGATATAAGAACAGGTGTTCTTGCATTTATCATTTAGGACCATATGCATTTTATAAGCCTTTTTATTAGACATTTAAACGTATTACTGAAGCTAGAAGCATTTCTTTCCAGCCATGTGCTCGGCTTTATTTAGCACTTACAGGTGTTACCAGTAACATCTGTGAAGGGCTAGAAACACACATGGAGACCCACATTATTTTTTATTATTAAACATGCATCTGGAGTCCATCGTGAGTCCAAACATGATCAGTTGTACCAGTGCAACACCTGCATTATTCTGATGAAAGCAGCTTCTTCCTTTGGTCATTTAATCTCACTGGTTTGCTCTGTTCATTGCTATGCATGGTGTAATGATACCTACTAAATATGTTGCTCCATAACTGAATACATTTTGCCATGGAAAATGAACAGTGTAAAATGGCAGATAAAAAACTAACACTTGTCCTCTCACCAATAGGGAGTGCTCTTTCTACTAACACACAACACTAGGCACTTTACCCTCAATGCAGGCAGCACAGGTGGCTTGACATACAGTTTAATGCCTAAACCAGAAGACGCTGGTCTAGAACCGTCTTATTTGCCATTAATTCAAACTATTACATAAGAAACTGGGATAATGGCCTCAGTTTAGAAGTAACAGGAAAACTGTCCCCAATACCAGAGAGGAGAGTCTCACCCAGCATGAGACTTTGTCACTGCCACCCAGCCTGCCCGACACAATCCCCACTTCTGCCCGAACTACACAAGTCATGATTCATTTCACAGCTTGTTACCGTGCTCCTGGGGCAGAAATGACATTGTAGAAATTTTACATTGTGCTACAATTAAAGGGAAAACAGACATAGGATGGAATGAGTAATTTAATAGATCATTGACAGCGGAAAATAAGCCATTAAAAGCATCCAATTTATATAACCTCATAAAAAAAACACTTTCTGGCTATTAGCAGAGATGCTTTGCTTGAGACCAATCACCATCTGAGTGTTCATCATAACCACTGCAGTAAAAAAAAAGAGGAGGGGGGGGGGGGCAGATATAGATAGATAGACAGACAGACATAAATAGATAGATAGATAGATAGATAGATATAGATAGATAGATAGATAGATAGATAGATAGATAGATAGATAGATAGATAGATAGATAGATAGATAGATAGATAGATATAGACAGACAGATAGATAGATAGATAGATAGATAGATAGATAGATAGATATAGACAGACAGACAGACAGACAGATAGATAGATAGATAGATAGATAGATAGATAGATAGATAGATAGATAGATAGATAGTAGTGTTAATTTTGTCACCTATTTTTAATTTAGTCTTAGTCTTAGTCTTGTGCCAAATGTCCTTGTTAGTCTTAGTCATATTTAGTCATTCACATATCTTTTTTTGTTAGTCTAGTTTTAGTCGACTAAAAGTCTCATCATTTTAGTCTAGTTTTAGTCAAAAGAGAACTTAAAGGATTAGTTCACTTTTAAAATGAAAATTCTGTCATCATATACTCACCCTTAAGTTGTTTCAAACCTGTATGAATTTCTTTCCTCTGCTGAACACAAAGGAAGATATTTAGAAGAATGTCGGTAACCAGACAGTTTTTGGTTCCCATTGACTTCCATGGTATATTTTTTTCCTACTATGGTAGTCAATGGGAACCAAAAACTGTTTGGTTACTGACATTCTTCTAAATATCTTCCTTTGTGTTCAGCAGAGGAAAGAAATTCATACAGGTTTGAAACAACTTAAGGGTGAGTATATGATGACAGAATTTTCATTTTAAAAGTGAACTAATCCTTTAAGGTATCTTAGTCAAGTTTTAGTAAAAAAAAATCGTCTTTTTTTTTAAAATAACACATTATTACTGAGATTATTTCTGATTAACATTTCAGTATAAAAGTGTTTCACATATCTCAAATATTGGTTAAATGTCATAACCTGACAAAATACACTTGTTGAATGATTTTTGTTGAATGCAACTGTTAAACATGTCTGGTTTTCAATTTCTGAGGAGACACATTTACAAATGAGGAACCTGTTCTGAAGAGTATTTTATTTTAACCAACACAAATTAAAAGCTGGGGCCCAACAGACGACTGAAGTTACAAAGGCGCGGGAAGACGTTTCAGGTTGGGGGTGCTCCCCGGTGCTGAGTTTTTTTCATGATGATACCAGAGCCCGTCTACGGAGAGCCTTGGCACTCCCTATTCAGCCCCATTGTATTGATTTTGGTTGCAGTTCCATTAGAATTCCACTGGGGGTGATCGCGAGCGAGTGCAGACTGAATGGGAGTCAATGGGGCTATACGGCTAAATGTGTCTCTTTCACCCGATTGCCGTTGAGAAATCTCAGATTTTATTGTAGGCTTTGCAAGTTCAACATAGGTTATAGGTCGAAAGTTGAATGAACCAGTACTTATGTCCTTTCGATTTCTTACAGGTGGGGCCGTTGTTGGCCGGAACATGCTAGCATTCTGCTAATAACATATATGTGATGTGACGTCATCACATTTTTGAACGCTTTTTTAGAGCAGATAAGTGAACTTAAAAATGCAATTTTCAGCTGAGTGTATTATTTTAGCCCCCCCCCTTTCGAATACAACATTTAAATTACTAGACAAAAAATTATATCCTGAGAAAAGTGGGTTTTGAGGGGTATTTTGCCATAGACCCCCATTCATTCTGCACTCGCGAGCGAGCGCCCCCGCATGGATAGAGACGTGTTACTGCAACCAATCCAGAACCCGGAAGTAAGCAGAGAGTGCCAATTCTCTTCCAATAGACGAATCCGGCGAAACTACCGGAAGTAAAGCGGGCGACATAACTGAGCTGTTGCTGGGTAGCGTTGCGCCATTGCCTCCTATTGGTTTAGTTGCAACTTGTGTCCACTGGAATAAACAGCCCGCGATTTACGACTGTCACTAAAGTGTAACTTTTATAATGTCGAGTGGGAAAACATGTTCCGTTATCAATTGTTTCAGTGGTGGCAGTACAATTTCAGTTTGGAAGAGTAAACGTTGTGAGTTACATAAAATACCCCGGGTCGACTCCCCCTGTCCGGTGCCATACGGTTTACACAGATTTCTGTAATGCTGTAAACATAGACGGCCCAATCTGCTGGTATTATTAAAGGTTTAAAATAACAAATTAAATTAAATATAATGCAGTTTTTGTTATAATAATAACAATTATTTAATGACATAAGTAAAAAATTTAATAAATATGTAATATAGTGCTCAGCAAAATCTCCTCTCTAGCTATTTTTTCTATTCAATTAACATGCTATGGTCATTAATGGCTTTCCTGAGCTAAATGTAACGTTATGTGACATTGTTCTGCTGTTATATTGACCTCTTTCCATGGTTTAAAAACACTAATTGGTCGATATTATGTATACTTTCTAGCTGTACCTTACCCTTGCCGTTTGCAATGTGAAAATGAGATAAATAATGGACACAAATGAAAAACATGAATTCGTTTATTTGATGTCATTCATTTATTTATTGTTGCCAAATGGACAGATCTTTTTATAGTTTCCTCGTTAGCTAACGTTAGCCTAGCTAGCATAGTTATTGCCAAGCTATTTTCATAAATAATCTGTAAGATCGTTTGTACCTTCATCTGTGACTGGAGGCCACTGTCTAACATCATCAACCCAACAAGTCATTCTGCCTGGCTGTAGCTGTCATCGAGGGTGCGTTATCACGGAGGTTTGTTTACATACCGGTAACAGCTCAGTAATGGCGTCGCCACAAGATGGTAGCCTACACAGAACGCTCGTCGGATTCGTCTATAGGGTATATCTCGAACGTCGCATTACGAAACCGGAAAACAGAACGCATCGCTTCCGGTTCTTTTGTATGTGCTTCATGCATTTTTTACTGTTTTACTCAAGATAACTTAAAAGGAGCGAGCAAAGATGATCATAACCAATGTCCCTCGCATGTGAAGATCGATATTTAAAAGTAAAAAAAAAAAAAAATCTTCACACTAACGTTAAGATATTTAAATAGAATAAAACGCCAATAACAAAGTGAGATAGGTAGGTTAGCTGATTACCTTAAAATTCCATAGATATCGGCGTCAGTTCATACGGCTGTTAACACTTTCTATGACAAGCGGATGCGATGAGACCAGGTTTCCGGTTTCGTCATGCGACGTTCGACATATACCCTATTAGACATTCTCTGATGATACTTCATGAGGCACACGCGCGCGGTCTCTTGCTCTCTCTCCCTCTCTGCCGTGCACGCGCTGCGCGGTTTGGGGCACAGTCTCTGTCTCGCGGGCGCGCTCGCTCTAGATTCCGGAGATTTTAACTAATTCGCGGGCATCAGTGAGCCGCTATCAATATGCGGGAGACTCCCGGAACTTCCAGGAGACTTTTTTTTTACACCATAGCTTCGTAACGTTACTTGAGCAACAGCGCAAACTCATTCGGAATATTTTAAAGGCGTAACAGCTGATGAAAAAGCAGAGACGATTGTAGACGAAAATGAAGAGAGATTTAATCTTATTTTTTATTTTATGCAAAACATTTTCGTCTCGTCTTTTTTCGTCAACAATAATGCATGTTAATTTAGTCTTAGTCAGCGTTTTTGAACAGTAGTGCAGTCTCGTCATCGTCTCGTCTTAGTCATGGAAAAAAAAGTCGTTGACGAACATATTTCGTCTCGTCTCGTCTGACGAAATTACAGTTTTTCTCAGTCGCTTTGGTGCATTTCTTAGATCAAAAGTGCAATTCTTGATACTACTTGTACAAATTCCAAATCATCTAGTCACTTGTGCACATCATTAAAGCAATTTCTTATTCCTTTGAACAAATTGCAATTGCTTTTGTACATATTGCAATTGATAATGTACAAGTGTCACTTTTTTTCCACATTTTCAATTGCTCATGTCATGGTGATCAAAATATAGTAGATGGTTCTCTGTTGAGTAGTCTTACCCCTCAAAACATCTAGGCATTAGTTCCTTGTATAAGCCATTACATGCTAAATTGTTTGTCTATTTGTCATAAACTCTCAAGCATAGTTTTACACATTTACACAAAACAAATTAAACTGTGTGTTCTGGGATATAGCATATAATGGAGTTGGAATCAAGTGAACCCTCTCACAACTTTGTATACGTGGAAGAGGCTGGCTTCAACCTGAGCAAATGCAGAAGGCGGGGTCGGAATATCATCGGTCACAGAGCTACTGTGGATTTGCCAGGCCAACGGGGAGGAAATATCACCATGTGTGCTGCTATTTCGGAGCATGGTGTCCTAACCCATATCCCCCTTATAGGGCCATACAACACCCAGCATCTTCTCAACTTTTTAGAGACTCTCTACAGGGCTGTCATCCCTGATGATGAGAGGGGTCTGTTTATAGAGAGCTGTGAAAAACAAAATCCTGTCCAGTCTCTTTCAATCAATAACCCTCATACAGTAATATGTAAATAGTACTGTTGAAATTGATATGCCATAGAAGTGCAGCCTTGTGCATTTTCAATACAGTAACTGTCATCCAAACTGTAGCCAAGTTTACATCAGGTAATACTGTCAAAGTATACAGTTACATTGACAACATGCCTAAACATTTTGACGACCTTGTTCGTGAACAATGACTCAATGACTTATCATTCTGATGACACTGACATGATCATTGGCATGAATATTTACTTTTGAGAGATGTACTAAAGATTTTTAGTGACTGACTAGCTTAAGAAACATATCTATTGTATATTGCAGTTTGTACAAATTGTTCTGAGAAATGCACTTATTATTTTGCACATGTTAGGGATGATGTGAAAAATGCACCAAAGCGACTGAGAAAAACTGTAACACTAATAGATAGATAGATGGATAGATAGATAGATAGATAGATAGATAGATAGATAGATAGATAGATAGATAGATAGATAGATAGAGACAGACAGACAGACAGACAGAGATAGATAGATAGATAGATAGATAGATAGATAGATAGATAGATAGATAGATAGATAGATAGATAGATAGATAGATAGATAGATAGATAGACAGACAGACATACAGACATAGATAGATAGATAGATAGATAGATAGATAGATAGATAGATAGATAGATAGATAGATAGATAGAGAGAGAGAAAGAGAGTCAGACAGACAGACAGACAGACAGACAGACAGACAGACAGATAGATAGATAGATAGATAGATAGATAGATAGATAGATAGATAGATAGATAGATAGATAGATAGATAGATAGATAGATAGATAGATAGATAGATAGACAGACAGACAGGCAGGCAGGCAGGCAGGCAGGCAGGCAGGCAGACAGACAGAGAGAGACAGACAGACAGACAGATAGATAGATAGATAGATAGATAGATAGATAGATAGATAGATAGATAGATAGATAGATAGATAGATAGATAGATAGAAATATGTAGTCAGCATTTTGAATGTACACTGTCACATTTAACCCACACACTCTCACTATCACAGTATTGCATGTAATCAGTGTACACACGTACTCAAACTTTCCCCAGGTAGGTGTTCTCCACTTTCCCTCCGCACTACTGGACTGACAGCAATATGCAACACAAGATTAGCTGTCCATTGTGGGCGACATGTGACTTGTTTGTATACATAAAACCAAAATACACAGCACATTGTTTTAGATGTGGGATTTCTGGTGGACAGTGACTCATGGGTTGACCTTTTCAGAACGATGTGGGATTATGAAACTACAGTGTCAACATGGGGTAAACTCTGCGTGAACGCTAATCACATCGTCTACCGCTGATATATAAATGACTTGCCTGTTGGACAATCCAATTATTTTTTAAAAACATCTTCGTTTTGGTGTATATTGTACACATAATGTGAGAAATACCAAGTCCACGACGTTCCTTTGCACATGTACTTTCCTTAGTCATAGCCCATAAATCTCTCTAACACAAAGTCCCTTTGTATCAAGCTGATGAATTATTGACAACACCGCTTTTTTCCCCCCCGTATTCTTCTTCAATATTTCAAATGCTATACTCCCTTTTATTTTGCTGTTCTCGGCTCAGTGTTTTTTAAATAGGAACAAAGACGTGGAGGCTTGGGTTTGCTGTTCACGTTCACGGGAAAATGATGCAAAAGAAAGACTTTTATCAGAACCTATCAATCAATAGACCGATAAAAGACAATGATCCATTTATGTGCGAGCGTGTGCAGTATAAGGTGAATAAGGTGTAGTTCTCGTGAGCTTTCTGCTGATAGAGTCTCGGAGATGTGAGGAACATCAATAGTAAAGTATAAAAGACGCACCTTGACGTTTTACTTAGAGAGCTGTGTGTGTGCAGATCCGGGAGGAAAATTTATTCCGACAGAAATAAGGCATATCGTCAACTTTCTTTGCAAAACTCATGGCTGTCACAGGTAAGTTCAAAACACACCACCATTGCTTCTTCCATTTTTTTTTTTTTTTTTTTTGCCCCCTTTAACTTTCAAGATCAGATCTCGTTTGGTGCGTTTTTAAACTCGGGTTTGTAACCGATGTGGAACAAGAACCCGAGGCACTAGCTGGTCTTGCTTTTAACAAGCACCTCAACCGTGTCACCTTTCCCCAACTCAAAGAAATAATAATGACTTGCGTCTTGTATGTAGAATGATTGCCATTTCATTTTTGTACTTTGCAATATGTAAATCTTCCGTTTCTGCATGACTCACTTTTTGCAATATGCACTTGACATTTATTTATTTATAATTAAATATTACATTTTATGTTGATTCCTCCTCCTCATATAGTCCCTGCCCAAAGGTCAACACCTACAAAGCAACTGTGTTATAGTGTCACATATCAAAACATCTTCATCTGACATATTTGATGTTTGATTTCAAGTCTGGTATTGGGACCTCTTAAAGGAACATGCCGACTTTTTGGGACTTTAGCTTATTCACCGTATCCATTCATACACTTTTCATCTCCGTGCGTGCCGTAACTCTGTCTGACGCACCCACCGCTAACCTAGCTTAGCACAAAGATGGAGGTAAACGGCTCCAGCTAGCATACTGCTCCCAATAAGTGACGCTAATATTCCACCCAAATAGCAGTGCTTCGCCTTCTGAGAATATAGTTCCCAGTATGTATACGGTTAGAAGATGGCTGTGT
Source organism: Phoxinus phoxinus (assembly GCF_949152265.1). Classification (NCBI taxonomy): domain Eukaryota; kingdom Metazoa; phylum Chordata; class Actinopteri; order Cypriniformes; family Leuciscidae; genus Phoxinus; species Phoxinus phoxinus. The sequence continues at coordinate 12,851,639 of NC_136887.1, read as the reverse complement.
CTCATGTGACCTTGTTATTTGTACACAGTGTGACTATACAAATCACAACATGTAAATAGGAAAATGTTGGCGTTATTTTGTCACTTATTAGGAGCAGTATGCTAGCTGGAGCCGTTTACCTCCAGTCTTTGTGCTAAGCTAGGCTAGCGGTGGGTGCGTCAGACAGAGTTACGGCACGCACAGAGTTGAAAAGTGTATGTATGGACTTATCTAACTCTGGGGGATACGGTGAATAAGCTAAAGTCCTAAAAAGTCGGCGTGTTTCTTTAATCTTCCTGTCAGACAATGAAGTGTTAAACCTTGAGAAGATAAACACTCTCTCGCCATTTCAGTCAGCTTTCCATGCAAGTCTCTGTAAAAACAAATTACGTCCCACATGTTTTGCAGTGTTTTTATCATATTTGGTGTTATTACACCTGGGGTCACACTAGAATCTACGTCCGCTTTCTACAAGTTTCGTTTTAATATTACTTCTTGCAGTCTTCTCTCGCTTTTTGTTTTTAAAGTGAGTCAGATGATGTTTGTCTGCAGTAATCTCTCACCCTTTTATAGACATCAAAAATGCGCTTCGGAGCTCCATCTAACGTGAGTTAGCAGCAAGTAATGGCGTGCATTAAAAAAAAAATCACAGGTGGAGATGAAATAAAAGAGGTAATTTGAAGTGTCTGCCTACTTCAGCATAAGAAATAAGGTCTTGGTTGGAAAACTGTTCATTCTGCATCACTTTTGAGCTTCTTTTAAAGAACTTAAAAGATTATTTATTTCTTTAAATGAGAGCAGAGTAAAGATAAAAAATAATGCATCTGAGTCATGCGGGTTCCAAATACAGCAAGTCAAAACACCACTAACAAGCATATTAAATATCAAACTTTGATGAATAACTCATCCTGCATGTTTATGCTACAGGCATGAATGACACCTAGAAGGGCTCCAGACAACAACAAAAAAGGACTCCTATTAGAAAAATAGGTGCCCAAATTATTTTGTAAGTGCCAAATAACCGCATTCTTCCATCTTAAAAATATATCTAAATTACGACATTTCAATGAAAAATGCGGAACAGTTAGTTCATGAGTTCATGACCTCAAGCCTAGATTATTGTAATGCTCTACTGGGTGGTTGCCCTGCACGCTTAATAAACAAACTCCAAAACGCAGCAGCTCGAGTTCTTACCAGAACCAGGAAGTATGACCATAATAGCCCGGTTCTGTCAACACTGCATTGGCTCCCTATTAAACATTGTATACATTTTTTAATATTGCTGACTACCTACAAAGCACTAAATGGTTTAGCTCCCCAGTACTTGAGCGAGCTCTTAAAGTATTATAGTCCTTTGCGTCTATTCAGTTGATAATACCTAGAATATCAAAATCAACTGCTGGCGGTCCTTTTCCTATTTACCACCAAAACTTTGTAACAATCTCCCTAACATTGTCCGGGAAGCAGACACACTCTGTCAGTTTAAATCTAGACTAAAAACACATCTCTTTTACCTGGCATTCACATAGAACATTAATAATTTTACTGATTTGAATAATAGAAAGTATATTAGGCTGCATAGATTAGGTCAGCCAGAAACGGGGACACATCCTATAACACCCGATGTACTCGTTAATGTTAGTCTTTCCATTTACTCCGAGGTTTACTGAAGTCAGCCGGATCCAGATCAGACGGTGAACGTGTGCCTGAACACGACCACAACGCATCCCTGAAGTACCAGCCTCATCGGCCCTGTGAAGGCCTCATGGACACCTCAACAAACTCGTCTCCATACCGGCGTGATGACTCCGACCTCCAACCAGACGGAACTGGATAAATATTGTGAATGTTCTCATCCAATCTGACTTCTGACCTGTAATGTTGCCTGAATCATAGTCTTACACTGTTCGTTCGTTGGCCAGAGGAGAACTGGCCCCCGACTGAGCCTGGTTTCTCCCAAGTTTTTTTTCTCCATTCTGTCCTGGTGGAGTTTTGGTTCCTTGCCACTGTTGCCTTGGCTTTTGGCTTGCTTAGTTGAAGACATTTATTAAAAAATATTATTGATCTGCCTTACTTAAGGTGGACGATGACGCAGTTTTCTTCTAGAAACAAACGTGTTGTAATATTTTCATGTTATCACTGTGAAGCTGCTTTGATGCAATTTGTATTGTAAAAAGCGCTATATAAATAAAGGTGACTTGACTTGACTTGACATAGCATGTTTTAAATATTTCAGTCATCCTGTCATGGGTTTACATCTGCTCTTTTTCAGCATCGACTTTTTCATTCATCTTGTGGATTTCCTGGGAACCAGGTTTCACTGAAAGTGGGAACTGAACTTGAGAGCTATATACAGTCACAAAGAATAGTTTGGCCTCCTCCTCAATGTAGAAATGTTGTCAAATGTCTTTGAACACACCCAGTGTTTTTTTCTTCTTCATTAGCAATATCTGAGAGGTACATTTGATGAAGGCAGCTCTTCATATGCAATCATATAGGCGGTGTTAAATTAAACATTTTAGCTCTTTACATTCTTTCTCCTCAGACAACAGGTCAAGTAAAAATGTAATGAATAATTCATATATTTAGCAAAATGCTCCTTTCTACAGTTCTTTTTTTTAACTGTCTACCGAGTTTATGGACATTGAATGGCTTTTCTGAGGAAACGTTGCATGACGTTGTTTACAAGCTGTTTTATTGACGGATACAGAACTGAGCAATTTTAAGGAGACATGATACATTTAATAATGTTAATTTTGTGATAAAATTGAGACTTATAATGTGAAGTTCCCTTTCAAAAGCTGCTCTCTATGCTACGTTGCTCAACTCTATTGGAAAAACCTTTGTGTGTGGACAGTTGTGAAGCATGTGTGCAAACATGCCAGTGAACTTGACCTTAGATAACCTATGACAATGACATCATTGGAATGTGCGCTCGTCAGAAGCTATAAATGGATGTGCAACAGGTACGACTTCAGGTTTTGGTCACCAATCTGCATTGATTTGATCAAAAATACAGTAAAATTATTTGATAAATAAAAAGTTCAAAAGAACAGCACTTATTTGAAATAATTTTTTGCAACTTACATCGGTATATATATTTATTTATTAATTAGCCCATATAGCCTAATGTTAATATTCTGACCAACAAAATGTGTAAAATCTAAAATGAACTGATAACCAACTAATAGCTAATACATGTTAATGGCATAAATCATGGCCAACACTTCTGGGAATGTAATTTTACTGTTTGTTGCTGGTTTGATGGCTTGTTTTACCATAAATTATATGGTGGTTTATATTTATACTTAATTTAGTATCATTTAAAACATAATTTACTGTAAATGTGTGAATGTTCTTGCTGAATATTATGTAGATGAATTAAGAAATTATATGTAATGATTTGGAAATTCCATGATTTTTTTTACAGTATTTAACAGTAGAATTATCATTCAAATAATTAAAAAAATATCACCATATATGGTAAAGTAACTTACAGTAACCATTTAACAGGTATTTACTTAGATATTCTTTTACACGTTTTAGTTTTTTTCAGTGTTATTTAATTTTTTTGCAGACTTGCATTGAAGGTACGACTTGAGAGTAAAGAAACCGTTCAAAAATATTGGGTTAAGATTTATTTCAAAAGAAAGCTTGTATTTATTTGATCGATACAGCACACACAGTGATATTATGAAATATGATTACAATTTAAAATAAATGTATTGCACAAGAAAACACTCACAGTTTCTTTAGAGAAGTCTTTTTTCAAGACTTGAGCTTGATGTCTCTTCTCTTAGTTTTCCAAGCAGCATTGAGTACTAGTGACCTGCGCTGGCAGCCATGGTCGTGTGTGTGTGTGTGTTTGTGTTTACGCGAGGCTGCCGCTGGAACTAGACGATAAACACGGCCCTGACGCGGTCCATCCAGCTGCTCTCGTTCCCCTGGGCATCACTGTCTCCTGCTTCGCTATCAGTAACGTGGTCAGGTGTCATCAGAAATACAGCAGCCATATTGACCAGCTCTTGCCCAGAGCAGCGGGAACACTTCACCTGAGCCGAGGTGACCTTACGACCTCCAGCCATACGGAGGCCTGATGCGAGGAGGAACGACTGCTCCTTACTAGGGTGGACAGAGTCCGCAGGGCACACGCTTCGAAGAAAAGAAGCAGATGAACACCAAAACAACAGCAGCCGCGATGAAAAAGCAGGTAACCTATAATGACCCTGGAGTGAGGAAACGAATAAGAGGTTTGGGACTCTTTCAATGCCTATTTTTCTTGATATGGAAGCAGCTTTGGTTTGGTCCCCATAGCAACCGTACGGATTCAGACCGCTATAAAGACGACTGAAGACATCTGGTTATCTTATGTAATGAAATTCACACGTTTTAGTGTTTCTTATGACTTCAAGTAGTTTCTGTTGGCAATGTAATGAGAGAATGAGACCATGCGTTTCAACATGCTAGTCTTCTAAGAGCTTCTGTGGGTCTAGAGGAGGCCTGCTTCATCACGAGGATATCCTGAAGAAAGAGGTCAGCGGTTAATGAGATGTGGAACATTTCTGTTGCAGAAACACAAGCTGTTGGAAAGTGTCTTTCCTTTGCCTGGGCGATGAGGATGTGCTCCACTGTTGCTTCCTGATTGATTAGACCATATCCTTATAGACCATGTCGATACACACACACACACACACACACACACACACACACACCCACACACACACACACACACACACACACACACACACACACACACACACACACACACACACACACACACACACACACACACACACACACACACACACACACACACACCACACAACCATGGTTTTGTTTTTGTGATTTATGGGGACTTTCCATAGACATAATTATTCATTATAATTATAATTATAATGCTCAAACTATATATTCTTTCACCAAAACCTAAATATACCCATTACATTTCTGCATTTTTACATTTTCCAAAAACATCACTTGGTATGATTTATAAGCTAAGAAAAAGACAAAAAATGTCCAAGAATTTTGGATATTGCCATCTTTGTGGGGACATTTTGTCCCTATAATGTAGGGTTTACCTGAAACACACACACCCACACACACCTTTCTTTTAGTTTTGCTCTTGCTTTTCTATCTCTGCATAGAGACACCAAGTCAGCTGATTTGCTCCCAAATATCTGAAGAGACAAAGAAAGTCTCAAGGATTTTATCATGGTTTACTGTCTCAGAAAAATCAGCATGACTAAATATTCAGTTTCTATAACCACTAAAAGCATAGTTTTATAAGTTAATTTACCAGCCATAAAAACTTTCCAGACCAAACCTGTGTATTGATCGATTGAAATACAGTTTTAGACTCGCATTTACTGAAAAATAAATGTCTAGGCCCATTGTGATTTTGTTCTTCATATTTGCACCTCAAGTTCTGAAGGTTTCTCTTTTTATAAGCATAAATCTAACCAGCTTTAGTGAAAAATATCCTTTCTGGTCACACTTTATATTAAGTGTCCTTAATTATTATTTGTTAGGTACAATGCACTTATTATGTTGAATTTGTATTGTAAAACACACGTGCTGCAATTGAGGTGGGATAGAGGTAAGGTTAGGCACAGGTATCATGAGTAGGTTTAAGGGACGGATCAACCGTGTAATTATTGATGTAATAACAAAAATTACAGACGCAATTGCTTGCAGGTATTTTTAAATACAAGAACAATGTGAAAATATGTCTTTACAAATGATGTGCGCTGATGATTGTTTGACACATTAGTGTGTAGAAATGTAATAAAACTGGTCTTGAGCTGTTTCGTAACTCTGAATCCATTGAAACATTATCTGCCTTGTCCTGTTTGATTCTGGCTTCTCATTTTAAAAGGGAGTGCCCTTTATAAACCGGATTAATAAAACAAGCGCCGAGTTCAGTTTGTCTGTCTTTTTTTTTGTCTACTTCCTGCTATCTAGTTTTCCACGCCTCTGACTTGCCCTTTCTGTCTTCTCAGCTGCAGCGTCACCGCGCGTGTGGTTTTCCTCTCCTCGCGACACACAGGAAATGTTGCAGCAAAAACAAATTCAGTCACCTTTTCCATGCTGTTCTGAAGCCACAGTGTCTAAATATAGGGGCTTCAAAAGACTAAAATAAATAGTTCAAACAATGGTGTTTGGGTGTTTTTAACCACTGGAAGTGTAAAACATGTCTTAGATTTGTTTGTTGAGGTTGGATTTGGCATGTTAGTTAGTCTCTCTGATCACTCCGAGAACTGATGAGTGTGTAACTATCTGCATACCGTAGGTGCACTTCAACACATGCAGTATTTTCAACTGATGTTTCATCAATCATGTTAAAATCATACAATCATTCATAAAATTGGATTGAATCACGAGAATTGAATCATGCTAAATTTGTAGCAAAGCTACATTGTATGTGTATAGGGGAAGTTGACTCAAGCAATCATGGATTTGAGTCAAAAGTTCAAATACAGTATATGTGTGTTTTCTCAGGCGCTTTGACTTGATGTGTTATATATTGAATCAAACTGTTTTGTGTTTCACTGTTTGAATTGTGCTTAAAAGGGACTTTAAACAGTTTTATTTTTCTCAAATCAGGTCAATAAACTGCAAAGTGTTAAATGAACTGAATCTTTTCTCCTGGGGGGAGTAACAACGGAAACATTCAATAGAAACTTTAAAGTATCTGACTATATAGAAAATGACTTGAGTATAACTGGGGTAAACGGTTCGACAACTATCCCCAGTCTCCTCATACATGAAATTATGTACATTGTGTGTTTAAATCGATCTGAATTCTGAATTGTTCTGTGTTGTCACAGACTAAACATTAGACTATTAATTCGCTTTATTGTCAAGTTAACTATAGACATCTTAAATGAGACGACATTTGTTACAAGAGCCACATGCACTTCAAAAGTTTGTTTTGGTATCTAAATGGGTATATCTCCACATATTTAACTTTAATTGGTAAAAAGGACAAGATCCCTCCTTCCCTTTGAACTGTTGTCTATACATGGATAAAGGCCACTGGGTCAGCGGAGCCTTTAAGAAAGCAGATTAGATCTCATTGTCTGTGAGTAAAGAAAGCAAAAGTCCCGCTATAAATAGCCAGATGTAAACTCCTCTATTTGTGTCTTCAAGCAGCAGCGAGCGGATAGAAGTAATGAACCTGACTGAGGTGACTCTGGCCTCACAATGTTCAGAGCCTCCCGCCTTTGTTATTTTACAAAGGAATAGTTCACACAAAAAAATGATAATTCAGTCATCATTTATGCACCCTCATAAAGTCCAAACCCGTATGATTTTCTTTTTTATCTGTCGGAACAAAAAAAAAAGGAGGTACTTCGTGAAGAAAATAGATATGTATATTAAACATGGGCTGTTAAAGGGATAGTTCACTTTAAAATTAAAATTCTGTCATCATTTACTCACCCTCAAGTTGTTTCAAACCTGTATTAATTTATTTCTTCTGCTGAACACAAAGAAAGATATTTTGAAGAATGTCAGTAACCAAACAGTAGTCTGTACCCATTGACTTCCATAGTATTTTTTTTTCCTACTATGGAAGTCAATGGGTACAGACTACTGTCTGGTTACTGACATTCTTCAAAATATCTGTCTTTGTGTTCAGCAGAAGAAATAAATTAATACAGGTTTGAAACAACTTGAGGGTGAGTAAATGATGACAGAATTTTAATTTTAAAGTGAACTATCCCTTTAAGTTCTAAAAAGGACTAATTAAGTAGCATAAATGAAGTCCATATGATTCCTTTATTATATTCCAACACTTCTGGAGCAATATGATGATAAACTGTTATTCACTGAAAATCTTACACTCTGCCACAACTCTTAGATGTATATATTCAAATTCTCAGCTTTTAAATATATAGAATCGGTTGTATTCTAGCTTCTTGCATTCGGTTTTTATCAACAATTAAATGTGGGCATGTTTCATAAAAGAAGCAACATTTTGAGCAAAAAGCTGAGAAAAACTTGTTTTGTCGAAGACTACATCTGAATCGTATCCTATACCTCATCCAGGGTCGACAGTTCATTCAGTTACGCTATAGTTTTGATTTATATGCTGTTTAATGTTCATGATTGCGTTATTTTACACATACATCTTATTATTCTATCGCTTGTTTCTGCTTCTTCTTCACCTGTGTTTTGATCAGGAGATTCAGTGCTCTTTCAGAAGATGTGTAATAGCGCCCCCTACCGTATAACAGTGAAAACATTGAAAGCCAAAATTCTGTCAATGGCGGGGAAAGAGTTAAGCATTGACATATTCACATTTGGCATATGCTTTCACCCAAAGCAACTTCCATAGCATTCAAGCTACATAGTTCTTCTCATGTCATGCATTACTTGTGAATCGAAACCAATAGTGTTTGAGGTACAGGATTAGATATAACAAACCTGTCGTTTGACTAACTTTAAATATGCAGCGTCTGGCAAGATTTCGACAGAATAATGACTATTTCTGTGCACCTCTTTCTTTAAGGATCTTCTAAAAGTGTCTTTTTATTTTATGGCATACTATGTTACTATTATAGAGACATTTGGAATAGCTCAAGCTCACTTAAAGGGATAAGGCACCTCAAATTCAGCTTAGATTGTTTACTCTGCTTTTACACTTGAGAGTCTCCTCATAAACACGTTGTGACAGTGTATCCATCATGTCACCGTATTACACATCAATGAAAAATAACCTTGGTTAAAGTAGTCTCTAAACAGCCATTGCAATATTGAGGCTATTGCCTCACTGCTATAACACACAAATTTTATTAAACACTGTTACCAAATTCAGCCAGCAAAACGGCATACAGTGAAATTACTTCTAGAGCCATTTTAGATTTAATATGGGCTCAGATAGTTATGGTAGTTTCATATTTATAGAGGACTTTAATTTGTTATTGGTCTATGAGGCGGCTGTTTTATGCTGATGAACAGTGTACTGTATAAAATTCCCCATGTGCTTGCTTGACTGTATCCCGGGCTGAGCTCTGCCATGTGGAGCTGGATTTCCCCTGGATTCGCTCCAGTCTCCCCCACCTCCCTGCGACTCCGACTCTCATTCTTTCCTGTGCATCCGACTCCTCACTATGTAAATGGCCAGTTGGCCTCCCAAGTCCTCTGGCATTTCGTATTCCTTAACACACAGAGTTCACAGCTTTGTATTAACATCTGACCTTTCATGAAGTGGCTGGCTTTGCTTTTCAGAGACACTAAGCTACATAAACAACTGCCTAACTAGCACTGTGTTATGATAAAACCTTCCCAGAGGCTAAATGTATTGCTTACAGGCTGCTCTGCTCAGAAGTTCTCAGTTGCAGATCTCAGTCTCAGATGTTCCTCCTAATTCTGCGCATAGTTGCAACAGTAAGACTACATTAATACGTGTCCCAGACAGCAACGTAGTGTCGGACCAGATCCGGCCACATCGGGTATGTGTGGATTCAACGCGTACCAGATGTGGGCCGGATCTGGGTCAAAATATTGCTGCTGTCTGGGGTAATAAGTATGGTCTGTTAAGCTCCAAAAAAAGGCCAAAAAGCACCTTAAAAGTAACACAAATGTAGTCCATACCATTTCTGCATTACTTTCCAGCACTTCTGAAGCAATATGGTGTATTTGAGTGAAGAGCCCGCCAAAACACAAGCTGTTATTCACTGAAAATCTTACACTCTGCCACAGATCTCATTTGCATATTCAAACTTGATATGCCACAGTCACTAACAAGCACCAATGATATTCACATTTGGCAGATGCTTTTATCTAAAGAAGCTTCCAGAGGATTTAAGGTACACATTTTTCTCAGTTCATGCATTAATTTGTACTTTAGAGAATTTTACAAGAAACATTTGAATTGAGATTCATGAACATTTAAATCTCTGTCTTTGGTGTCTTGGTGAGATATTGTTAAGATCCGTTCAACGCTATCTCACGACCAATTCGTACGAGTGAGTTAAATGTGGCTGATTCGTATGAATTCCTATGATTTGTCTAAACCCCAGTGACGGTTAGGTTTAGGGGCGGGGTCAGGGGTAGGTCACTCGTACGAATTGGGAAACTCGTTAATAAATCGTACAAATTTGTACAAGAGAAGTCGTATGAATTCGTACGAATTAGCCACCTCGTAAAGTTCGTAAGAATCGGTCGTAAGATCGTGTTGGATCTATTCTGATTCTCTAGAGGAGACACTTTTAATATTACAAATCTGAGAAGGACCAAACTAAAGTCTTAAGGCCATTGCACACTGAGTCCGAAATTTTCGTATGCGTTTTTTTCGTATTCGTGATTCGGTGGCTCTGAATTGTCAAAGCACCATTCAAACTGCTTGTTACGGATGCGAAAAACGCAGATATCGAACCCGTTTCGTTTTTTTTTTTTTACGGACGAAAGTTTCGGAGGCAGTGTGCAAGCGTAGTCTAAATGTCTAAACGTTTAGACATAACGTGAGGTCGTATTTATTTTTTATTTCGGCCTTTAATTTACTGTTTAGGAGAAACAATAACATTTTTAAGATATTAAATCATTCTTATTTGTTATTAAAACATTTTTTGAATAGGATTTAAAGTTAATACAATGGTACACGAATATGTTAATAATAGAGTTGCTACAGTTCTACCATGTACATTTTTTGTTGGTTCCAAAACTCTAAAATGTTGTTTAATGTTTCTGCCCGGAAAATTCCTCAAGCAAATGTAACAACAGCACATCCAAGTTTTTTAATCAACAACACTCAGTAAGCATGCTTTCAGGGAATACTAAAACACAGGGTTTTAGATAAAACTTTGTAGTTTCCATCTCAACTGAGCTCCAATTCCCAGCCATCATAAATCTTCTATCTCAGATTATTGCGTAATCAGAGGGGGAAATATGATGCCAATAAAGAGCGTGAGCCGGCGGGATATTATTGGTGGGCGTTTATTCTACAAGAATTATACAAGGATTTGCCATATAATTCAGAGGGGGCTATAGCTAGGTCTAGTGGGGACATTTATATTCACACCACAGAGATTGAGTGATATTGCCCTATACGCTGTGCCGTTTTATTGCCAGCAAAGAGCTTTAGGGTGCGAAACAACTAGTCAAGAGCGTGCTGATATGAATGGCGCTCAAAAGCAAACGTGTTTTTGTAAATACTGGACTTTTTATCATTCATGTCCAGCCATTGTAATGTGCTAAAACAGCTGGATACGTGCAGTCACCTGCTAGGTTTGAGATTAGCATTTCTCTGTAATAATGAGACAGCCCTGCTGACATGCAGGTACCAGAGAGCATGTCGGCACTTGTCCTGCACTTCACTGCAATCCAATCACAACCAGTCAGACGACTATTACACCTCTGTCACGTCAATTTTTCCATACATAAAGCTGTTAGTCAACTTTCGTCAGAGCTAATGGTATAGCATTGGCAACATTATTTGGCCTAAAGACTTTTCATCGGTGCTTTCAAGCACAAGCTTTATAATGTTTCAGTAAGTGTTCAAGCAGAAAACCGAGACCGGATAAACAGAGCGCTCCATTGCAACATGTCTGGTTTAGATTATGAATGAAAGCATGATTTTATTAGAGGTGTAACTTTCTTAAACATGTCAATTGAGTCAGACAAGCGCAGACCTATTTCTGTTTCCTGATGAAAAGCATTAACCAGCAGCGGTGGCAAGAAATCAAAAGCCGTTTTCATCAGATAAGTGCCTCTGTCGCTTGGTTTGTCTGCTTGTGAACAAGGTCACAAGGCTGTTTTTTAGGATCTGACTTGTTGCGGCGTTGTGTGTAAGGCAGAGCTGTTTCCGCTTTCCACGCGTCAGCATTAGACTCTCCATTTCTGGGTTTGTGATATCACGGAGCACAGGAAGTGACATCACGTCCTTGTTTGTGAGGCCTAGTAATTGTGGGCTAGACGACAAATGACAGCTGTGCTGGAAAATGGATACGAGTGCGGTTAGAGGTTAGCCTCATAACCGTGTTGCTTTATTGCCGTCTTTCTGCCTTTTTCTAACAACAGGCTTAAATGCGTACCGTTTTTCATATGGAGACAAATACTGTGTCACACATTCAGTGTTTAAAGGCTTTCGGTTTGATTAAATCTACAAGAGCTGCATGCCTTTGGTAACATTTATTGCAGTTTATACAATAAGCAACGACTCAGTTTAACGTTTTAAAAGTCAACAGTGTGTTCTTAAAGTTAGAATAGTTGTTGTAATCAAGTGAACTGAATTCAGGATATATGATCGGTTTATGTAAAACAGGTGTGGAACAAACAACAGCCTGTATACTGTACTTTCCACCCCGCTAAGACCACAGGTGCAAACCTCATGGGAGGGTTTTTGCATAGTAAAATGGCCACAGCACTGGAGGGTTATAGCATTCACTCATGCACTGTGCACAATGGAAACTGTCACCTACTAGTAGTCACGTATGCCACCTGACGTGTTGACCATAACTGCTGGTATAGCGTATATATAATCTAAAATGAAATATTATAATACTTATAATCCAAGTAAATAAATTAAAGACATATTGTCTGATATAAGATACTGTGTGAATATTAGTGCTGGGCAATGATTAATCGCATCCAAAATAAAAGTTTGTGTTTCCATAATATGTGTGTGTGTACTGTGGATAATTATTTTGTATATATAAATACACACATGCTTGTATGTATTTAAGAAATATTTGCATGTACATACTGTGTATAGATTTATATATAATTTATATTATATATAAATATTTTACATATAAATAACTCATTTTTCTTAAATATATACATGCACGTGTAATATACAAAATAATTATCCACAGTACACACACATAATAATTATGGAAACATAAACTTTTATTTGGCATGCGATTAATCACGATTAATCGTTGCCCAGCACTAGTATACATATATTACATATATACGTTCGTTCATACGTGTATATATATACATTATTACAATGAACTATACTTATATTACTTTTGATTATAATTTGAACTGCAGTGTTTTAAATTCGATGGTAAACCTAAAGCTATACACTCTTAGAAGAAAGGGTATATGTAGAACTTCATATATAGAAACTTTTTGGGGTTCCCGTCATGTGATCATTAATGGGTTTAGTTTTAATTAAACACAATTGAAGATATTTTTAAGGAAATCTGAAAGATTTCTGTCCATCCATTGACAGTCTATGCAACTACCACTTTGACACTCTTCTGAAGAGACTCGATCGCTTTATGTGATGACCAGACTGAATTTAGGCTTTTAATCACATATAAGTATCGAAGACAAACGAGTGTCGGGTTTGAAACAACATGAGGGAGAGAAATTAATGACAGCATTTTCATTTTTGGATGGACTATCCCTTTAAGTGTACTAAATTGCAACTTCATCATTATAAATGTGCAATTATTTAAATATATAACATGCATGTTTCAATAAAAATGACTTTATATTTTAGTTGACCTTAAATCAGGGGTGTCAAAATCAGTTCCTGGAGGGACACAGACCAGCAGAGTTTGATCGAACACACTCAAGACCTTCAGGCTTATTTGAAAACTACAGGCATGTGTGTTGGAGGATAGTTGGACCTAAACTCTGTAAGACTGTGGCCATCCTGGTAGTACACTTCAACCTTCTTTCAAAGACAACATCAATTATTGTGAAATTAATTACACTGTCGAAAAAGCACTCTAACGTAAAGTCACATTTGTGCACTTGAATACATATAACACACAACCGTATCTTCCCATTTTATGGCAAAGTAGACTAGTATCCTCTACAATAAATCATGTTTTCATCTAAATAAAGAAAGCAAAGACAATAGGCTTGGGTACCTTGGAGACCAGTAGGACTTCTTTGCCATGGCAACTGTGCTGAGATACGGTGCAGTGATGTGGCTTCACCGACACATTCTGTGGAAGAATGCAGAAAGTGTGTTTGCTTCTGTCTTTCAACATACTTTGCATCTCACAGCATTATATTTGAAAACCAACCTATGAAAGAAAAGAGAAAAAACAAAACATGCTTGATCTAGCAAATGTCTAGTAGTGCACCCAAATAAAGTTGTGTTAACATCGTTTGTCACAGTACGCTGTTCAACAAAAGCCGGTTTTTCCTTTCGAGTATTTCTAAACACAGTATGTGTATTATCAAATATTATTGTGTGCACTGTTGGGTTTCATCAGTAAACAATGGACATGTCAAATCAAGCTTCATCACGTCCTTTAAAGCTACAGGTCTTGATATCACAAACGGAATAAGACGGATCTTCAGTTTTTTCAATAGACGACAAGATGCTTTTCTGCAAGTTCAGGTATATGTGTAAATGCACATATGTGGGTGTATGTTTGTCTACCCTGCGTCTCTCCCTCACTCATATTCCTCAAATGATGGAGTGCAAAGCACACACACACACACACGGGGTGAAGAGTGTGAGGTACCTACTGTGTGTGGAGAAAGCTTGTGTTAATTTCCTGTGGCAACAGAAAGAAGCGTCTGTATGCACTGCATTTAACAATGAGTTAAAGGGTAACTCGGGTCATGTGACTCAGATGAAGGAAGAAATGCCCTCAGTTGTTTTCTTCCTTCACTGTATAGTTGTGCTATTCATTTGGCATTGCTGACATATTTTGCTCAAGGAAATAGTTGATTGATTTGTTGCAGGCTTAACAAATTATGACTGATTTGATGGTGTGCCAGATGTGGTACACGCTACTGGTAAATCTGAGATGAAACAGTGAGCTTCATGTCCCCATCGCTATTTAGGTGAATCTAAATGCAGCGCTTTAATATGTAAAAAAACAAGACCATAATCCAACAAGAAGATAATACACAAAAGCAAAATCACTCGCAACAGTGTGCTAACAACACCAGACAATGCACTGACAGAACTTATTCGCCAATATATACACAAGGTAATGAACTAAAAGGAAACAGGTGTGAGTAACTAATGAAAAACCACGGTAACCGGGAATTAGCGGGAAAATGGAACAAAGGAAACAGGAAAAAATTAGTTCACGAGTCCATAAAAATGAAACAAGAACAACACAATAAGTAAGTAATATTTATATGAGTAATATTAAAACAACATGTACTTATAGGGTTAGGAATAAGGTTAGTTGTTTGTAATTATGTGTAATTTACTGTTATTGCTTTAGGAAGTGCATGTAGTGTGTAACAAGGACATTACAATCTTTTGTTGTGCTTTAAAGTACAGTTATTTCGCTGTGTTGACTACTCCACATGCAAGTACTTGATTTTAGCATTTTTGTATTCAATTTTAGATTGAATTAGCATTTGACGTTATTTTTTAAAGCTAATACATTTGAAATGTACTAAATTGCAACTTTATGATCATTATAAATGTGTAATTACAAGTATATTTAAATATATGACATTAAAGTTTCAATAGAAATTACATTGTAAAAAAAATATATATATGATCAATAAGTTATGACAACACATGTTTTTACATTGCTTTAACTTATCAAAATAAGATAAGCAATTTTCAACCTTTTAATGTTATTCAAGAATAAACTCATTTTTTTTAAGTCACTTTAATGTAATTTCAGTTGAAATGACTTAAACATTCAAGTTGATTGTACTTAAAAATGTAAGGCAGCAACAATTTTACAGTGTACTGTATATTGTAGTTTACTGTAAATGCATGTCAGTACATTCCTCAGTACACTGTACAAATATTTAAACGACAACAGAAGTAAAAAAGGATAAAGATGTACTAAATTCCTACTTAAGTGGGTTCAGAAAAAGCACTTTAAGCATTTAATATAAATCTAACTATTTTCATTTAATAGCAAATGACATGTGATTTAAAGTTTAAGTATATCAAGTATATATTTTTGCAGAAATTGTTTTATTTCTGCAAATAAGAACTCTTTTTAAAAGTACTCTAACGTGTATTTCTTTTTCACAAGGGTAATCCCACACATGTCTCGAGATCAAGAATGGAAGATGAACGAAGGAATGAAGTATATCAAACGAAATAAGTCATGTAAAGTTCATTTAACCCCGCCGGCTGCTCCCACTGCTTTTTAAAACACAATGACGCCCATGTATAGGTCACTGAAGAGGTGTGCCATAAGAAATGCAATGTGTACGTTCCCATCTTTCATCAACAGATTCATTTAAAGGCGCTGTTGAAGTCTGTGCCCTAGCAAGTCCGGGGTAGAAACGTTTCAGTGTGCTATCAAAACACAAGTCACGTTCTTCCCATTAACAGAGAACCTAGTTGTATGAGTTCAAAACAACAGCATAACCTGTAGCTGTTTATGTCTCTTCTAGCCTTCACCTATAGGCTTCGTGTACACAGAAATTGACTGAGGGTTGGGTTGGATGGTTGGATGGTATAAATTTCAAATGGCAAATAGCGTTTGTTAATGCAAAAATATGAACGTACAGTTTAATATCAAAACCAGAGTGTGTCTCAGCTGTGGAATAGACCTTGATCAGTTTTTGAAGCGGTGGTATGGGCTGGCAGAGGAGAGATATTAGTGACATAACCCAAACAGCTGTCTCAAATCTGCATTATGATATATGCCTCCCAGCATCCCATAAAAACAAAACCATCTGCACACGGATGAATTTCTGAACATCGTACTCAAGGCCTCCAATTCACCATTCGATCAATACTAACAGTGTTTGTCAATTAGTGCTCTGCTCCAACACCAGAGCTGCCGTATTTTAAGGCGTCATAGACTTGCTCCTGAAGAGAAACAGAAGGACGTGTATAATTATGCTGTCTTCGTGGATACCGCTTTGCACTATATGAGTCCTTGGCTTCACACATAAAGCAATCCCACAATACATTGCGACAAGCTCTGTGGAAAAAAAACCCTGACAATTCATCAATTTTAAATACAGTCAGTGAATAATGTGAGGCGCAATCCCACAATGCACTGCAATAATCTCAGCGGGAAACGAATCTAATGTAACCCGAGTCACATCTTTCATGCACTTTGTGTGTGAAACGAGATTCGTCGGGAGTCTCGTCCATAAAAAGAATAAGGTTGTGATAGATAGTTACGACTTGGGATGTAACGTATCCAATGAACCGGATGACCTACAAAGCTTTCCTGTATACCATTAGAGACTGTGAACCTTTGCCTCGACATTATCTCTCTGAACTTTAGTGAACCACTTCACTAACCACCTTTGAGATCCAGACTGGAGCTGTTCTGACAGGGCCTTCTGATTTATTCACTCTTTTGGCAAGGTTCACCACTGCTGTTGTGCTGTTTGTCGGGATGATTTCGGGTTCACGTCTACCTCTTGCTTGTCATCGTTCATGACATGCTGTGTTCCAATGGTTATGATTATTGTATGATTCTGGAACACCGCCCATTTCTGGCAAAAACCTGCAGGCGATCCTGAATCGACAAGATCTTGTGGTCCAGCGTTCCAGCCTAACCTCATCTGACACTCTGTCCACTGGGTAGACAGTAACATGTTGATACACACAGTGTATCTTGAAGAAAAGTAAACTTCTAAAGGATGTTTTTTTTTTAACTCTTCAAATGTATTCTCATTATTTGGATTTAAATAGTGAGATGTATTTGGCAAAGGAAGCATCGCTACAGTATTATTGCCCACACTTAGTGTTTTAACAGCCTAGGTTCATTGGAAATATTATCGGAGTGGAGCATAAGCTTAGTTTGAGAACAGATTAATATTAAATATGTCTATATTGCCATACTCTTTCAACAATTGCTATGCTATGCTAATGCTATCAAAGCTTTGTGTTACCACTTAACAAGTTAGAATTTACTGATTTAGATAGTTAAAATCTAGCCACGTTTTGACTTACTAAAAATATTTAAGTTGAGATTACATAAATTGTTGTACATTTAAAAATGTTGAATGTGTGGAAATTGCAGTAAATAGCAAGAGACAACTTCTCACGTTGAGCTAACGAATGCGTGTGTTTATTTATTTATTTATCAGAAAAAACACTGAAACACTCAAATGGCGCTGAACAAGCGTCTCACGTCATCACGCATTCAGAACATTTAAAAGGACCGCGATCCCTGAACAGTCATGAAGAAACATGTTTGAACAAAGTGCTGCGTTTATAATCAACAGTGTATAGAACTACGCTTTAACAACAAAGTTGAATTAGGATGTCACATTCACTACACATGTATACATTAGCTTACTCAAATATTTAAAGTTAAGAACAATTCAAATGTATGAGTGCAAAATAAAAATCTGCCAGTTCTACTTACTTAAACTTTGAATTTCTTATTTGAAATTTTTTGATTTAACTGATTACCTCACGTTATGTTTTGCCAACTTATTCGAGTTTTCAGTGCAGTTAATGCATTCCCTGATAATCAAACGCATGATCTTGGGATTGCCATGCATTGCTCAACTGTTGAGCAACAGGTAAGCGGTGACAAAACACCATAGGGTGCTTTTTGACTTGAAGAAACTATAATCAAGGCCTTATAGCAACCAACTGGAACACTGTAGCAATCTTATCAATGTGAACAACCACTCAGCCATTCATGGCAATACACACAGACTAGCATAAGCTGTGAGTTTTTCATGGGAAATCACCTCACATTTTCTTCAGAATATAGATTTATATTATTAGAGAACAACATTCATCTCTAAATAGACTATAAAAGGGAAATGTGGTAGCTCATGTTGAACTGAGAACAGTGAAATATGAGCCTATAGCAGAAATCTGGAAGTGTCTGCCTTCAGATGAATGTGGAAGCACACCCAGTTAAACCTCTCAAACATAAATCCAGCCAGTTCTGCCACTACACTGCACTCCCAGTTTACACTGTGTCACCCAAGCACAGATGGAAAGAGTATTGCTTGAGAAACAACAAGGCAATGATCCATTAAAACTGTACCAAACCATGCAAGTCATACGGTTTCACTTCTCTGTTGTTTCACACAATGTTACAAACATTAGCTAGACATTTATTCCACGGTAAATGGTTAAATCTTACTTCATGTGGCGTAACTATGGCGAAAAACTGCTCAAAAGTGACTGGCATCCATCTTATTTTAGACTTTTTGAATCTTTTAGGTGGTTCTAATCTTAATCTTAATCTTAAATTTAGATGAGCAAACTCAATGTGATGCAGTTCTTTTCAGGAAGTTCCCTTAACAGATAGGCCTCAGGTAGTGGTCTTCTGACACAAATCTGAACCTCCTTTTGTTGTACACATCAAACAGAGCACAAAAGCATGCAATGACTCAGTTGGGGGCAGGTTTTAGAGGCTGGCTTTCTGTCGCTGCCTCGTGGGCTCTGGTAATTGTTTTCCTGTCGCCTGTAACCTTCAGCTGGCTAAAAATCCCAAGAGGGCAGTGGCTTCATGGCATTTGTCATATTAATGACACAAATGTGTGCATCAGATGTCAGGACACACTGCAAGTCGCGCTTTAGGGCCTACTTCACAGTCATGACAAACAAGCAGTGGTTAGTGGCTGATGTAGATTAGTGTGTAACAATTATCCTCAGGTTAGGTGGGGCAGAATAATATAACGGAGCATATCTAGAACACATACAAACGTATATGTCGCATAATATAGGATGTATTTTTAGTTTATATAAACACACCGCTTGGAGCCAAGCTTTTTAATGTTTTTGAAAGAAGCCATGCGCACCAAGGCTGCATTTATTTGATCGAAAAATACAGTAAAAACAGTAATATTGTGAAATACTACAATTGAAAAGAACTGTTTTTTTTAGTGTCTATTAAAGTCTTCAGTGTCACATGATCCTTCAGAAATCATTCTAATATGATGATTTGCTGCTCAGTAAACATTTCTTATTATTAATGTTGAAAACAGATGTGTTGCTTAATATTTTTGTGGAAACAGTGATTTTTTCAGGATTCTTTGATGAATAGATGTATTTAGCATGCATGTATTATATAGAATAGAAATCGTTTTTAACATTATAAATAGGCCTATCACTTTTGATCATTTTAATGCTTTCTCGTCAAATAAAATGTAGTCAAAATTTAAAGTCAGTAGAGATTTCTTTAAAAAAAAAATCTTACTAACACCCATCTTTTGAACAGTAGTGTACACCAAACACTCAAACTAAAACTTGAAGTTAATATGAAATGACATCCACATTACATTTGTATAATGTGGCGTAATTCCAAATTAAACATGATATTCAGTGAGGAAAAAAAAAAATGAAGATTTGATTTTATCCATTGAGAATTGATGGATTAAAGGAATAGTTCATCCAAAAATGAAAATTATCCCATAATTTACTCACCCTCGAGCCATCCTATGTGTATATGGCTTTCTTCTTTTTGCAGTCAAACACAATCAGAGTTATATTAAAAAAAATATATATCCTGGCTCTTCCAAGCTTTATAATGGGAGTTAGTAACTGAGATTTCGAATCATCCATCCATCATAAAAAAGTAATCCATACGACTCCAGGGGGTTAATACCTTCTGAAGAGAAGCGATGGGTTTATGTAAGAAAAATATAATTTTTTATAACTTGATAAACTATAATCATTGGCTTCCGGCAACGGCCGTAGTTCTGGCGTCGAGTTTTGTTCTGGCATAAGGGTGACCTCTGACCCAATGCATGCTTGTCTTCCCTTACGAAATACTCCAACATTTTTCTTTAAAACTTCTGAGTGTCATTGGGCCCCAAGTTGGCACCTTGACAAAAGATTACGTAGACAAACCTTTTTCTTATTTTTTTTTATGGGAATAATAAAGAATCATGCACCACAACGCCAAAAACATATATTTAGAAAGTATGAGTATAGGTAGGATCAATTATGATTTCACGTTGGCTTTTAGATGAATTCAAAAAAAGTGTATTAATAATAAAGCAGATTATCAGTTTGCTATCCATATTTAAAGGCATGTTTTGCTCACTACTCTTTGACTAAAGACTTTAGGGAGTCACAGCAATAAAGATTTACTCTGCTGTATTGAAAGGCCTAACCAGGCAAAACCCAGATTGAGTAAACCCTGTAAAAGGTTATTGAGCCAAACATATCAATACATTATCTCCTTCTTGCAAACGCATGTATTGCAAGTGCTATATATAGCAAGACGTCACATTAATGAAAGATAAAAACATGTATTTGATTTACAGTCTGATTAAGAGCAACAAAGATAAATGTGCTTTCTCTGCATATCTAATAATGCCACTCATCACGCCTCATGATGCCACTCACCTTGATCAATATCGAGCAAGACCATAACTATTCACAAGAGTCTTTATTTAGTTATCTTTGTCTAATCTATATCAAGAGAGACCATTACTTAATTTCTAAAGTCTTCTCTTACCACCAAACTAAAACTTGAGTTTTTTTTAAAAAAGTTAATATGAAATTACATCCACATTACATTTGATTTACATTTATTATTGATCTGCCTTATTTAAGGTGGACAATAACGCAATTGTCTTCTAGAAACAAACTTGTTTTATTATTTTAATGTTATCACTGTGAAGCTGCTTTGATACAATCTATATAAATAAAGGTGACTTGACTTGACCATCATCATCATCATCTCGAGCACCATAACATCCATGATCTCCCCTCACTTTTCTCCAGAAGCTATAGAATAACACACGCTGCTCTTTTGGTCCACCCTCCCTAAATCATGTAATAGACTGTCAAATACTCATTTATCAGCCAGTCATCCTGTCTGCTCCTCGGCCACCCCCGACGGGCTCACCTTTATGCTGATGATGGAGATGGCACAGGTCTGGGGGGGTTGTCAAAGGTGGGTGAAGGAGAGAGAGAGAGAGAGAGAGAGAGAGAGAGAGAGAGAGAGAGAGAGAGAGAGAGAGAGAGAGAGAGAGAGAGAGAGAGAGAGAGAGAGAGAGAGAGCATCTCCATCAGGCTGCCAGCCAGAGCCAGTGATTAATTCCAGCAGATGCCTGGTATTTGCCTCTGAACGTGGGGGTGTGAAGCACTCTCTCTCTCTCTCTCTCTCTCTCTCTCTCTCTCTCTCTCTCTCTGTACCCAGGCTGGCTGGCAGATCTTAATGAAATATTAACCAGCAGGAGATAGACCGAGCGAGCGAGGACAGACACAGGCGTGGGCCACGGCGTAGGTGCGAGGAGAGCCGGTCTTTCATAACAAGGAAAAGGAGAAACCCCCTCTATTCCAGCATATATATACACACACACACACACACACACAAGGCAATAACACATCAGGTTATACAAGCTACCCAGGCTGTCCTGGATGTCCCACATCTTCCACCCCCATTCCCTGGGAAGGGAACACCCTCCCACTACTCTTGTTAAACTTATAAGTGAGTCACCAACTGACGCCCCGTTTTCTTATCTGAGGTATAAAGATGTTGATCATTAGAAGGATGACATTCGCCTGCATCTCTCTTCGAGACACCGGTGCCATTACTAGCCTACATCAAATATTAATAGTCTATTTGTGATCTTTTCTTTATCTTTCATTATATTCAAGTTGTAATAATGTTTTTATTTGATTTATTTTTTTCCTTTTTTGAAGATTTGACAGGTCTGTTTTCATAATCTTTCATCGTAATGTAAAAACCTGCTTCACCTGTGAAACTACTTTTCTTTTTGGCTGACGTCACAAAACCTTAATAAACTGCTTTTGTGTGGAAACAGCAATAAATAGCATATGACGCCTGCCTGTTTACTAATTTTATGTCCTTCGTGTCTTTTTTAGTTGCGCCTACTTAAAAAAATCTGTTATTTGCGAAGTCACTCACAAACAGGTAAAACTCTGATTCATTGCCATTATATGATTTATAAAAGTATCCCATTTAATAGCCTAAGCTGCACTGTCTCAAAATCTGTTTCTGTGCAATTTGTGTAATTTTAGACAACAGTAGCCTGCTACAGTTAACTGTCCGTCCGTGCCTCACAGCCTCGTTTTCGTTCGCGTTAAATTAAAATGGCGTCTGCTCTGACTAAGTCTATTGAGTCAGCAAAGTTGCATCGATCTCCCTGCCAAAGCCACGGCGCACTCCCTGCTCTTCTCCTCAATTTACAGAGCATCGGTACACCACCGGCGTCCGGAGAGCAAACTGCAGCGCTTATTTGCATGGGTGTCGGGGGTTGAGTGACAGAGAGG
The DNA here is from genome assembly GCF_949152265.1 of Phoxinus phoxinus. NCBI lineage: Eukaryota > Metazoa > Chordata > Actinopteri > Cypriniformes > Leuciscidae > Phoxinus > Phoxinus phoxinus. The sequence goes on along the minus strand of NC_136887.1, from coordinate 12,828,574 downwards.
ATCCCTGTGTATCGAGTCCGGGACATCCCCCAATTAAACAGATCTCCTCTCTCCTCTGTCAGCACCCTCCATCCATCAGTGCCAACGCGCTGGCCGTGCACCGAATAGCCAAGTGTGATTTCCTCATCAAAACAAGCAATCGAGTTGAATTCCAACTCTAAATATATAAAACTAGAGATTTGTAGATAATACATTGGGATATACTTAATCGGGTATCAACATAATATATGCCTATATTTTGATATTTAATAGGCTACGTCATGCACATACAAAAAAAAAGTTAAGTTTGGGCACTTTTCAGCTGGTTAGAATAGATCAGCAGTGTAACACCAGCAGATAGATAGATAGATAGATAGATAGATAGATAGATAGATAGATAGATAGATAGATAGATAGATAGATAGATAGATAGATAGATAGATAGATAGATAGATAGATAGATAGATAGATAGATAGATAGATAGATAGATAGATAGATAGATAGATAGATAGATACATACATACATAGATAGATACATAGATAGATAGATAGATAGATAGATAGATAGATAGATGTGTATTGAAACACTATATTAATCCTATTAAGACGACTTATAATAATAGTTTTGCAACAGTGTCTACATTTCCAAATTAGCGAGTTGCACAAATCAAAACAGAAAGTAACTTTCGTTTTTGCGTCTGTGGAAAACTGCTTATATTGCACGTAGGAATAGACTAGGCTATATTCAGCTCGCAATGAGATCAGTTCGTCGGAATAAATAAGCCCTTCTTGCACGAGCGTTTGATTAGAACTAGCGCAGCGATAGAAAAGGCGAGCTTCGTAACGCATTAAACTGCCTGTGCCAATGTTGAAATCTCGTAATGTTTCTGTGCATTTGTGCACTGAAAGCGCACTGTTGTTTAAGTATTGAGGAAAAAGTTGTCTCTCATAAATCTTGGAACGGGCGAGGCAGCATAGTGCTGACATTAGTTATTGTGCGGAGCGCTGGACTTCAATTGCACCCAAGCCTCCCTCTCGCTGCCGAGCGCCGATCAACGCTACATCAGGAAACTCCAAATAAGGGCATGGAAGTGGAAACCCACCGGAATCAAACCTTATGTAGTCACGACCTTATATGGCATGGCGGAGCGGGATCTTCCGGCCATGGCTCTGCTACAGCGCAGACGGGAAACCCGAACATTTAGCGAGACTTTTGAGGAGAAAAATGTAGACATGTACTTCTATTTCTCTCAGAGAGACACTGCGCTTACCACACATTGATTTGCTGTGGAGGAGGAACAGGCATCTCCCCTCCATTTATTGCACAGACTTAATGTTTAAGCTCCCCAATCTGCTTTTTTCCTGTAGCAAACGTCATGTGTCCTCCACTGCAGTGCCTAAATATGGGCTTCCTCCAGTCCAAATATGGACATCTACGTCACGGCAAGAGGATATATAAAGGAGTGGGGATTCTCTGAGCTGAGAAAGAGCCTAGAGAGCCCAAGCGATTCAGCACTAGTGCAGACAGCTGATAGGCAGCACTTGCGATCTATATATATATATAACCAAATACATTTTGACACATTAAATAAATGTGACAAGTCAATTCAAAACAACAACAGAAACAACACAGCGAACTAGTTTGCTGAAAACGTGACATTTTGAAGAAGGGAATGATCAGAAGGGACATTCTGAATCTCAGCTATTTCATCTGAGACGTAGTGGATTTGTTCTGCCTCTTTGGACAAACAACACGGAGAAAAGGGAAGACAAACAAGAGGACAAACTGTGAGGAGATCAACCAGAAAGTAGGAGATTCAGACATCGCAGCATCTTCACATTTGTCGTCCCAGAGGGGTCAGCTGCTGATCTCTCCAGCACACTTCTCTCCTCTCCGAGCACACTCCAGAGAGATGGCTGCAGCCAAGACAGAGATGCTCCTGCCCGCTCTGCAGATCTCCGACCCCTTGAGTTTCCCTCACTCCCCCATGGATAACTACCCCAAGCTGGAGGAGATGATTATGCTGAACTCTGCAGGCACCCCCTTCCTCAATGCATCAGCACCTGAAGGCACAGGATTTGGCTCTGGGGAGCCCGGGGATCATTTTGATCACCTTACTGGAGGTAAGGAGTAAATCCCTCTTGATTAAATTGCATGCTTGTGTCATACAGATAATTGTTTGCTTGTGCAAGAACAAAAAAAAAAAGCACTTGTTTGAATAGTTAATAAATGTGTCTTCATGCTTTATTTGGCTTTGTTTAAATGGAAAGTTATTTGTTTAATGAGTTATTGTAATTAAATGATATGCACTGATGTAAAGTTTAAAATAAAATTGTAACAAAAGCTGGCAGCAATTACAGAACAGTCACAGTAAAATAATTTGAATGAATGAATGAGGCATTTACAATTTGCAGAACAGCTTAATTTTAAAACCCAGTTTATGAATCATTGAAAGTGCAGAGTGAATAAATTGAAGGTGTGTGTGAGGGGAAGGGAGATCGGGATGACAGTAATGAGAAAGAGAGCACTGACTCTGAGAGAAGCGCACATGCAGATGGTTTAGCTTGCGCTGGCTCTTGTCTCCGAGGGAGATCAGCAAATGTGTGTGTGTGTGTGTGTGTGTATGTTTTGTTGGGGGGGGGGGGGTAGTCCTGCACTCCATCAGCACCTGCTGCTCTGTCTTAGATTGTGGTAAAACGCAGTTTCGACAGCCAGCAGGACCCCCCCCCCCCAACCCCCATCTAAACCTCTGGGATCATTTATGAGTACTCAAATTAGCTCAAGACAATTTAGAGTTAACTAGCAGTGCTATGGTTTTTAATCCACTCTCTCTCTGTTTTGTGGTTGCTTTTTCAGACACGCTTTCAGAAATTTCCATCGAGAAATCTATGGCAGACCAGACCTACTCCACCCAGCGACTGCCCCCCATCTCTTACACGGGCCGTTTCACCCTCGAACCCGCCACCAACTGCAGTAACAGTCTGTGGGCTGAGCCACTGTTCAGCCTGGTCAGTGGGCTGGTCAACATCAACCCACCCACCTCCATTCCATCCTCGAACTCTCAGGCAACTCTCCCATCTTCATCTTCTTCGTCTTCCATGCCCTCTTCCTCTTCGTCATCCACATCCAGTGTCAGCCTGAGCTGCTCCGTCCACCAGAGCGAGCCCAACCCCATCTACTCAGCGGCTCCCACCTACACCAACTCCAGCCCAGACATCTTCCCTGATGCTGGCACAAACTTCTCCACCACAGTGGGCTCCTCACTGCAGTACTCGTCGACATACCACAACAGCAAGGCCTGTAGCACCAGCTTCCCTGTGCCAATGATCCCAGACTACCTGTTTCCCCAACAGCAGAGTGAAATCAGTTTGCTGGCCCAAGACCAGAAGCCCTTCCAGACGCAAGCTGGACAACAGCCTTCCCTGACGCCGCTGTCCACCATCAAAGCCTTTGCGACCCAAACCGGTTCTCAGGACCTGAAAAGCGTCTACCAATCTCAGCTCATCAAGCCTAGTCGCATGCGCAAGTACCCGAACCGGCCAAGCAAGACACCTCCCCACGAGCGTCCCTACGCTTGTCCGGTCGAGACCTGCGACCGGCGCTTCTCGCGCTCAGACGAGTTGACACGCCACATTCGCATCCACACCGGTCAGAAGCCCTTCCAGTGTCGGATCTGCATGCGCAACTTCAGCCGCAGCGACCACCTGACGACCCACATCCGCACACACACCGGCGAGAAGCCCTTCGCCTGCGAGATCTGCGGCCGCAAGTTCGCCCGCAGCGACGAGCGCAAGCGCCACACAAAGATCCACCTGCGGCAGAAGGACAAGAAGGCGGAGAAAGGCGGCACTGCAGTGCAGAGCTCAATTGCCAACATATCCATCTCAGCTGCCTCGCCAGTGTCCAGCTACCCCTCTCCCATCACTTCGTACCCCTCTCCGGTCTCCTCCTTCCCATCCCCAGTGAACTCCTGCTACTCCTCACCGGTCCACAACTCCTACCCCTCCCCTTCCATCGCAACCACTTACCCCTCGGCGACCAGCAGCTTCCAGACGCAGGTGGCCAACACCTTCCCTACCTCAGTGGTCAGCAACATCTACAGTTCTCCTGTCACCACCCCACTGCCCGACATGCAGGCCACGCTTTCCCCTCGGACAGGCGACATCTGCTGAGACTTTTGTTTTGTCACCCACCCCAGAACTCTCTTGACTCAAAGGAACAGAAAGCATCAGTGACTTCTAAGTCCCCTCTGCAAAAAAGCACTTTTCTGCCCATGCTCCCAACATGGCTCAGTTACAAAGCAGTCAAGGACTCAGCAAAGACTTTTAAACACAAAAGGGATTTTTGTGTCGTTCTCTCCCTTCGAATCCTATCCTTTCAAAACGAGGCATATGAGACTTTCAAACGACAAACAAAAGCAACAGGCTTCGGCAAGTTTTCCCTCAGACTGTGCGTGCACAGACGTACTTGCGACACAAAGCGGCTAAAGGACGTTGATGGTGTAATCGAAGCCTGTGGGCTTCAGGCTCAGAAGCTTGACTCGACAGGTGTACAGTTACAAAAGACATTTGAATAATATACATAAGCTACAGTATATTGTACATGTGCCATGTTTCCTTTTTGTTTGTTTTCTTTTTAGTACCATTGTTGTGACAATTGATTTGAATATTTGCATTGTATTCTTCTTGAGCAGGGCCATATTTTATAAGATACATTCTGTATTAAGTAGTAAAAATGCTGTGATAAGTTCTTGACTTTGTTTGACTAGAAGCACTTAAGTATTCTGACGCATGTGGAAGAGTGATGTTAGTTTCTCTTATTTTGTAAATATCATCCACTGGTACTATATTTCTCTTTCTCAAATGTGACAACAAAAACCTGGTAAATGGAAGGGAAAACATCAGAAAAGAATCAACCACAAATCTTCAATTTTTTTGGTGCCTTTTGTGAAGCCTTGCAGATGTTTTGACAGATATCAGCGTGTGGATGCATTGCATCTAGCCTTAAGGTGTAAGGGATTTTGTTTTCTCGTTTCTTTTTTTTATATATTCAGAAAGTCATTTCAAGGAAAGAAGGGAAAGGATACGAGGGCACTGCATTTCTTTGGGATGTAAGCAAAAAAGAAAACTATAAACTATATTTTTGTAATGGAAATGTACATATCTACATCTTGAGGAGTTGGAATGCTGTAGTTACCTACTGAGTAGGCATGGGATTTTTTTGTATGTTATTTACATGCGGTCCATTATTTTGTTGTTATTTTTATTTTGTATTTGTGTTTGTTCGAAAAAGTGACTGTTTATGGCTTCTAAACACATTGAATGCGCTTAACTGCCAATGGGATATTTGGTGTACAAGATATCCTTCAAGAACAGAACTATAAATAAAACATAAATATATAAATATATACGTTGAATCCCTGTCGTGCTTTTCATCGCTTAGCAACAGGTCTCGATGAATTTTGCTTAAGAGAGTGAACACACACATACACACACACACACACACACACCATTGTATATTAAAAAACAATTTACTGTAATACAGTATGTCATTAAAAGCCTTTAGTTCATGGTCTCAAGTTACAAAATGTAAATTCTTAAAAGTTATCATAGACTGACATTCATATTAAAAGGATATGTGATACTGATATAGCACATACTGAATAATGTCAGACCTTTAATAAAAAAATATTAGTAATGACAAAGTTTCACCGACAAAAAGTGTATATCAGATTTATATTATATATATAGGCTATATATATATATTTATAAAAAATTTAAGATTTGAAGGCATACAAGCTTTCATTTGATCAAATCACGTCTTTCATAACAAAAAAGATCAAAACGGCAATATAACCTAGAGCAAAAAAAGAAAAAAAATGAGAACAAAATTAATAAATAAAAACTTGACATCAAAAATATATGTACTGATGCGTTCTTTTGTTCAGAAGTTCGGCAAACTGAGAAGCCAATCATGGAGTTGATACGGCAGATCAGATTGTCTCTCTTTATTACTTATCAAAAGAGCTCCTGGGCGTCATGAGAATATGTTATCAAAAGATAGCATGTACGAATGTGACTGGATGCGCTTGGGGCTTAATTATACATAGATAGCAATCTTGTAAAATCAGTCGACACTAATAAGACGCCCTTGTAATGGGCTTCCGTGTCTATTGAGTTTGTCAGGGGGGAAAAAAAGTCACAGTATCGAAGTCGCTTTTAAGAGCAAGGCAGCTTTTGCTCGATTGTATGTTTTACATTCCCACATCAGTGCCTTTGTAAAAGAAAAATAATAATCTGCTCATACTAATTTCTCTGCCACCAAAAAGATCAAATAGAAAAAAAAAAACTATTTTCTTTCAATCCTGGCATCCGAACACACTTTGTTTGCTCGTTACAGCTCGGTTAAACTGTCATGTCAAGAAAGATGCAAGTTTTATAAGATACGGGATACAAGAACAGATTTAATGTGACAGAAGTTGTGGGTGTATGTAAATGTGTAGCATGTCTATACATTTTTTTCCTTGTTTATCATAGTAAAAAGCCAAAGACCATAAAGGCTGATTATCTTACTACTGTGGATAAACATAACATAACATTAGTGAACAGATGAGAAAGAAATTAGATGTGTTTTTTTTTTTCCATCAGATGTTATAACGCCACATTGATAGCTGGGCCAATTGAAGCTCAATATGTCTAAATCTCAGACTTTAAGGGTGTGTCAGCAGCTCTGGGATGGAAAACTTGGCTTGTGTTTGTATAGGGGGACTTTCCCAAACTATGAGGCAATATCAGCCCAAAAGATGAAGCCACAGAACAGCACCAGATTCGAACGCATCTAAAAGAGGGATAACAACCGTGAGACAGAGCGAGTCGAAGGGAAAGAACAACACAAAGGAAAGTAATTAGGGTAATTGGTCTCATAATCCCAAATTGACTCTCTACAAATGTCTTCAGTGAGACAGACGTTGCCTGAATCTGATGTCAATGAACCACAATGAAGGAAAAGCTGTTCGCTTGATCATACACACCTATTATTTTACAGGGTCACTTTAATGGACATTCGTAGTCTCCTGGGGGTCTCAAGCAAGACCCCCCCCCCCCCCCCCCCCCCCCCCCTGCTAAAAAGACCAGTTTAGACCAGCATCAATTTCCATTCTGGTTCATTGTGGCTGAATCCGAAATTGCCCCCCTATATACCCTCGAATATACAGTAGGGACAGTCATTTGTAGAGGTGTCTGAAACCATAGTGGGAATTATTGAGTGCACTTATCAATCCCACATTGCACCGCAATAACAAGTGTACAACCCATGATGTACGCTCAACAGCTGTCCGAATTCAAGATGTCATTCACTCCTTCAAGTGAACAGTATGCGTGGACTAACTTAGGGAATAGTGAATGAGGGTTTAGGGGACGATTTCGAATTCAACCTGTGTTTCCCGAAAGCATCGTTAGGCAACTAGTTCCATTGTTACCAACATAGAGTTCAACGATTTGTTGTTTCCCAAAACCATAGTTCTAATGAACATTTCCCAAAGGCATCACAAAGTTGTGTGATAAGAGATACAGCTCTCCACTTGTGGTTAGAATCACAGTTTCTTGTTAGCATGACATGTGGACTTAAATATATCACGCTCTTAAGCAAAATTCGCAATTCGTAAAATCTACACTTTCATTTAACATCTTTTAGTTTGTCAAGAGAATGCAAGTGCCGTTTTTTGAAGAGTGTGCATGTGCAAAATGTGTTTAGTAACCCGGATTATGGCGTAGAGGGAAGCAATGACTAAATGAAGCATCTGAAAATAAAGCAAAACAACAGAGAGCAAAATGTCCTTTATTACCATGTTCATTATTTACAGAATTTTAATCAGACATTTATTCGACCCTGAATCAATTCATTTGCAGAAGCTATACTCAACCACGATGTCAGTAGCAACAGTCATATTGTTGAACCAACAGGGTTCAAAATTGGATTTTGAGAAACAGTCATGACTTACTAGTTAATTTATCCAACAATGCATCGCGTTATTATGGTAGTTATGTCAAGTTATGTCATTGTACGTGAAACCCCACCCCCACCCCCACCCCCACCCCCACCCCCGGTGGTAATCCTGGTTTGGTGCTGGTCTAGTTATACTATAGACAAAAAAAATGCTGTGCAACCATAATCTTTCCAGTTGATGAAAGAAATCTTTCTGGTTAAAGGATAATTTCACACAAAAATGCAAAAATGATGGGTATCATGGATTAAAAAAAATGGTGTATCAACGTCACTGAAGTAAAAATATCGTTGGCTCTTATGTGTGTAATAACTCAACTTGGAAATTTTCTTTGAAATTGTCTGGAATGACGTGAATACATTGTGTTTACTTTTGCATTAGCTAGCTAAATACAGCAAGCAAGACCTGTGTTTTACTGTACATAGTTTCATTCTAGTGTTATTTTGCTAGCCTTACCTCTTTTCATTTCGTCACTACAGACTATGGGGTCGTTTATACGGTTTATAACGGTGACGTCATGCACACGTGTATTACGTGTTCAGTCTATAGGCATGTAGTGCTCTTTACAAAGTGACATCAACAACTAGCATAGCAGCATAATACAGCATTTTAGTAATTTTCACTGATCCGTGTAAACGGGGATCATTTTGACAACGCTGTCATATGTACGCGAAAAATGCAAAGGAAAAACTTCAGTTTTTAGTACATTGTGGTCATGTAAACGAACCCCAACTCAAAGCCAGAACACCCACACGTCAATCTGCTCTGAAGCATCTGTGATAACAAACCCCTATCCCCACATCCGTGGTCATTTCACAACGGTGTGAGTTTCATATTCAACAGGCATCACACAGGGCTGCGCTAGTCGAGCGCTAGCAGCATTTGAAGACTCCGTAGGGGAGCGGGAATTCAAAGCGCTGTCCCGCAACAATTTTAAAGCCGACTTTGTGACAATGTGCCCCTCACACCCAACTTTAGAGCAGAAACAAGCTCTTTCAAGAGCGCTGGATGTGTTGATAATGCTTTCCCTTTGCTGGCTTTCGTAGTGACTTAGTTGCTTTTGCTTATATCAAAGTCGACCGGCTGACATGGAGGCCTCGCTCAGTTTTGGAGATAGCGAGAATGACAGCCATGGAGACAGAAAAAGCATCGCTCTTTTCCCCACTCGTCGACTCACAATAAAGCCACCTCACCAATTCTCCCATGAGCCTCCACTTCAAGGCCTCCGCCTGTTAAAATAAGTGTTTGTTCTCTTATTCTTTTTGGACCTTTTTTAGGGGGGTGTGGAGAGGGGGAAAAAAGAAAAAAAGAAAAAGAAAGAAAAGGATCTAGTGCTCATTCTCATTGTCTATCCCTCTATCCTTGCGCCCAGTTAAATGGCATATGCTAATAAGCTCTATCCATTTCTGATGCAAGATCCGTATGCAACTCTTTCTCTCTCTCTCGTTCTTTTTCACTCTGTCGTTTTCTCCCTTTCATCCAACTACAAATGCTTTCTTATTGCATCTTTGCCCTCAGGCCTTTTAAGATTCCTTTTTGAAATATGCCGTTTGATAAGCACATCATTGGCTAAGTCCCCACAGTGATTAGGGCTTGACTTTAATGTGCTGGCGACAGAGAGGGAGAGAGAGAGAGAGAAAGAGAGAATTGAGAGAATTGATGATGTTGAGGCATGGGGCTTTGCACTTCAACTCTCAAATCTGCTCACCTCTTCATAGATGAAATGCAGGAGGATACGCTTTCACCTCTTAGATCGTCTCTCACGCCTCTGTGTAACAGCAGTGTTATTAAAATCATTAGGTTTTCTGATTATTTTAGGTATTTTATGGGAATTATTTCCAGGGAGTACAGCCTTTAAGAACTGGTGATTAAACTACATTTTGGCATTGTCTAAAGAAAATGTAAGAGGCCAAAATCCTGTGCGTGCGTATCTGTGTTTGCGCTCTAGAGAGCATCTAAGGTTTTTTATTTGCGTTTAAGCGTTGAGCAGTGTAGCCAATCACAAACATATCTGTTGATTTTGTGAATGGCCAATCAGAGGTATTTAAAGGACAAGTTCGGTATTTTACACTTAAAGCTCTGTTTTCAGATTGTTTATGATGAAATAGAAAGGTTAAGATTGAAATTTGAAAATCCCGAGAATTTTCGGTTTCTGTGGTAGCAAAAAAACGGCAGTTGTGGTTGCCAGAACTTTACCGTCAAAAATACGGTAGTAACGTTATTGGTTTTACAGACTTAACTTAAAATTTAAAGTAATAAACCATATTTTACTATCTGATATAATGTGAATTTACCATCCAATTTAAGTATTAATATATGTTTTGTTCCTTTGTAATACAGTGATAACCACTAATCACAGCAGTGATGAGAGTCACAGGAACACTCAAAGCTCATCACAAGCAGCTCTCCCACAATAAAGTGAATACTCATATATAGAAGCTGCACAGTGTCATTCACACAAACATTAAACACCATCATGGTAACACACATGAAATTTTTAATGCAATAAACATTAATTTAACAACATTAAATGTAACATGAAACACTATTGTACATAACTGATTAGAAAAAACTAAGAAAACTATGAAGAAACATAGTTATTTCAAATAAAAATACATAAAATGTGAAGTGTCACACAGGGAATTGTGGGAATGTCAATTTACGTTTTTTTTCACCGTAAATTATACAATGAGTTGTTCTTTTTCACTTTCAAAAACTGTAAATTTAACGGTATTTTACAGTAAAATTACATGAAATGTACCATTAGATCTATCACAGTTATTTACCGTATATAGTAAGGAAACTTTCTGTTAACCAATTAACAGTTTTTCACTGTAGCATTTTTACAGTCTTTTACTGTTAAAATCACGATACTTTTTTACAGTGATGTACATAAGAGATTCACTGTGCAGTCGGCTTCATTGATTATAACATAACTTTTTTGTGATTATAAAGGGAGCGCTCTTTCTGTGCATACCAAAAAACATTTGTTTGCACCAAAAGCACTGAAACACAAATCCCCAAACCAAAAAGTACACCTGCTCTGTGCCTCATCAATAATGCACATCCTATCTGCCAATGGACCATGTGCTGTTCAGCGAACATTCCACGACGAGCTGTCCACACTGGTCACGACTCACACAAAAGCAAAAAGTCATTTTCCTCCTGCGGGGTTTGTATTGAAAAGTAAAGCTATCCATCTGTTATATAAAGGTGCTCCACACAGGGCAACGTTTTGGGCACTAATGTAGTTTTGGGAAACAGGCATCAACTTCAGCAGGAACATTATTACTCAAGAGTATAACTCTGTGCCCCACCCTGACTCCTATTTCTGGATATGCCTGGTGTCAGTCGACAAAAAGTTGTTTGTACATAATTTGTTCGTGCAGTTTGAGAAAAAGAAAAAAAACGTGATCCATTTTTAAAAATTCTATTTAAAAACTGCAGGGATCCTGATCTTGTAAGAGCTTCTGCAATAATTCATTCTGCTTGCGTTGTCAGAACAGATCATTCTTCTCACAAGCAAACCGTTCATAAAACATGTGCCTCGCCGTGCACTCATGCAATTTATAAGCTGCTTTAGTAGGAAAGCGTATGCTGGGCACTTAAACGTAAATGTTTTAATTGTTTACACATTTTAAGCAAATTGGATGGGACTTGATGCGCTCTAAGGCCAGTATGTGTCAAATTACCAGAGAACTGAGCTGTGCAGATGTGAAATCGCATCTGTGATCGCGATCGCATTGCTCTGGGAAACTGCGGTACTGCCAGCAGTGACATCATTCAATCTGCTGCACAGGAGGAGCATCAGTCCGAACGCATCACACATCTGCCGAAGACCCGGGAGTGAAAGGCTGCTCGTAGTGTCACGGCCCCTTTTCCTGCAGAATCCCATGAAAGAGTGGGAAGCATAAAAAAAAAAGGCTTCCAGAATTGTCATTACAAAATCTTCTTAAACATGAGCTGAAGCCATACATTCCTTGACTATATTTTGTCCTGCTGGCCCGGGCAGAATGTTCCGGCACTTTTCCGCATGTCCTGTGTCATTTACACCTGCTGCGTTCATGCCAGTGATGCCACTTCACTTCAGCCGTAACACACACCACCTGTCAATTACAGTGAGAGCAGCTTCTCGCCATGGTGCTGACACCTGCCCTGACGCGCACAGATACACACCACGGCCAACTGTCCATCTGTGTTTCACTGCAAATAACCCTCACTAGATGACCAATGACATACAGGCATTTCATTTAGATGCTGATTTCAGTGATGTATCATGCCATTCTAAAGCTAAAGTCGTGCTTACAGCTGCAATGGAAGAAACGCGTCCACACACATGAATGTTGGGATGTCACACACAAGTTTCTCACGGCCTGATCTGGACACATTTAACCATGACAACAGAGCGAGCCGTGGTATCACAAATCCATCACGCCACTCGTTAGGTAACGCCATCATGTGTGTGAACTTTAGCTGTGATAAATAATGCAATAAGTGATATGAATGAAACATTCAGTTACGCAACCGAACAATGGCTTTCTTCATGCTAAAGCCACTGACTAATGGCACATGCCAGTGAGGATGATGACCACTTCATCAATGGATGCCAAATGAAGAAAGCTGATGTCAAAATGAGAAATACGTTGCCATGTAATGAAACACATCTCTATCAGCTGTGATGTAAAATAGCCATCAAATTCAATCTCATACATTATAAAAAGACTGTATGTGATATGGTGTGTGTGTGTGTGTGTGTGTGTGTGTGTTTACGCAAGGCAGCCGCTGGAACTAGACGATAAACACGGCCCTGACGCGGTCCATCCAGCTGCTCTCGTTGCGTTGCTCCTTGTTGTCTGTGTCTGTGTGTGTGTGTGGTTCAGGTATACCTTATGTTTTGGGGACACAAAGATGGCAATATCAAAAATCCTTGTCATGTGGGGACATGTTCTGGTCCCCGGAGGAAAACATCTTCTATAAATCATACTAAGTGATGTTTTCTTTGAAAATGTAAAAATGCCGAAGGTTTTCTGTCTTGGGTATGTTTAGATTTAGGGGATAGAATATACAGTTTGTACAGTATAGAAATCATTATGTCTATGGAAAGTTCCCATAAAACATGAAAACCCAACATGGGCAGCCATCAAACACAACCTTACATTACAAAACACACATTAAACAAAGACTGTACGTTATATGGTTTGTGTCACGCACACGCACACGCACACGCACACGCACACACACACACACACACACACACACACACACACACACACACACACACACACACACACACACACACACACACACACACACACACACACACAATGTTTTCCTCCGGGGACCAGAACATGTCCCCACATGACAAGGATTTTGGATATTGCCATCTTTGTGTCCCCAAAACATAAGGTATACCTGAACCACGCACGCACGCACGCACACACACACACACACACACACACACACACACACACACACACACACACACACACAGAAAGAGTGTGAACATACAGGTGTCTGCAGACATAACTCATGTTCTCTTGATTGTATTAGTAGTCTAACTAATGTTTTTTATCTGCACGAATATCTAGGGATTATAATTTGTTGCTGTTGTTGTTGTTGTTGTGTCATGGCCTAGTTGTTTTCTTTGCCACTGTTGCCCCAGGCATCCTTGCAGGGACGCGAGACTGGGAATTCAAATACTGCTCGGTGACAGTCTTTGTAATAGGCTCGGCTACAAGAGAACCGGAATACGGAGTGAATACCGCCGCGGTGTTTACATAGCTGCAAGGCCACGGATGCACACAATGCAAGGTGTACAAACTAAAGGCAGCATGCTGCTAAAGAGTTTATCTTTTGAAAAGACAGAAAGCACGAGGACCATCGTGTGCGTATGTGTTTGTTCAAGTCAAAATGCCTGGCACCCTTCACTTTCCTGTGCCCGCTCTATGGTTGTCTTTGATACAGTGAAAGAAGCTGCGGTATTTTTAGGATCCTTGTGATGAGGTGGAACCAATCTCTCTTCTCTATGGAGGCTGATGTCACCAGGGTGCGTGGGCATGAGGCAGGGATGCTGGGTAACCTGCTGTGAAAATGTGTAGTCTCTTACCACCCAGAAATTAGAGCAATACAAATGACATACTGATATAGGCTGTGCAGAACATGCGTGTAATAGATTGCTGAGCTGCGCACTGACCAGTGAAGATATGTTCTGTGGATTGAATGTCGGCGACATGCTCTCACATTTCTATATGGATTTTCTAATGTCAACCATTTTTAAATCACAATAACATAAAAGATGGTGCAGCTTTTGTACGGAATTGATTTGGCTTATTGCGTGAGAATGAGGAGAATGTTAGACTGGCTTTGTTGTCAACATTCGCATATTTATTAATATACTACATCTTTTAACACAAAATGCATGAACTGTTTCTGTTAGAGCTCTCTCAAATCTGTTTTAGGTTTAGTGGAGTAGTTCTGTTACAAAACCGAGGGAACTGCCTCGATGTCTATTGTAAGGTGAGCAGATTTCTGAAATGGGAACCGGTTTCCTAGTGGTCAAAATACCACTGAAATCTCACTTGTTATTATATATGAATTAAAAATGGGGACAATACAACACAAATTGTTATATATATATATACAATTTGTGTTGTATTGTCCCCATTTTTAATTCATATATAATAACAAGTGAGATTTCAGTGGTATTCAGTGGTATATATATAGGCGTATTTCAGATTAATTAAAAAACACACTGTGAAAGGCATTAACATCACAAATAGCAAACATCAAAGCAGTATTATAACAGAATTATGACTATACAAAAAAATACATACAAAAATAAAACAAAAATAAAAAATAAACCTAATAATGTGGTTTTAACATTTTGTAATTGTAATTAACATTTTAATTTTCCCTTGAAAACTTTTCAAATGCTTTTTTTTGGTGTGCTTTTGGAAATTATTTTGGTTTATCTTTGTGCTTTCTGCAAATGCCAAGTTCTGTCATAAAACTCTAGATGGTGCAGGCTGATGGGTCCTTAACGCAAGCTGATGATATTTACAGCGTTAACAACACGGTACAATCTGTACAATTCATGTCGCAGCAGTGAGCTTGCTGCTCAACCTTTGAATAGTTGGCCAGTGTTTGCTGTAGCAGTTTGCAGCGTGCTTTCAGAGTTCGTCTAAAACCCTCAACCTTCCCCAGCTCCACCTGTATCTGCTACGGGTCATTTCATATATGCTATTTGTGCAGCGCATTTGTGTATCTATTAGCAATAGTGCAGCAGCAGTATATCTTACATATTCACAGCAGTGTATAGCGGCAGCAGCGAAGCAGATCTATTCCGCCAAGACCAAATAAATTAACATTGTCATATCCATTACCATGCTAAAAATCTTCAGAGAGTTGACATGATAGAATTGTAATTGTTCTGTTGAATTGTTTATTATTATTCATACTTAGGTGTACTTTTACCCACATACAGTTAAGATGTGGTGTGGGAATTACTGTGTTATGGTTGCAAAACTTTCGGGAATGATTCAAATTGTGTGCAAAACAATCCCACACCCCTTTCAGGCCTTGTTATATAGTACATACAAACAGTGTCACTGGAAAACAGGGACGTCTGGTCGGCCGAGTCTATTAACTGCGTAGCCAACAATCTTTCGATGCATCATCCTAATTTCAGTGGAACCTCTTATGTGGCTGATTTGGAATTATCTGCATTAATAAATATTAAGTTAGCCATTAGCACATGTTGCTAAGCTAATGTGATACTCTAATAAGAACAAATAAGCGATAATGTAATCATTCACTCCAGCTCCATTCCAGGTTTTTGTATATGTTCCACTGCCCACTCTCCTTTGAGAGAAACCCACTCTGAGCAACCGTGATGCGATAAAACACACACGCTACACTCTAGCATACTATTTCTGCCATAGAAAAATATGGTAATCGTACAAATAGTATACTAGTATGTGATCCATATACTAGTATGTTTTTTTCTCGCATCCTCGTCGCTAAGAGTGGGTTTCTCTCACAAGTGAGTGGGCAGTGGAAAATATACAAAAACCTGGCATGGAGTTGAGAGGAATGATTACAGAACACTTGAGCAGGATGGGACATTTCTATCGCTCCACTTACATATTCTCTTCCAGGCCAGCTATCAGTCTGCGCGTTGCTTGGCAATATGCAAAAAAGCAAACAGCTCTTTTAAAACTATTTTTGTTGATGGAGAAAGATATACACACAAACTGGCCGAAATTGATCTGAAACCCAAGTTACTTAAAAAGGAAAAGAGCTGTTGTCTCACAGTTTCAACCACTCTCCAAAAGATCTGTCACTCCTCATATATTTTTATCTGTATTTTCTGCTATTATGTGGGCCATAGACCGTATATCGTCCGGTTCTGACGTGTACGCCGAGGGCAGTCCACATACAAACTGAGCCACGTAAACTGCTAATGTAATACATCTCATGTGCTTTTAACATGTTATTGTCCATTACAGTGACACTCATGGGTATTCACAACCCTAACCTGTAGCTATTCCAGGTTAAACACAAAATCACTAGAGGAAAAAAATGGAAAAAGAAAAACACACTCACTTTCCCTAAAAACCCTGCCGCTCCAACACCCATCCTCATTACAGCGTTAAGCCGTGATTGGATTGCAGACCCGGCCTGTCAAGCAGCCGCAGCGCTATAAATACACAATAACCCCCTCTAACCTCCCCTACTTCTAACCTGCACTATTCTCCGGCTCTAATGTAAGTGAAGCCTCAGATAATTGCGTCGGATTACAAAAGAGTACCTCGCAGGTATTTTTTCCCCTCTCCCCCCGCTGGAAATACGGGCTCTGTTAAGTGTTATTCACACCAGCCGGCTGCGGCTCAGCCGTGGACCCTGATGCGCCCTAATACAACTCCATTGTGAATAATGACCCTCCGATCCGTGCTGTTATTCCATCTGGTTCAACAGGGTAAAAGCTCGCATAAGAATGGAAATGAGCACTAAGCTTTTACCCGTCGGCTTCACTTCGCCAGCCATTCTCCGCTGCTTGATATTGGCCTTTAAAGCAGATGTAACTTATCGCTCGTTCATAACGTCCTCGGGAATTCGTTGAAAGGCCTGATTTGAAAGGAGTCTCAGCGATGTGTCACAGAGTCCATTGCAGTGACAAAATTTATGTAGCTGAGAGGCGTTTGGTTTATAGAAGGTTAGATGTTCGCATGGCACTGAGAAAGTGTGAAAGATGCTGAATTACAGCGCACACTATTTAAAAAATATCAGATCTGAAGCTTGAAATGTGGTTTGTATTGTCAGAAGGCAGTTTTCTATGATCAGGCATGGCACTCCTGTACATGAAAATCGAAATTCTGTTTACTTTAATGGGGAAGTGGAGAACTTCCCTCTCAAGCTCTCATCAAAAGCTTACTGACATTAATGGATGTCAGAAAGCAATTATCAGCGTATGTTGAGGTTGAAGAGGTAAGTGATAAATGCATTTTTTAGACACACTCACATACATATTCTCACACAGTTTTTTCAGTGGACTGTGTAATTTCTGTGCCATTAGCTGCACCAAATGTAATCGCAAGAATAACCCCACAAACTCCACCTGTCTGTCATTGGTTTGACAAACAGTTAGTCTCAGCTCAACTTACACCATTGGTTGAGCCAATGTCACTATGTCAAGATCAAAGGGTCATTGTGGTTGTTTACACAACACCGTTTTTAACTAAAACCGGAAAACTTTGTATGCGTTTAGTCTGTTCATTTAGACGACAACAGAGTTTTAAGGGCCTGAAAACACAAACTTTTGAAAACTGGTTTCAAAGTGCAAGTCTTTGAAAACGATACTGTTGTCATCTCCATGTAATGTGAATTTGTGAAAACGGTGCCATCAGACACATGCGTATCACGTGTTCAGTCTATAAGCGCGTTTGTTTCTTTACAAAGTGACATCGCTGACTACTGGCCTGGCGTGAACAATACAGCGTTTCATTTTGACAATGTTGTGCGCGAAAAACTTGTCCATTTTAGTACATCATTGCCGTGTAAACGTACCCTTAGTATACACAACCATGATAAAATAACATTTTTGAAAACATTAATAACATTTAAACCACATGTGCACTGCTAACATATTGCTTGCTTATAGAGTAGCAGATGTGTTACCAGTTTCTGACACTAAAAGTGTGAAATTAACCTGAAATCAACCTAGATGTAGCTGCATTGTACTGAGGAAATATTTTAAAACAACAGCTTTAAAGCCAATATTTTTCAGCTGTACTTCTCTTACTCACTGTCACTGACATGTGCCAGGTCCAAAAGCACATCTACTAGTGTCTTGTCCTATAGCTGAACTGCCTCTGCACTTCCACCGGGGAAATCTTATGACAAAATGAATGCAGGGAACACACATTCCTCCAGCCAGAGGAACGCTAGCAATGCCACACATGAATCCCACACTGTAAAGGCTCTTGCCATGACCCTGACAATCTCGCTGAGTGAAGTAACCTCCTATGGGATGCCCATTATTTACTGTCTGACACTGAGCCAAGCCATGTTTGTGTGTGCATGTGCTGGAGTTCGTCAAGGCATGAGTCAGGAAGTCACACGTGCATGGTGGATGGATAAAATGATTAAAAAAATACCATGAGAAAAAGACATTTCAACTTCAGGGGTTGTAACACGTTATCAAGTGCAAGTTTTCTACAATTATACCATTATAATCTCAGTGCATTGTATTGTATTGTATTGCCAGCAACCAGAAACGCCTAGCAATCACGAAGACTCTAACAACAAGCGGCGAGAAACACTCTAACACTCAGCACAGGGCTGGCCAACTTTGGTCCTGAGTGCCAATGTCCTGCAGAGTTTTGCTCCAACCCCAATCAAACTCACTAGCAAATCAAGTTCTTCAGGATTACTAGAAAGCTACAGGCAGAGTTTGATCAAGGTTGGAGAAAAACTCTGCTGGACAGTGGCCCTCCAGGACCAAAGTTGCTCATCCTTGCTCTAGTAGCAATCAAGAACACCCCCTGATATCCTCGTAGCAACTTGCTAAAACAACTCAGAACCCTTTAGTAACATTATTATCAACATTATAGTAACCACCTGACACTTAGAAACCATTAAATTCACTAAAACACTTTCATAGCAATGTGCCAAATACCACTCAAAACATCTTAGAAATGACATAGCAACACACCAGCAAACTATAAAAACAACCTGACAACTACTCAGAAATGTGTTAACACCAGGACACCTTAGAAACATAGCAACACCCTAGCAACCATAAAAACACCCTGACAGCTACACAGAAATGTGTTAACACCTTAGAAACATAGCAACACCCTAGCAACCATAAAACACAATGACAACTACATAGAAATGTGTTAGCACCCAGAGTACCTTAGAAACATAGCAACACCCTAGCAACCAATTTTTAAAACCACTAACCACTAAGAGCAGCCGACAAATCACATAAAGGAGCATAATAAAAATAACATCCCAGAAATTATATAGCAACACCCTAGCAACAATCAATCATGTTTAAAAACGCTTAAAACATTGTAGAAACCACATAGTAACACCCTAGTAACCCCTTGGCAACCATGTAATAATGGGGTGATGATTTTTGCTCAGCAAGCACATTTTCTTCAGAAAATGTCAAAATCTTGTTGTGCTTACTTTAGGTTTTCAATACATTTTCATTTTAGGCAGCTAACAAATTTCCAATGAGATCAAACTGCAGGTGCAAAAATGTCTAATGGGTCAAGACGAACAGTCTCAAAATAATGACAGCACAGGCCACAGCTGAGACACAGATGGACTCATCACAGATAGCTGTGACAATACAGCCTCAAACATTGCAACAGCATTGAATCAGCACGTCAGAGACCCAAACTGTACAATCCCAGCTCTAGAAAGCTGGAATTAATGGGACAAGTGCCACTCAGAACCTGCTTGTTTTAAAGAACAATATTCAAATAGGATATATAATCAAATGTGATGTGATAAATACCGGATCCCAGAGAAAGGTAATATGGTCTCATGAAATATCATTCACCTTATTTGATATGGTGAGGTGACCATCATTTGTCCAAGTTGGACATGTTCCTTATCCTTATTGGTGTCACATGTATAGCTTACTCTGCTTTGTTTAGTTTCTGTGTTCCCATTTGCCTTCATTCCCTAGTTCGTCTCCTTGGTTCTTAATTAGTGAACACCTGTTACATTTTTACATTGATTACTGTGTATTTAAGCTCGTAGTGTCCTCAGTTCTACGTTCGGTCTCGTTTACGTTTTGTTGAAAGTGGTTGTGTTTTTCCATGATTCTCCTGCGTGGTCATTATTAGATTGTTAAATAAAGACTTTGTGTGCTCATTGCAGCAACCTCAACTGTGACAAGTGGTTGAAAGGAATAGGGTTATATATATACTGTAGTATGTTCTTTACTGGCTTCTGTAGTCGATGGCCTTTAACATCCATGGAATCTTTCCATTGCACAAAAGTATTTTTTTAGATTATTAACATAGTATTAAAGGTCCACTGAAGTGCCTTGGAGCGCGTATAGCTTTGTGTGATGCGTTGAAGTAATTTCCACTGAAACAGGAAGCTAATGCGGGACATATTGAATGACTCCTCCCCCTTTTAAAATAGCCAATAGTGTTTATTTTACCTCACAGACTGCAAGTCGTACTTGACAGCACCATGGAAGCGAATCCAAGTGCTGATGATATGTTGGATTCGATAGTAGAGGCGTGAACAAATTCTAGCCACTTCATTATTAACCAACTTACAGTTAGAAAACAGAATAAAACATGAGCGTTTGAGCAACCGAACACACATCTCCAACCCATATTTCTCTATGACATGTCAATGGTCGCTTCGGCCATGTGGTATTTATAGCATAGGGGGCGGAGCTTTAGATTCCAGAGAGCATTTGATTGGACAGAAGATGTGATGAGAAGCTGAAGTCCGCGGTGATGTCATAAAAATCCATGATCCATTTTATCGGAAATGAGAGACTGTAAGTTTTGAATGCTTATGTCTCCTAAATGCAAATTTAGTTATTGCTTTGGAACACACCAGCTTATCCATAACCTTAAAGGAGAACTCCGGTCAATTTTAACATTGAGCTCAATTTTTAGTAAATTTGGAGTGCTGTCAATACAGAGAACAACGACAAAAATCGGTGTTGCCTACACTGTGTTATCCTCTTTTTAAAATTTACACCCTATTGACTTGAATGGGGCAAGTTTTAAACTTAACCAGTTCTTAGTCTTATCATCCTTGATGTGTCATTACAAGTGCCCAGCCATGTTGAGTGATTCCTTCAGAGTGAACACGAGTGAATCTGACTGCAGTAGATGTGAAAGATATGAATAAAAATGATGTTATATCAGCCAGCGCAAATACCTGTATTTAGTTCCTGTTTTCGGTGGAAGTCCAAAGTAGTCGATTGTCGAGTTCACGCGCATAGGTTTAGTTACTATGATCACGCGCGTGAACTCGACAATCGACTACTTTGGACTTCCACCGAAAACAGGAACTAAATACAGGTATTTGCGCTGGCTGATATAACATCATTTTTATTCATATTTTTCACATCTACTGAAGTCAGATTCACTCGTGTTCACTCTTAAGGAATCACTCAACATGGCTGGGCACTTGTATGACACATCAAATATGTTAAGAGGATAAAAGCAGGTTTAAAACTTGCCCCATTCAAGTCAATAGGGTGCAAATTTTAAAAATAGGATAACACAGTGTAGGCAACACCGATTTTTGTCGTTGTTCTCTGTATTGACAGCACTCCAAATTTACTAAAAATTGAGCTCAATGTTAAAATTGACCGGAGTTCTCCTTTAAGGCTAACATATTCATACTAAAAGCTAAAAAACTTACATTTTGGTTTCAGGGGGCCTTTAACACTAAGAATTTGTTCTTTTAAGAACTGTGCACTGAAAGGTTCTTTGAGGAACTCAAAACAGTTTGCATATGGCATTGCTGAGAAAAACTAGAAGATGAATATTTTTTCGTACAGTGTGGTGCAATATGCAATGATGCACTTTCAGGTGTGGCAGCATTCCTGGAGGGACTGAAGGTGAAAGGTGGCCCTGCCGCTCTCAGCTGCCGTTAATATTGTTCTGTGTTTACATTATATTGTCCATCACCTGTGTTTTTATGAGTCCTGTTCTGTGAATTCACACAATGCGGGTGTGTGTGAACAAATCTTATGAATTTACAGAATAGGGATGTCTGCTTCATTACCCTCATGTCTACAGCCCAGCCCACCTCTATACAAACACACACATCCATCCATCCATCATCTTCTCTTTCTATACGCAACTACATCAGGTGTATGGACTTACGTGTCACATGCACGAAAGATTTATGAATAATTCTTTCTTTCTCTGGGTCTGTATTAAAAAGCTCCTGAAGTCCCAATATAAGAGCCCCTGTAAGTGTTAAAAAGCAATATTATTTTTATTATTCAGAAAACATGCACCTGCTGTGTTTACCTACATATTGTACGTCAATTATCACAGGAATTACAGAGCTTCTAAACTTTCTTTGAAATTAAACAACGGCTGTTTTAATATATCCACACCAATGCTTTCACAAACACTAACGTGAGTTTCCCACAAGCATTTATTTTCTCGATCATTGACGATTTGATATGCACTAAGATAAGTTACAATGAATCCTGATGATAATTGAATGAGTGTGAATCGATTTCCGCTCATCAACATGTCAATCATCTCGTAGGCCATCGATACATCGACGTGGCGTGAATACTCAGATCTCAGTGATTCCGTTTCTTGTCTTCTCTCCCTCTTTTTCAGATTCTCTCTTTCAAGCGTTCAGCGCCACAAAGGCTAGAAAATCGACTACTGTGTTCTCGGTGCAGTTTAAAAGGTCAGATGCTGCCCTGCACACGAGCTGATAAGGTAAAACAGCCTCATGTAGAAATCCTGAATTGAGAACCAACAGCCTGCACACTTTGAGCTTTCAGAGCGCTTTGAGCGTTTTATAGCTTAACAAATAAAAAAACCAGATTGTGTTAAAATTGTAAAGTGCTCAATTAACAGTCCACTTGTGTGTTGATTCATTTGATGTCAGAATTCGGTTTGTGTGCTTCTTCTTTTATTTCAACTCTTCAAATGTTGCGGTCCACAATTTGCTTGAAAGCAATCTGTCCTTGATCATGAAAGTAAACTGTTATGTATGGCATGTAGTTTGGATCTTGTCATGCTCCGTGTTACACATGCATTTCTCATAGCTTCTCGTCTCTGGATAAATAAGACATTTAAGTAGCTTTTTATAAACTTGCCTAAGAAACAAACTTGAGAAAAAACAATGACACTGATGTATTTTAAGAGATGTCTGTACAAGTTGCTTTTAGTTAAAACAGCTCAAACATGCATTTTAGTCTGGGACTATACAGGTTTAAGCCTTGTCTGTGAAACCAGGGTATATGATTTAGTGTGTTAGTCAACATTTCAAAATAAGCGTAAAGGTTAAAAAACACAATGGTTTAAAATGTACTGTACTTTCAAGATTTTTATTTATTTATTTGACATTACAAAGTACACTTAAATGTATAATCTCTTAAGTACACTTAAGTGGCCTTTCATTAACTGCAAATGCTTTTTTTAAAATTATACTTTTAAGATTTGAAGAACACTACAAGTGCACATTAAATACAATTAAACAAATTATTCCCCCCCCCCCCCCCCCCCCCCCCCGCAATGGTATAAAGATACATTTAGGCTACTTGAGAATCAAAATTACATTAATAAGATATTAGGTCTTTTTATTTATTTATTGACAAATAAAAAATATTGTTTAAAATAAGAATGGTAGTTGGATTAAAAAAAACTTAACTGAGAGAAAAGCACGTTTGTTTTTCTGAAAGTTTCTTCTTGTTGAACAAGAAGTTTGAAAACTTCAGAGATTAGTTTTATTACATTTGTTTTCTATATGTTGTTTCTTTTTTGCATGGACCCATTTACCTTTTGTTATAGATTTGTGTTTCTGGAGATTGATTGACTGATTAATTAAAGGATCCACGGCAGACAAACACAAGTATCTATCAGTCTAAGTTTTTATGGTAAATCCAATATTTCATGGTAAATAACAGTGAAAAGTGAAGCACTTTGTGATGACAATGATGATCAATGTCATCCCGCAGTTTAGGACGAATTTAATCGATTTTTAGCAATGGAAGAAAATACGCTATACACATAATGATAGATTATGCTTAAGTGTCTCAGGTTTCCAACTGAGCAATCAAACCTGAATCTTTTGCTGATCCTCATATCTGGCCAGACTCTCATGGGATGTTTTAAAACATGCATTTAATATTAGTCTAAGATAAGAGTATTTTATGAGAAATGCTGGCAAAAATGCACCTCAGGCACGTCTAGCAGTTCTCTATGTCTGTGGGCTATGCTCTTTATTTTGTTGAACTTTCCTCATTTAAAGAAACAAGTTCGAACAGTTTTGTTTTGTCTTTCGTGGCATAAAGAAGACGACAAGGAATGTTTGGGTTACGCTCTAAGCCTGAATGGTTGTTTGAGGGTTTTTTTTAAGCATGCATAACCACAGTCTGAGCTGTGCGGATTAGCTTAGCGCAGTCACCGCGAGCTGCGTAACAGAGCGATAGATAGGGCTGGAGTGCAGGAGAGCAGGGAGTGGCTTCAGTGTTGAACACACACATAAACACATGCTGTGGCCCAGGCCCTGAAATCTCTCCTCTCCCGCTGCGTGTGTCATGTGATCCGGGCTCAGGGAACCAACCAGCTAAAGAAATGTGGTCTCTCGCGGCCAGCCAGGAAACCTTTTGTGACCATACAAGGCACTTCCTTCCCCAACTCTCGTCTTCCTGTTGGCTATGTATGGCGTTTCCTGCCCTTTCACTCCCTCCTTTTCACTCTCTTTTTCTCTTTCTCAGTATTGGCCGTCTGCCCTGGTAAACTGGCTGGGTGAAATCTTTTTTTTCTCTCTCTCTACGGCAGTTGCCTTTTTTCTGTGTGTGGAAAGCAGGCCAGAGGTTTCTGATTACTGATTGCTGCTGTGTGAAGGAATGGCGGTCGTGTGTGTGTGTGTGTGTGTGTGTGTGTGTGTGTGTGTGTGTGGGGGTGTGTGTGTGTGGGTGTGTGTGTGTGTGTGTGTGTGTGTGTGTGTGTGTGTGTGTGTGTGTGTGTGTGTGTGTGTGTGCGTGTGTGTGTGTGTGTGTGTGTGTGTGTGCTATCTTAACGCCTTGTGAGAACAGGGTTTGTGGGATTAGGCTATCAGACATATGTTGATGTAGCTACTTTATTAAGAACTGAACTCAGAACAGTCTTAAAAGTTTAAGAAAATGTAAAAGTTGGAAAAATCCAACATACAAAAAAAGACTCCCCTCAGATTGTCCTTACCGTAATGCAAAAAAATACACAAATATTGAAGAACCGCAAATATATATAATTTTATATTTAATTCTTCAATAAGTATAAACCATACTAGAATTTGTTGCACTGCTTTTAGCACTGTAAAGCTTGAAATATGAAATGATAAGCTTGAATAGTTTTTAAATGGAACTGTTTATTGAACCTGTTATCAAAATATATATATAAAAAAATGTATATATTGATTTTGATACATATTTGATACATCTGGATTTTATGGCTCATACAGTATATGATATAGTGAGAATATGGAGCTCATAATCGAGGAGGGAAAAAAATACTTTATTTTATCCTTGTGCCCAAACTGAGCAAAAATATGCAATTTGGTGCAGATGCCATTGATATGGCCAAAAAGATGAAATTCTGTAGCTTGTGATGTAAATCAATGACATCTTTATAACAGTATAGCAGACTATTTACATAAAATTCATATAAATATCGATTCTCACTCTATATCTTTCAATAATATGTCGATATTTGAATGCTTATTTTTATGATCAAAACTCTACATAAAACATACAATGCAATGCAATACAATGATGATTGAGAGATGAACAACTGAACGTTCCTCAAAATCCTATGAATTATATTTGATACTCACATTTTGACGTGACTTTTATTTAAAAAAATAAAATAAAATAAAAAAGATGTATGGATAATCAAGTAAACCTAAGTCGCTTCTGTCCAAAGAGTGTTCATCTTGAAACATTATTAACAATATAAAAGCTATTCTTATGTAAAATCAGTAAAGATTTCACAGCAAAAAGACACGTAAACCATGACCTGAACGGGGATGTTTTTACATTAAAAGGCCTTTTACTTGCCAAAGAAAAACCGTGTAAACAATAAATCAGACAACAGAAGACCTATAGCAAAGGTTGTGTGCAACAGGTTTTTCAGCAAAGTTGATAATTATTAGGCCTTGGAAATGTATCAAATATCATGCATGTTTTATAGGGCTAAGCTGATTACAGTGTTGTACATGTATTGCATTACAGTCTTTTTTAGATTTGTATTTAACTCTGCATAAATGCAGTACAATCAATACTAGTATGATTTATAAACACTTTAAAATAATGCCACATGTCACAATTTCCCTCCGACCGCAAACCAAACACTAACCTCTCGTATGGCCTATAGGAGACACACACTTACATCATATGTCCTAGCGTGCACTTTCCTTCACCAGTGGCTGTACTAATCCATTACTACCACAACCCCCATCTGAGTGCTGACATCATGGCCTGCTGAGCTCTGGACCAATGGCGTTAGGAGATTTAACACTGACATCACAGACAGGATGAAACTGAATCCGTTGGCCTTGCGTGAAAAGCTTAAGTGCAACAACATACGATTCTTCAGTTATTTATCCATTTCTTATCATTATTATTTTATAATTATTAGATTAATTTATGTATAAACTTTGTCTCCTATATATTTCCCCCTATAAAGAGCCTAAAAATAACAATAAAATGCAATTGCTGACACAGTAAAAGTGTTATATTACAAAACTCTCCATATAATCTCATTGCTGTCTTGGAAAAACAACAGAGAAATCAAAGAGATCCCATTGTGATTTTTTCTTTCCTATGGGAATACTTTCAACTGCTATGTGTGACCAATATAAATATATTTACTGAAACATAATACACATGATATTTAAACTGCAATGACTCCAGATCATGTCCTTAAAAACAGAAAACAGAAAATGTATTGTTCTATGACACAATATTATCAAAATAAAGACTATTTTTTTTGCATTATTGAACTTTTTTAAGGTTACATGCAGTGAGCCTTCCCTTACAATTCTCTGCTGCGCTCGAAATGTGACAGACGCGTACGGCTGCATACCTGGCATAACTGCAAATGTGGAGTTTGCCTCAAGGTTGTTGTTTTTGTTTATTCGACTCATATCAAAGCATTATCTGCAGAGTAGCTAAACTCTCTGTAGAAAATCAGCTACTGTACCAACTCTAGTTTCTGTTATAGGCCTGTTTTATAGGCTAACAGATCCCTTAAAACATACTATTTTGAGTTTCTGTTTATTAAACCATTCTTCTTCATTGTATTAACTAATTTTTTTAAGTACAGGTACAACAAACTCAAAATTGTAAGGCAACAAGGTAACTTGCTTTTTTAAGTTAAACCAATTTTTTTTTTTTTTTTACAGTCAGTCCAAATCCTATTATTTGTGTATCCCACTCGAACCTGATCTAAATTATTGACTGACTGTCCACGTTGTGTATCGCAACTGTTCAGATCCGATTTGTGCGTCCATGCGGATATTTCCTTTTCCGGAATATCTGCATTGGTTTCTATTGCAATGACATTGAGTTGGTAGGTATAGGCCTACACCAAAAACAAAAACAGCTGCAACATGGAGTGGTTTGCAATACAGATGTTGTCTTATTTACAACATGACGTCGTCTCCATTGGTCTCAAAACATGTCTCCTATTGTCATTTTCTTCTCGAGCGACTCTTACAACAACACAACCTTGTTTCAGCAGCTTCTTTCAGAAGCTTCTTCTGACGTTTATGTTTTACATAAGAAAGTTACATAAACCACGTGAAATCCGATCAGGGCTGCGTTTCCCAAAAGCATCGTAGGCCTAAGTAGCCACCATTGGTCTCTACGAACAACTTGCATCTCACAATGCTTTTGAGAAACGCAGCCCAGAGCAGTCGGACTGAAACGGATTTCCAGAAATGTGATTTGAATAGGATTTCAAACAACATATGAATGCAGCTCGAACTGGATTTGTAAAATAAAATGTATTTCACGTGTTTTTTGCCGTTCACACATGCTGATCGATTTCAATTGGTATAGGCTCAAAAATGATTCTGACTGACATGTAGCCTTAGACTGATCACAAACCAACTTGTTGAATAACTGTTAAAAAGCTCCCACTAGAGGTTAGGAAGTAAAACAGCAACTGGGGTTAGAGGTCAAAGTTAAAGGGATAGTTCACCCACAAATTTAGTCATTTAGTCAACCTCATGTTGTTCTAAACCTGTATGAGTTTCTTTCTTCTGTTGAACACAAACGATGATATTTTAAAGAATGTCGGTGAGCAGAGAGTTGCTGGAAGCTATTGACTTTCATAGTACTTTTTTTTCCTACTATGGAAGTCAATGGGAGCTGTCAACTGTCTGCTTACCCAATATATATTATTGTAAACTATATAAGATTATACTCGTTTTACACATCGTTGATCTGCATTCAGATTCAACAGGACATTTTCTATGCTATAATGTATTTACATAATATAAAAAAAACACATGATGTATTGTACCTTTCAAGCAATGTGGAAGCAAATTGACTAAACATAAAAAAAATAAAAAAATAAAAAACGTATACAGCCATGTTATCTTTGCAAGCACAGACTGCTATTTAGTTTAATCAATCTTTATTTTTATAATACAATTAGTCTGAATCAAACAATTCAGTTCTTATTTACAGTGATTAAAGGTACAACATGTAAGATTTTTGTAATAAAATCACACTTGCACAGTGTGATATATTTCCTGCAGTTGTGTACTTACAATATCCCAAAAGTTCCCAAAGATTTTTAATTTCAGAGAAATTCCAATTTTAAATAATGGCTCGTCCCTGGTCATTGTCGCCTGTCAATGGCGTAATATCCGCGTTATCCCTGGTTTCCGCTTGTACTGCCATAGTAACCATGGCGACAGACGTGGACAACTGCGTTACGTCTAGCGGCACGCTCACGCTGTTGTTGTTTCGTTCAAACATTATGGACCATGGCAAGCAGACTTTGGGACAAAAGGAGAACTAAAACGAGGAGCAATATCAGCTTCAGTTGAGCTCCACGTCCACGACTAACTTCAACTTGACAGAGACGCCGCTCTTGCACGTACTTCATTAGACAGGTGAGCAAATGTACATCAAATTAATCAATGTTATAGCTCAACATGACCAAGTGACCATCATAAATTCAATTCGTCTAATAAACTGACCTGGGTGAGTAGTAATTCAGCACTTGCGGGTAGTTCAGAATGAAATATCCTTATTCCTTTATATCCGCGGGACTCGCCACACACGCTGGTCACTGTCTCTCTTTAGCAATCGTGCCCTGCTTCATACCACAGTCATGTTAAAAACATCAATGTATTCACTCATCCATAAAACATTATTAGATCCATCGGTATGACAACAAGTTCCATAGTTCCCCTTATGCGTCATCAACCTACGCGACCCCTAGCGGCAGAAAAAATTACACATTGTAGCTTTAAAGATTATTAAACGATTACTGAAACATGATTGCACAACCACCAAATAGGTGGCGATATGCAGTGTAAATCGCCTTTGAACAAAAGAAGAAATAGAGCACTTTTCTAAGCGTCTGTTTCCATGGTGACTCGTCGACTGTTGAGAATGTCTTGTGTGTTAACCGTTAACATACTCCGAGTTGGATAAACTTACTCCCGGACGCGGTTTTGGAACCAGTGCACATCGAGTAAGCAAGCTTTGGTTTAATCAACCGATATGTTGGACGATAAGATAACCCTGCTTTCTGGAATACAGCAAGAAGGTAATATATCTTCAAGAACTATAGGGCACCACTATATACTAAAAAATAAAGAGAAGCATTAACACTCACCTTTATTGATCTTGTTTAAAATATGTGTGTTAAACTAGGTTATCTCTGACTGAGTGTAGTCTTGACTCTATAGGAGATTTTTCAGTGTCTGTTTGTGATGGGATGTGCTCGCGGCTCCTGCTGATATGCAGTGTGACCTTCAGGTAAACACCGCGGCTGTCCATGCCAGCACTTCCATAGGAATCTGGCACTCATCCACACCGCTCCTCTGCCTTTCCTTCCCTCTCTCTCTCTCTCTAAAACACACATGCAGATCCACATTCAAGCAAAGAACAGATGTGGCCATATAAATTATATATTCAGTGTGCAATTTGTTGTGTGAACCTTTCCAGATCTGCTTAAATGTACATCGAGAACATAGTTGTTACACCCAGACCAAAGAGAAGCACATTTAATGCACAACATCAGTTAACCCAACATTATAACGCATTACAAATAATGTAAGATACATGATCAGATTACTTTTTTCAAGTAAGTAAAGTAGTGCATTACTTTTAGATTTACAACCAAATATCAGTTGAAGTTGTTTTCCCATTTATTGACTGACAGCTCTCCTGTCCCCATGTTGAGGGAAATCGTGACAGAGGTGTTGTGTGTTAACATGATGATTAGTTCACTTTCAAAAAAAATTGCTGATAATTTACTCACCCCGATGTCATCCAAGATGTCCATGTCTTACTTTCTTCAGTCGAAAAGAAATTAAGGTTTTTGAGGAAAACATTCCAGGATTTTTTCTACACAGAATGGACTTCAATGGTAACCGTCTATCCCAATGTAAGGGTCTTATACTCATCTTCTTTTCTAAAAATAATTTAAATGTATATACTTTTTAACCACAATTGTTCGTCTTGTGCTGGTCTGCGACGCGCTACGTATTAAGTCATCACGTTGGAAAGGTCACGAAAAAGAATACAAAACTTTCATTAAAACAAAGATGTCGGACGATTTTGAAGTTGGACAGACAAATAACTTAGATAGCTGACGTGATCGTGACCTTTCCAACGTGATTACGTAATGCGCGGCGCGTCGCAGACCAACACAAGATGAACAATTGTGGTTAAAAAGTATATACATTTAAATTATTTTTAGAAAATGACCGATCGTTACGCTAGATAAGACCCTTATTTCTCGACTGGTCTCGTGTAGAGACTTTGAAGCTGCATTGAGACGGACATTTGATCCTTCTTTTGATCATTGGGATAGATGGTTGCCATTGAAGTCCATTCTGTGTAGAAAAATCCTGGAATGTTTTCCTCAAAAACCTTAATTTCTTTTCGACTGAAAAAAGAAAGACATGGACATCTTGGATGACATCGGGGTGAGTAAATTATCAGTAAACATTTTTTTGAAAGTGAACTAAATCCTTTAAGTCTAGTCCAGTCTGTTTTAACTGAAACAAACTTGTCACTGCCGTTGTTTTGTTGATCTTTAATCGAACATAATCCTGGCTTAATCTAAGCCCTGTCTGTGAAACCAGGCCTTTATGCATTTAATCTCACTTTATTACCCAATGTCTTTGCTGCTGACTTTCGATTATCCAGTTCAGCCATATTAATAAGCAAAAATAGTTTTAGATAAACTTCACATTTGTGTTTCAGTTTTTGTTTTTATTGCTGAAATAAGTGTTGAACTATCTTCTTCTGTGTCCTATTCTTCTATGATCTAGAACTGCAGCACAGCTGAAGGGTTTGTTTGAGCGGCGCCCTCTACTGTACAGATGTCATTTTGCATTTTCTTCAGCCTGAGGCTTATTCATTTCACTTTTGGTTTGAAAAAGCCTTTACATTTGCCAAAAATAGAACTTTTATTCGTTTTGTTAAAAAACAAACAAGCAAGCTATGAAAAAAGTAACTTAACATAACTTTCCATAAAAAGGAACTAAGTAACACAATTACTTTTTAGGGAGTAATTCAATATTGTAACGAGTTTCTTTTAAAAGTACTTTTCCCCAACACTGGTTTTAAATGTCATATATATATATAGTATAATATAATATAGTGCAGTGGTTTGAAAGATAGATATATTTTTTTGGTAAATAATATAATATTTTTAATTTATTGCTAAATTATTCCTTTAAAGACGTGAAAAGGCAATTGCGATCGTCTTTTCTTTTGTGATTATTGTCCTGACCAATTGCTCCAGTGCACATGTCATCAGAGAAGAGATGTTATTGTATAGAGGAGTTCTATAATCTAACAGATTATTCATTTATAATTAACACTGCGATATTCCATAAAACAAAAAAAATGAGTAGTCCATTTTGATTTCATAGTGACTGTAATCCTGATCAATATCATCAATTAAGTTGATGAAACTTAAAAACACACGTTGAATGTAAACGAGATTCATTTTATGTAACCAAAATTAAGCTTCAGTTCAGCCATTTATATGAAACTATTTACAAATTGAGCATCAAACAAGCTCAAACAGCTCTGGTGCTCGGCTTCCAATCCCTTTGATTTGATGTTTTCTTACACAGATATTGTGAAGTATTACTCCATTAATTCAAGAAAGTGTACACACACACACACACACACACACACGGGCGCTCGCTCTCTCAGAGAAAGCAGTGAGTTCTCTCATACGGCTGCCTGTCTCACAGCAATTACATGATGTGCGGTAATTGCCGGTCTTTCATGCATCCTCTTCAGACATACTTCAAAGAGATCTGAACACATCCAGAGCCGCAATTAGCGAGCGCAGCGCAAGCCCCAGAGAAGCAGCTCGGTCGCCGCAACCATCCCATTGTTCTCCATCTCCCCTCTCAATACACACTCACGGTCTGCAGGGGGACACCTGCGCTCCTGCAGTGCCCGTCACAAACATCCTGGTCAGGCAAAGCTCAGATCATCTCTACTTAATCTTCTCTCAACTAGCATACAGTTACGTGTAACATAATTGTAAAATAAGCCTAATTGTAACATATTTTAGAACATGTAACGCATGTGTGGTTGAAATTCCCTGTACCTGACAGGGATGGGTTGGAGTAAAGGGTCCTTTGCACCATGACATCGAGCCAAACCTTTTTTTGTTTTTTCATTGGTCGAACATTATTAAAGTCAGAGCTTATTTAGAGATATCAGCCGAATGGCTTAGTGCAGGCGCTAATGGATCCGAATAAATTACCCCAATAATAATGCCCGGAATGGTATCAAACTTCTAGTACAAATAGGTTCTGTACTCATACTGTAAAACGAGGCATTGGAAAGTTTGTAAGTACATCAGGAGTTTGCCTGATGGCTTATGCTACAGCTAACATGGAGTGCAAAAGAATGGTAGCGCAATAATTCTGACTCAAAATAATTTGCATCCAAAAGGGGAAGCACTTCATATTTCTTCCCCCATTTACAACAGCATGTGTTACAGCCAGTGTCAGCAGTATTGACAGACATTATTATTCAAAGACAGAGCCATTGTGTGTTAATTAAAGCTAATTAAAAGAGAAACTTGGTTTTGTTTTTCCCTCTGCTGTACCGAAAACACACCGAACCATTATTTCTAAACCGATACGTATCGATTCTGAACCGTCATTTACCGTTACACCCCCTAACAAGTAAAGTCACATTACATGTTAAATTCACACAACATTTTATTTTGTTACTTCAAATATGCGATGCATGTTACTTTTCTATTTAGTTGATTTATTTACTGACAAAACCAGCTGAAAGCCCAACGCTATCTCACGACCAATTCGTACGAATTCGTACGAGTGATTAAAAGGTAGCGGATTTGTACGATTTGTCTAAACCCACGTGATGGGTAGGTTTAGGGACGGGGTCAGGGGTAGGTCATGCGTACGAATTCTCGAATTGGGCAACTCGTAAAATATACGATTTAGAAAAAATCGTACTAATTGAGTAAGGTCGTATGAATTCGTCCGAATTAGTCACCTTGTAAAATTTGTACGAATTGCCGTGAGATGGGGTTGGAAAGCCTCTCCCTTTACCCTGATGGCAGAAATAGTGTCCGTTGACAGTGAGAAAAAGTAATGTATCACATTCCCTAAACATAAAAAAGTAACAATTCACAGTTTAGCTTTATTCAAGGAGTGCAATAGTCAACACTATGAGAAGAACGCTTTAAAATAAAATAACGTCAAGGTTCTTTATAAAAGCTGAAACATTCAAGAAAACCTTCCTGCCTTTATCCCATGTGTACAGGTTCAAAATGGCACAGCTGAAGGTTAAACAAAGATGATGTTTGTTGAGCGGTGTTTGTGTATTGCTACAAACACAATGAATCATCACAGACGGAAGCACAAAAGTCTCCACAGCAACTCATATGAAGCTTTCAGCAGGTATGACTGATAGTTCTGCGTGATAGTTGCACAACATATCATCTCTGCCCTGATATTCTACACCGAACAAACACACACAGTACATCCACAGATGTCCAAATGACTGACAGCTGATGATGGCCCCCAGAAAACGACCCGCCTGTCATGACCACATCTGGCTCAAAGCATCGCAGCACCAGACAGACAGACCACATGGTAACACACGGCTCTGCTGACACCTACAGTAAATGTTAGGGTGAACCTTCATTCACTGAGATGCTGCTTGAAAAATGATGTGCAAGTATGGACTGGGATATAACTGAGCTGGATGATGAGATTCATTTGGTCTTCAAAAATAGAATAATTATTAATGCCGTTTGCAAAGGAAAGAATTAACAGGTTGTTCAAACTGAAAATTAGTGATCTGAACAAATCCCTGAGCATTAAACTTTGACGCATAACAAAATCAGGTCCAGGTCAGGTCCATGAAACATGAGTTTGTACCGAACCGCCAATTTTGTGTACCGTTATAGTAACAACCAATGTCACAGCAGGTAACAAGTTAAATTTACACTTTTTGTTACTTTTCATTAAACTTTGATGCATAACTACACTGAAAAAAAAAATCTGTTCAATTTACGGTAAAATACTGTTATTTACCGTATAAAATATAGTAGCAACATTTTTGGTTTTACGTGTTTCATTATCTGATATGATGTTAAATTACCGACCTATTGGGGTATTAATATCTGTTTTGTACCAATATAATACACTGACAACCACTAATCACAGCAGAGAGTCACATGATCAATCAAAGCTCATCACAAGCAGCTCTTCCATAAGATAGTGAATACTAAAATATAGAAGCTGCACAGTGTCATTCACACAAACATTAAACACCATCATGGTAACACACATGAAATTTTAATGCAATAAACATTAATTTAACAACATTAAATGTAACATAAAACACTATTGTACATAACTGATTAGAAAAAAAACAAAGAAAACTATGAAGAAACAGTTATTTCAACAAAAATATATCAAATGTGAAGTGTCACACAGGGAATTGTGGGAATGTGAATTTACGGTTTTTCACTATAAATTATACAATGAGTTGTTCTTTTTTCCTTTCAAAAACTGTACATTTAACGGTATTTTACAGTAAAATTACATTAAATGTACCATTAGATCTATCACAGTTATTTACCGTATATAGTAAGGAAACTTTCTGTTAACCAATTAACAGTTTTTCACTGTAGCATTTTTACTGTAGTCTTTTACCATTAAAATCGCGATAATTTTTTACAGTGTAAATCAGGTCCAGGTCCTGCTCCACATGAGTTTGGCACAACCCAAGGAAAGGGAAAATGCAAATCCCCTTCAAGGGAATAATTAAATGAATACATTTAAAATTGGTAGAAATAATATGTAAAGTATTATAAATAATAATGTTCAGTATTATTATTTAAAATATTTTAACAACCACATATCAACACACTATGACGGGGAAAGTAGCACTTATGGGGGGGAAAAACTACTTCTATAATAACATAGATTTGCACAGAACAAAGTGAAATGTTGCCCAAAATGACGTTTGATTAACAGAAAAATGAGAACTGAACAGACTGTGAACGGGACGTAAAAAAAATGTGAGCAATTTCAGATGTTTTCAC
The DNA here is from genome assembly GCF_949152265.1 of Phoxinus phoxinus. Classification (NCBI taxonomy): domain Eukaryota; kingdom Metazoa; phylum Chordata; class Actinopteri; order Cypriniformes; family Leuciscidae; genus Phoxinus; species Phoxinus phoxinus. The sequence goes on along the minus strand of NC_136887.1, from coordinate 12,792,554 downwards.
CCTTCATACCCACTGAAAACTCCTGCACTCTAATAATAACACATTCAAAGTGTCAAACGTCTCACTGCAATTTAAAAGAACAACTCTGAACAGAACGTCTATCCTTATTGAGACAGAATCTTGATTTTGTCAGAAAACATCATGAACTATGTGAATCATTTGTCGGGAAAGAAAGGATTGGCTTTGAGGAGGGCAGCAGCGACACAACAGAGCAGGCAATGGGTTTGCACTTGAAAATCACTATACAGATGGACAGTTGGAGAAATGGACTTTGAGAAGCGCTGCTGTACTCACACACTTAACACACACACTCAGTACAAAGTACGTGCTCAAACGACCACAATCACGATAGCAAATGTTTTGAGCGCTGTGGCCGGTTTTAAAACACAAGCTGATAGTACAGCAGGTAACAGCGCTTAAAAAGCAGCAGTGTGTTGTGTGCTATTATAAACCTGTCAATGAGAGTGTGTTATATAAGCCGTGAAGCAGCCATGCAGGCACAGCAACAGTAGCCTTCAGAGAACATCAGAAATGGAGTGTGTAGAGAAACAGACAGAAACGCCTGTCTATCTGACCACAGACTAAGCCCAGCCTAAACCAGCGGGCTCCAGGGAGAAGTGAGACAGGAAGTGTAAAATAACAAGAGGCTCTTGTAAAGACCCCGGTCCAAAGGGCTGCACCACCGTTTTGGAATATATATAGATGTATTATTTAAATGAAGCCGGTTAGTAGTAAAGTGGTATTATTCTCTTGTAGAAGAGGCAGCTTGGAAACACTTCACTTTAAACTTGCCAGAACAGTATGAATTGGTTACATAGTTTAGATGCAGGCCTACACATTGAATGTGCACTTGTAGCGTAATACAAATCTTAAAAGATTTGGTAAATAGGTTTATTTTACGATGTCCTTGTTACATGTAGTTACTGTAGAACTATACATTTGTATAATTACATGCAACTAACCATAAACCAAACACCAATCCTAATTTTAACTTAGTTAATCTTAGTACATGTAGTTCATTAGCATTAGTCAGTACTTAAATGTATAATTACATTGTAAGGATACCTTAAAAAGTGTAACCAATTGTTTTTTTTTTTTAGATAATATATCAATGAAATAAAAGGCCACTTAAGTGCACTTAAAGAGACACTTTGTCTTTGTTACAGTGTAATTTTATAAATGTAAGTACTAAGTAATATTAATTACTTGTAGGGGTTAGTTGCATGTAATTATGCATAATTTATAGGTATTACAACAGTAATAGTACAATAGGTCTTTAAAGTAAATTTGTTTTAATAATCTTTGTTGTGCTTAGAAGTACACTTATTTTGATGTGTTGACTAACATAAAGCACACATACTGTACTTGATTAAAATTTTAACTGTAGTGTGTATTCAATATTACATTTAGTTGATATAGTATTTTAAATGTACTAAATTGCAACTTCATCATTACAAATGTGTAATTACAAATATTTTAAAATACAGGACATGCAAGTTTCAATAGAAATGACATTTAAGTACATTTATAGTTTATTATAAATGCTTGTCAGTACATTCGGTAGTACACTTTAACCAGAAAAAATAAGTCATTATAAAAATGACATGTACCTAAGTGGGTCAAAAAAAGGACTCTTAAGTTCAACTAATTGCATTTAATATAAATTGAAACTATAAACATTTAATTTATTTGTAAATAACATTCAATTAAGTGTCCGAAAACATGGCATTCAGTTCGCACTTAAGTGTATTCTTTAAAAGTATACCATTTCATAATAAGTAGGCTACTCTTTTTAAAAAGTTTACTGAATGTACTTTTTTCACATGGCAGTGGGGCAAGTTGTCACGCAGAAAGTTGTGAGTTTTCCGACATGTTAAAACCGCAAATTAAGTTAGAATTTTTGTGAATTCTGTCCTTCAAATTTGTACAATATTGTTGTGTTTTTGTAAAAGCTGTTGGGTAAACAAGTAAACAATAAAATCACTGAAATATTTTGAATAATGGGTCAATTATATTATATCATTAAATAGAATTGTTGGGCTTACTTCTAACAAAAGGTCAACATATGTTCAATAATCTGTTGCTGTAATTGTAGAAATGTTTATTTTTTTAAGAATTTAAGTTACATTCCTATACATAAATAGATTTTTTTTCAAACTATTCTTACCCTCAATTTTATTTAAAAAAATGGAGATAGAGTTTGTCGAAACTGTGACTAATGGCTAATTATATGTTTTGTTTATGAGATAATGATACAGACATTTCTAAGAAACCAAATTCCAAATTATTACAATAACCAGGCATGTTGTACCAAAAATTTTCCAAGAATTCCACGAATTCCCTTCAAAAATAAGGCCTATGTTTCCAGACGGATCTTGCAATGCCAGTATTATGATTATATGATATTCCAATGAGAGTGTTTATTTGTCTTCTTCTGTCTCACTCTCTCTTTACAATCACTCACAATTCACCGCCAAAGTAGGGCAGAAGTTTATATGTAACATTTATATAGATAGATGTACTGTAAAACACACACTGTCTGCTGTCCAAAAGCAATAAATGAGCGCTAGAGTCAAAGAAGTCACTCAGAGCACCATAAATATACTGAGATAATCAGCTTGCAGAAAACCAAAATCAATGGTTCCAATTCTGGAAATCTTGGCTCTGCGAATCTGACGTTATTAAGTCTGTCTGTCTGAGAGAAAAAAAAACATGATTTGTAAAAAAAAAGGTTATAGTCTGTAAACATGTGCAACCGAAAAACAAGTTGTTTTCAAAAGAGACGGCGTTATGCAACACGTTTTAACACACGTCTTTTTATTGTTCTAGACGAGTGTTGTGAAAATGGAGTGTTTACATCCTCGATGGCGTGTGTTCATGTGTGTGTGCGGGGCAGCAGGCAGATAGTTTAGCTGAGCCAGAGTTTAAGAGGCTGGTAATTATGGTTAACCACACACACCCCTCACACTCATATTTATAGAGCGCCATCAGCACGGCCCTGTTTTTTACCGCAAGGGGAATTTTCACCAGATTCCTTCAGTTTTTCTCCTCAAAGTGAAACAAAAGTTATTTTAAAAGCTATGTTCGGTGGATTCCATCTGTATGTAGGGCAGCGCAGTCAAAGAGAAGTACATGGCTTTGTGTGTGTGATCCATGATAGCACACATTCAAGATTTGATGCGCTTGTTTACATATGAAAGATGTCATTTTCAAATGTCAGATGTTAGAACGACAGATCATTCCATGACATTCTATTATTTAGAATGTTTTGGGCTCCGACAAGCCATTCAATTGACTTTAGTTTGAGTCCTGATTTAAGGTTTTCTCTTTTTTTTTTTTTTTGGAGTCAATATTTCTTTTTTAAAGAAATTAATACTTAATACCAGTCAAGACATTACAAAAGATTTGTTTGTTTTTAAATGAATCCTGTCCTTGTGAACTTACTATTCATCAAAGTAAATGTTTCCATAAAAATGTGAAGCAGCACAAAATGTTTTCAATTTGATAATAAATAGAAATGCTTCTTGAGCAGCAAATCCGCATATAAGAATGATTTCTGAAGGATTAAATGACACTGAAGACTGGAGTAATGAGGATGAAATTTCAGCTTTGCCATCACAGGAAGAATATATTAGAATATTAACTGTATTAATATTTAGCTATTATTTAAAAAAACATAGCCTTGGTAAGCTTATTTTAAAATATATGTAGAAAAAAAAAAACCAAACCCCGACCCCAAACCTCCGAACAGTTTTGCAATGGAATTTTTAATCCACTTAATTATTATTTAAAAGCTTTTAAAACACTTTTAAAAGCTTTTAAAAAATGTAAAAACACTTTTCCTATAATAATTATATATACGTAAATAATCATTTATTTAAACACATGCGATTCTCACTACTTCTGAAAGTGTTCAAACGAGTGAACAAATCAAAAAACGTTTAGGACAGTTTCCCCCTTTTTTTTAGCACTTACCACTTGCATTCATCCGTGCAAGTGGGACCTCTAAGATGTTTATCAGATGTTTGTAGACAAATATGACACTTAAAATAGAACATGATGCTTTCCAGATGATGCATTCTTTCACAGATGCCTTGGCAACGAATGTCTACTTACTGGGAAAGACACATTAAAGTCAAAGAACAGTAACGAGTGGGTCCAATCAACTCAAAACTACACCAAGTGACTCAGGTCATCTTCTACTCCTTCCCTCACGGCCCCGTTAAAGATTGCGGTTCACATCCTCGTTCCTGCCCCCAGAAACCAAGTCAGTTCACAGGGTAAACAGCTGGGTGACTGAAAGCACGTTGAGGACCAGGGACGTGCCCTGAGGTGAGGATCAATTGTCAAGAAGAGTTGGCTTGAGCTAAACCGTACCGACAGGCCTCATCAAAGAAACATGGCCGTCAGAGTGGCTCTAAATCAAAGTGTGGGCCGAACTGAAAAGTGCCAAGACTGTCCACCCGATCCCCAACCTGCCCTCAACACATTCAGTGAAGTGAAAAACCCTCAAAGACCCTTTTTTTTTTACTTCTTTCTCAATCGCCATTTCCAGAAAACAGGTGGAACTGTACAGGAAGTGGACCAACATTTGCGTTTTAATGAGGCACTAGAGCTTGTAAAGGCTTATAATGGAAGAAAGCTGAATATCAGAAACTGCAACATGTGCAGCACAAATGAGGGAAGTGTAAAACATACCGGCAGGATATCCGGATTTGATTGTCATGAGGGGGTGTGGTGGAAGGGGTCCACCTTTAGATGTGGTCCTTCACTGAGCCATTCAAGTGACATATGCTGCAACTGCTGCTGCTGATATTATTATCACATATGGCATTAGATATAGTACGGGTCTTTTGTTGGCGAAGTGCCCGTACCACCCCAGTAAATCTGGTGGTCTTGGACGACTAAAAACCACATAAACGTGGCCTTGGCTCGGATCTGCAAACTTAAAAGGTCTCACCCACTAAAGATTTCATACAAATGTTCTTATGTGCACAGAAAATAATTCACATTAGCAGTGTATGTACATACATTTGTTATTAATCTCCTTCTGATGTTCATAAATTCAGATTCTAAATGACAGTGTTCACACAGTTTGTAATTACCATAACACACACCCAAACATGTCCATATAAGGGTTTTCCTTTTCCTCTCTTGTACAGTCATCAGTCTTGAACTCTATTCAAATGCCTGCACTATACCAGGGGTATTCAATTAAAGTTCCAAGAGTTCCGGTCTCTATTTGTCCTTCCCAGCGGAGGTCCGACCAAAACTTTTTTTGGAACAGTTATACATTTCCATCGGGGCAGTATGGAAGCTTTTTTCAGCGAGATGTAAACTTGCAATTGTGAGATAAAAAGTCGCAATTACCTTTTTATTTTTTATTCTGTAACAACCTTGCATAGGGCAGCCGCAGTACTTTGTAAAATAGAAAATCCTAAACACTCAAAATAGTCATCAAAGAAGAGTATAAGACAGAACATCTAAAGGCACCACGCGTTAACTTGTCACAAACCTGGTTTAGTTAAACGCTTATGGTGTGTACCGCTCCATTGTTCTGACGCGCTGCTCACTTTAAACTGTAGAAACAGTAAAATGGCGCAGTTTTAGGTCCAGCGGTTCGGATGGAACCAAGCCGGGGTCCTGAACCAGAACGAGGTTGTGAACGCAACAAGTATCTGCTGACCTCCATGCATATCCATTTTTGTAATTTCCACCTTGGTCTTCTGTTGTCTACACTGACATTACAACTTCATCAAAGTGAGTTAAGCAACTGTCAACTGATTTTTGTCAGTTTAATCTCATTGAAGTTTAAATGACTTAAACATCCAAGGTGATTGTACTTAAAGTAATGGGCTAGTTCACTTAAAGACTAAACAACGTGTTCAAACAACAGGTTTGAATCAACCTGAGAGTGAATAAATGATGACATAATTTTCTTTTTTAAGTGAATTATAAAAAGAAAAAAAAGAAAGGCAGTTTCTTTTTTACAGTGAAGCACTAGCGACTGACACTACAGCCTGTGTGCTCCCATGCTGATTGACGCTGGTCAAAAACAGTGAAAAAAAATTTTTTGACGCAAAAACAGTGACCCAACTGTGGGTTTTGACACTTAGTGGACCCAACAATTAGTGCAGTCAGTTTCAGGCACATGCACGTATAGTGGACGGCAAGTAAATTCCCCCCTGCCCCTGCAAGTACAGCCAGTTACATTGGTGCCGTGACCCGGGTGAAATTAGGGTTAGGGGGTGAGTGTCAGCTGGTAGGAGCAGTGAAAGTAAACCTCACCCCTGGCATCAAGAGACACACTAGCGACTGGCGTTAGAGGTTGCATCCTTGTTAGGGTGCTCAACTCCCTTACTGGTTGACCTGGTCAACTTCAGAGCGTTGTGAGTTGGACCAGTCAGGAGTGAAGTTTAAATGTGAGTGTAATAGAGGCCAGCTTGTAAGAGCAGCTCAACTTCACAAGAGGCACATTAGAGCAGTGTTTCTCAACTCAAGCCTTCGGGACCCACCTCCCAGAATGTTTTACTGTAGATGTCTCCCTATTCAGTACTCTAGGAAGCTGAGGAGTTGAACCAGATGTTTTAATTATTGAAACATCTAAAACGATAGAGAAGGTGGGTCCTCAGGACTGGAGTTAAGAACCACTGACTAGAGCATGCCAGTTGATGCTGGTTTGAATCCCAATCAAATACTTTTGGCTTGATATTTATCTGGATATTGCAAGTCTACTAGTGGCTTTCTTATGTAATAATGCAGAGAACCTACTTTTGTAAAGTGACACAGTTTGATATACACTAGTGCCATGACCTCTTCCTCACCTGCAACTGCCATTAAGTATGCCATATATATGTAAGATGGACTTTACCCTCTCTAACCACCAGCACAACCACAAAACCAATTTACAAAAAGCTACTTGCCACTGATGGAAAATTTCCAGCGACAAGCTTGAAAATGTCAACCATATGTAGTTTCCCTGTCCCGGTACACCTCTGGAACTCCCAGAAGATTGATTTCGGGGACTGACCGCCACATGACCACACGACCACCCGTCTCTCATCGGCTACACCAGTGCCCACAGAAAGAGAAAAGTCTCTCGCTCTTCCTGATGCGACTGCAGCTAAGAGAGGTTTATAGCACTGTCCAATGAAATACTTGAGGTTAGAAGAGTAAGCACAGATACCACTAACAACAAACAGACAAGAGGCAGTCTGTCTGTGTCAATACAGTGGACACCACACTTCTGAAAGTAAAGGAGAGAGAGTTCAAACCATGAAAACTACGGTTAGATGGGACGAAAGGAAAAACAGAGGGGAAAGAGTCCTGAGAAGCACTGATGGAGCGAATTATAAGAATCTGCTGAATCTGCGTATATTTTTGTTGTTGTTGTTGTATTATATTAATTTTTTTAATTGGCAAAAAGATAGAAAACTCAAATATACAATTATTTATTTAATTATAACAATAAAAAAAAGTTTAATTTCATTTAATTGACACTAATTTAACACCTTTCCGGCATATTCATTGACAGAGATAAAAAAAACAAAACAGGAAAGAAAGTAAAGGACTTGATTGGTCAATGACTTGAACGTTACTTAAATGAGCAGCATGTTGCAAGCAATAACCAGTACGCCACGGGTCTAACAGTGGCATCAGTCATTTAAGGTGTTATATTTACATTTTAAATTTAGTTATTTGTTTAAGTGGTAAAATATTTCATAGTATCATCTCTAGGGTGACAAAAATGTCTGGCTTTTCATCAGATCAAACCATCCTAAGTTTGTCCTCCTTGTATCCATTTCACAACTGAGGTAAATATTGACTGAGCTGTCCTCTTGGCTTGCCATAAGCGACGGTGGGTTTTCAATTCTCCTCTTGTTGTTTATTGCAGAAAGCGTGAGGTGAAATGGAGCCTGCGGCCGGGCCATGGCTCGCGTCCATACGGAGGTCCGTACGTGTGATGACGGGCCCCGTGGATACAGTCTGTGTGGGGGCCAGAGAGGAGGTTCAGCCTGGGTCCCTTGTGTTTGTTGTTCAGGTCTTGGCTCCACGAAGGCTGGCGGTCAGACAGAACTCTGGGTCATACCTGGGCTGTTCTCTGCCAGTGACCGGAGCTGTCTGCCCCGGCACAGAAGCCCCCGAGGGGCTCTTCTTATAAGGCAGACCTGAAACCACACACATGACTAATAGCTTTGAGCTTTAGGAGGCTCTGTGGAACTTTGGTGTGAAGAGCAGTTGACCTCGGGGAGATGGTGAGAGCTGTAGACGCTTTCTCAATCATTTATTTTCCAAGAAATCAGACTGTCCCAAAGCAAGGCTCCAAAATGGGCCTCAAACACTCTCATTATCTGACAAACCTGACGCTGAAATCCTTATAAAACGCAGTGGATACCACAAGGACACGCACGAGACTACGGCTTCTGTTGTGTTCAACTCTGTTGGTTTAAAGGGTCTCTGTGTTTAAAAAAAAAAAAGAAGCAAAACATGGAAACAAGACAGTTGAAAAGGTCTGTGTTCCTCTTTTGATCCTCCTGTTCTGCGAGAAGAAAAAGAAAGCGACCACCAGTCAGCCTCGTTTCCAATCCTCACAGATTACAGTTCCCTGTTTTAAACGTCTTATTATTCCAGTCTCTTTGTCCCAGTCCCCCTTCCCTAATTAGCGCCTGTTCTCTTTCATTCCCAGTCGTGTCTTGTTTCCACCTGTGACATAAAGAGAAAGTGTAAAAAAAAAAAAAGAGGAAAGAATGGTGGAATGAAGATGAGAAAGGCAAAGCGCTTGGCCCCACAACGCTCGAGCGGAGGGGAGGATGAAGGAGCTTGTCATGTCTCATCTGCGCTTGGATCCAGAGACACGCAGCATGGAAACACACACAGACTTGCGCTTCTGTGCAACGCGGATGTCTTTGAAAGAAGAAAGCGATGTGGAGAAATGAAACGGGGAGGGAGAGAGAAGCACAGGTTTCAGTGCAGTGTTGGGTATTTCACTGTGACCCATATTTGTCCCTGCGTATAATTCAAACACAGAGGTGTCCTAATGAGTCTCAACTTTCTGGTAGGGCATCTGAAATATTTAAAGCACTGCAGCTTTAAAGTCAACATAAAATCAAAAATGATTTACTGTTTACTTCCTTAATATATGTTTCTTTCGTTATTGTGCACAAATTATTCTCACATTTTATTCCAAAGATTTTTTTTTTAAACGATAATAATAAATCTGAAATGCCTTTCATTACAGCTGACACCACCTAACCCTTGTATTTTTCTACAGCTTCCCTCCTGTCATTTAAAGAGCACTTTTCACAGTCCAGTCATTTAATTTTTTTTTCTTGTAGAAAAATGTTTCAAACAAAAATATACCATATTACAAAACCTTGGTCTGCCATATTGATAAAAAAATGTCACTAATAGCCATTTAGTCACTGTGTAAGTTGTTTTGTGTTCGTACGATTTGCAACACCCCACTGAGGGTTAGACAAAAAAAATTAGATGATAAATAAGTTATGACAACATATGTTTTCACATAACTAATCAAAATGTTACGTTTTACAGTCGTGCTCAGAATTGATGGCACCCCTGGTAAATATGATCAAAACTGGCTATAAAAAAGTAATCTGTATTTTTGTATCCTTTTGATCTTTCATTCAACTGAAGTTCATACTTCTTTCATTGAAGTAAAATAATTGAAAGTCGGGGGGATATCACATTATGAAATAAATGTTTTTCTCCAAAACACGTTGGCCACAATTATTGGCACCCTTTTATTGAATACTTTTTGCAATCTCCTTTTGACAAGATAACAGCTCTGAGTCTTCTCCTATGCCTGATGAGTTTGGAGAACACCTGACAAGAGATCAGAGACCATTCCTCCACACAGAATCTCTCCAGATCCTTCAGATTCCCAGATCCATGTTGGTGCTTCTTCTCTTCAGTTCACTTAAAAAATGCGATCTCAAAATTCCGGCCAGTTAATAATACCTAGAATATCAAAATCGACTGCTGGCGGTAGATCCTTTTCCTATTTAGCACCAAAACTTTGGAACAGTCTTCCTACCATTGTCCGGGAAGCAGACACTCTCTGTCAGTTCAAAGCTAGATTAAAGACACATCTCTTTGACCTAGCATACACATAACACATTATAGACTTCTATAACTCAATGTTAAGCTGCATTAGGTCAGCCGGAACTGGGAACACTTCCCTTAAATCCTGATGTACTCGTTACATCATAAGAAGAATGCCATCTACGCTAATTTTAGTGTCTTTGTTTATCCCGAGGTTTTCCCGCAGCCTGCCGGATCCAGGCCGTATCCAGATCTGACGAAGGACCTTCGCCTGGACCCGATGACAACGCAGTGCTGAAGTGCCAACTAGCCTCTCCCTATGGAAGATCCCTTTACCACAGATAAAGTGTTGTCGGGATAATTTCAGTTTTGCGTATCTACCCCGAAGTGATAAAATTCTGTCCAAAAATGTTTAAGGCCAGACAAGTTTGTTAAGGCTTGGTTTGTAAGGAATTACAAATTTTATTTAATTAATTCTTCTCGTGAGCACCATCAGCGTTTCTCACATGTTTGCGTTTAAAGTCTGTTTAGAGAGAACGGTGTCGTCTTAGCGATCTCTAATTTAATAACTAATGATCGTTGCGACGGAAGTGAATCAATCAAAACTAACTTTAGCTGGAAAATATCTTTATTCAAGAACCGCTATAAAGCCAAAACAATCTCTGTTACTTTAAATTATTCATTTATCACTGTAAAGCTGATTTGAAACAATCTTCATTGTTAAAAGCGCTATATAGATGACTTGACTTGACTTGGACAGGGAACTGGGATGGCCATGGCAGAAGCTTCATTTTGTGCTCTGTTAAAAAAATTTGAGTTGATTTGGATCGTTGTCCTGATGGAAGATCCAACCACGGACGGTTATTTCTAGCAGAAGGCGTCAGGTTTTGATTTTTATCTGTTGATATTTGATAGAATCCACAATGCCATTTACAGTATCTGAACAAGAAGTCTGGGACCTCCAGCAGAAAAATACAACATAAAAGATCCAACGGTATATTAATTTGTACACATGGGGTACTTTTTATCCTTGTGTGCACCAAACACATCTAGCGTGTTTGCTGCCAAAAAGCTCTTTATTTTGTTTGATCTGACCACAGAACCCTGTGCCGTTTGAAGTTCCAGTCGTGTCTGACAACTGAATATGCTGGAGTTTGTTTTTGGAGGAGCGAGGAGGATTTTTCTTCCCAAACAACATGTGGTGGTGAAGGGGTTGTTTGATTTGTTTGATTTTTATAGTCGTTCTGACCCCAAGACTCAACTAATCTCTGCAATTCTCAATCTGTGACTATTGAAGACTCTTTGGCCACTCAAACCATCATCCTCACCGTCCATTAAGGCAATATAGACACACGTCCTCTTCCTGGCAGATTCGTAACATCTTTAGTTGATTATAACTTCTTGATTATTGCCTTGATGGTCAAAATGGGGATTTTCGATTCTTTAGCTATTTTTTTTACAGCCAGTTTCTATTTTGTGAAGCTCAACAATCTTTTGTGAGTTTTGTGATTTCCCCCCACTTTCAATTATTTAACTTCAATGAAAGGTTAGATTTTTGGCAATTTTTTGAATGAAAGATCAAAAGGATAAACGATGCAGATTTATTTTTACAGCCAGTTTTGATCATATTTACCAGGGGTGCCATTAGTTCTGAGCACGACTGTGCAAGATTCAACTCATTTTTGAAAGTCAGTTTAATGTAATTAGGTTGAAATGACTTAAACATCCAAGTCGATTGTACTTAAAAATTGAAGGCAACTTTTTTTTAAGTTAGAATGTGGACCTTTATGCGCTATGCTTTTTTTTTTCTAAAAATCATTTACGTACAAAATCAAAACTCATAAATGAGTTACATTTTCTCATGAGATCAGGTTGGTAATGCAGTCTTTCAATCCAAAACTTGCATATATCACTTGCATATGGCACCATTTAATGCCAGTTAGTGTGAAGGTTTGCAATAATAGCAAATTCGTTTTAGACATGCTGGGAATGTGCATTGAGGTGCATTCATAGTGAAATGACATGAATATGACAATTTCAATGTGAGGCAAGTTTATACTGCACATTTTATACTGCCATTTGCCTTCTTAAAAGTGTGAAACCTGTGTGGGGTCATTTTTTACCCTCACGTGAAATTCCCAATCAGCATGGAATTTTTTTTTTTACATGATGGGATTTCACCTACAAAACTTCATACCACAATGGTAAATGTGACCAGGCCGCACCTTTTTCAGTGCAGTTTACTTTTTTTTTTACCCCAGTAAATGGTGACAAATGACTTTCTTCATGGGTGAGGCAATGAATCATTAATTATTTGATTAATGAAAATGCTGATTAATTCATAAACTTAAAGGGATGGTTTGGAGTGATTTCAACCTAGGGTCCTTTGCACCATGACCTCGAGCCAAACACCCACATATTTTTGGTATATCCAAATTTTTTTATTACTTTTTCCGAAGTGTTGACAACCATTCCAGGAACGGGGCGTCGTTACACTACATCCTTACGCATCGCTTTCTGCCAGGACTTTTACAGGCTTTTCCCAAATCATTGGGGTATTATTGGGGTAATTTACGAGATACAACCTTGGATCCATTAGCGCCAGCACTAAGCCATTCGGCTGATATCTCTAAATAAGCTCTAACTTTAATAATGTTCGACCAAGGGAAAAAAAGCTTCCCTTTTTCCCTCGAGCCTCGAGCCAAAAGGGTGTTTGGCTCGAGGACATGGTGCAAAGGACCCTAGGTTGAAATGACTCCAAACCATCCCTTTAACAGCTGACAGTATTTATGAGTGAGTCATTGAATCATTCATCCAATCGATTTGTTCAAAACCAGTGCTTCATTCAGGAACGCCACTACTGTGTATAGCCAATTATGCTGTGGGTTAATGTGGAACTATTTCCATTGGCTGAGCAGAACTATAGAAAGTATCTGTCAATATTGTGTCTAAAACATATGTTTTTAATGTGAATTTTTAGTTTATTTAACTGTTGTATAAAAGCTATCTTACAGTTATGTTTACAGTTTTGTACTGATAAGGTATCCGGTTAAATTGTGCAGTATAAATTTAGATTTATGACACGGTTGAGGATCCAAATGCAGCTTTATTGGGGCAATCCAAAATCATAATCCATAAAACAGGCAATAGATCAAAACCCATGGCAGATCAACCAAGGAGACCACAGGGCTGAAAAACACAGGGAAATCTGTGAAACTGGGCAGTCAAAACCAAAACACAGGCAACCAGAGCATTTAGAAATGCAGTGCGACACTTACAAGACTTCACAACGAATGAGTGAAAACACAGGCATTAACAAGTAATCAAACATCAGTCCAGGCAATGGGTTATGGGAAATGCAGTTCAAGATAAGATACCCCAGGAGTCGGGAGGATGTGACATTGACATAATGCATGACCTCCAAGTGGCTGTCCGTAGCTTTTTAAACTTTATTAAAAAAGCAGACGGGACAGCCACATTAAATAATAATCTCACCGCCTGTACCAAGTAACAGGCCTGAAAGCTGCATAATGCATTCACGGCGGTTTCATAAACTGTTATTTCAACTCAAATGTTGCTGACTCACAGCATTTATAAATGTTTGTACTATTCATAAGCATGTTGTATAAGCAGATCACAACCTCCTTGTGTCATGCCTTTAAATAAAGTGATTCTGTTTAACACTGACCGGTTTGTGGGGCCTTGTGGCAGTGGGCCAGTGTAACTGGGTGTAAAAACCCAGAGAGAGGGAGTCGGGCCGTGGCACTGACATTCCTGGCTGTTTTTGCCAGTCGCTGGCCTGGGGCCAGTGCGTGCGGTCAGGCCATGTTTACATCTGTCTGGGCTTCAAGCAGCCACAGGTCTCAGAACAGCGCAGTGGATCGAGACAGGGGCAGGGAACGACAGCCAGACAGTAAACATCAACCATACGCTGATGAACGTGTTGAAATCCAGCGGCCATGGACGTTGCTCCTCAACCCTTCTGGTTTATTTTTCCTCTGGTTCGTCGATTATTTTCTCTGGTTTGAGCTTGCAAACGGATGCAGAACGAATGTGTAAGATTTGTGTTGATGCATGTCATGCGTTAATACCTGGAATTCAGTTCTCTGTGTGTTCGTTAAACAATGAAAGGGGTGGGACCGGGGGAAAAAAGAGGAAAGAGAGAGACAGAAGGAAGGATAATGTGTTATTTGAGTGTTAAAGCAACAGTTCACCAAAAAAAGAACATTCTACAATTACTTACTCGCCCTCATGTTGTTCCAAAGCCATTTGTAACGCAAAAGGAGGAATTTGAAGAATCTCCCCATATGTTTTTATGTCTGTCAAGATTTTAAAAAGCACCATAAATAGTCCATATGACTATTATTCACTTCAAATATGCTGCCATTTGACGTCAATGACACCAATAATCACCACTGGATCTTGCATGTTTTGTAACCTTACATAGTATTTGATTTTAGGGAAAGATTTTCAGATTTTCATTTTGTTTCTTTACAGATTTCAGAAGACTTGGAATATAGCACACGAGTTATATTATGATTCTTTTTGGAGCTTTTTTTTATTTGAATCTTTTTTTTTTGGAGCTTGACGGATATGGGAAAAAGCTGCAAGAAGATTCTTCACAAATTCTCATTTTTGTTTTAAACAGCATACGGTTTGCTATGAGACTCTCTGGGTTTTAGGATAAAAGTGAAAGATATAAAATAAAATTTGAATTATTGGAGGTTGAAAAATGATTAAAAAAAAGAGTTTGTTCATCTTATTTCCATAGAGACCTGAGGGAAAGCGCAAGAGGAAGCGGCGGGAGGGGGGGCAGATGACTAAGATGAGGCGAGCCATCATTTCTTTAGCTTTCTGTGATTCATCTGGGGAAATGATACCACAGCGGATCAGAAGCCAGAGAATGATAGAAGAGCGGCATGAAGGAAAAAAATAAACGATTAGAACAAAGCCGCAAAAACAAAAGCGAGACTGTCCAAGATTGTGATTCTCTCTCACACCTTTTAACTTTTATTTCTCACTCCATGTTTTTCATTTCTCACTTGGACTTATTTCTTGCACTTTGTTCACTCAGTGTTTTTTGAAAAAATAAAACTATATTTTAACACTGAAGAAAATTGGTGTGGTATCCATACAAGAGTTGCCAACATGATGCTTTGATTTGGTGTGTGTCACAGTATTTTATATATGATGTTGCTAAGGTGTTCTGGGTGGCTCTGTGTCTATTCTGCACTTACCAGTAGCAAGTGTGTTAAATCTAAAGAACCTTTTCCCGCAGAGTATCAAGCGCGCGGCCATCTTTAGAATTGTGTCTTTGAACTTCCGTTTTTGCAGTAGCTCTGTATATTTCTATGGCATCGCTGTTGAAGAGTAGCTGGTGAAGTGGATTTACTTATTGTAGAGTTAACTAAAGTGATCACAAGCATTGTAATGTTTGAAGAGGATGTCATAAACGTAGATCGGGAAGATTTTAAAATGAGTGGTTCATTCATAAATCCGTAAGATCTTACCTTCATGCCGTGGAAATAAAAACCGGAACACAACGAGTGCAGCGCTGAAAGGGGCGGAGCTAAGTTCTATAAACAATGGAAAGGTTCCATAGGTGCAGATAAGTGAAGTTCACAATGTAATTTCAGGAGGAGAGAACCCATCTAATTTTTCAATTAACTGCCGAGGCATATAAGCAGCCGCTCACCTTGCTCTGGCATCAGCTCTTTTGTTCTGGTAACCCGGTTCTGGGTTGTACAAACATAGGCTCACTATTGGCCA
This sequence comes from Phoxinus phoxinus, assembly GCF_949152265.1. NCBI lineage: Eukaryota > Metazoa > Chordata > Actinopteri > Cypriniformes > Leuciscidae > Phoxinus > Phoxinus phoxinus. The sequence continues at coordinate 12,776,723 of NC_136887.1, read as the reverse complement.
GCATCACACACATGACCAGCGTCAGCCAATAGTGAACCTACGTTCTGACGTACAACCCAGAAGCGCAGCACTATGTGAACTCACTCAGAGGCCCACACAGAAGAAAATGGATAGTTGAATAAAGTCGTTATTTTTGTTTGTTTTTTGAGCGAGAAAAAGTATTCTCGTCGCTTGATAAACTTAAGGTTGAGCCACTGTAATGTTTTTACTAACTTTCTGGGCCGGCAAGTTTCAATTAATAGATACCTATGGAGGAGTGATCCAGCTCTCAGATTTAATAAAAAATATCTTAATTTGTGTTCCGAAGACGAATGTCTTATGGGGTTGGAACAACACTTTTGGCTGAACTGCCCATATAATGTAAAAATACAAAATAGAATTGTATTTGGTTTCTTTTTTTATGTAATGTTTATTTAACCAGGAAAATGTGACAACATTAAGTGTAGGCTAACATGATTTTTTACATTATTTATATATATATATATATATATATAAGAACAGAGGATTTTTCCTCTTCTTTTCAGAACACCACTGAGTTTACATGAAATTATTTAATTAACTAAATTTACATTTGTTTAATGTTGAAATCTTTATTTTTGGCAAATTATTCTTTACACAGCCTGGCAGATCAGCCCAAAACAACTGACATGCATGTAAACTAGCACTAGAGGGCAATATAATACAGTACTGGAGAATAGCGTACCCTAGCATGCACAACAAAATCAGTGTACAGTATTTTCAACAGCTTTACTTGGTCAACATTAAATAGCATTTTGTAACAATGATTTTGAGGCGAGTTAAAATGTTGATCTTAATGTTTGGGTGCGGATCACAAACAGTGATCAACATTACGGCACAGAGATGACGTCTGTCAAACATGTGAAACGTTGAGATATTAGCCTAAGCAATTTCACTTCCAACACCAGAGGGCAGTCTGTGTCACAGTCCACCAATGCCCCTGTAAGAAAATCACAAGTTCTTAAACTAACTGTCCCTTCTTCTGAACGTTTGAGAGGTAATGAAGAAAAAGAAAGGCTCTTCAAATAAAACATAACATTCAGCAATCCCCATCTCTATGTGGCCCGTTCTGCACTTCTGCACCATATGCGGGTGAAGAGCGCCTCCTCTGGTGACTTCACTCCATTGACAGCTGCACACTGTCCGACTGCGACTGCTGCTGCTGGTCATATTTACGAGCTGGGAAAACAACATACAACAGGGATTTGAAAATATCCCCATTATAATCTTGCAAAACTACGATGATAACCTATTCTCTTCAAGACTGAGCTCATCCTTACATAAGGATGCTGAAGACTAATCTATTAAAAATCTGGATTTTTCAACAGTTTGTTTTACAGATCGACTTTCTGGCATAGTTCTCATAATATGCACAATTATGACAAAAAAAAACATATGCAGCATGTAGATAATTTGAGCACGATCACATTTGTGCATCAGAACAATCAACACATCACAGACTTATCGAAATGTTTAGCTTTCAATTAAAACACATGTACATTGACTGATAGAAATTATACAAATATGTCAAAATGGAAATAATACAAGATTTTTTATGGAGATTGAGGAAATTTAAAATGTTCTTAAAACATGGTGGAGTTGGAGACTAAGCTCAAAGGAGACTAAGAAAATAGATGATACTGAATATTAATTTAATGAGAAGTGTTTGTGTTGTTACATGCGAATTTAAATGTACATGTGTGCAGTTAAAGGCACAATATGTAAGATTTTTGGATTCAAATATCCAAAAAAAAAAAACCAAACAATATTTTGTTGACTTCTGTAGGCTACTTACATTAACAATGCTTAAATCCAGAAAAATTGTCTATTCTAACCAGTGTAACGGCCTGTGTCATTGCGTCGCCTGTCAATGACGTCATATCCCTCGATTTACGTAGAAACAATTGAAACACCAAAGACGCTATAATATATTATGCGTATTATTAGACAAGTGAGCAACTGTTTGGATACTTTTATCGACCGAAAACAAATATTATTATATAGTTAAAAACGGAAGTCTTATTGTTTAAATCTCTTGTTTTATTGATTTACCGCGAGTAGCATGTTTGCTGTACCATGCCTCAGAGACAATGCTACTTTGTCAAGTGGCTAGTATTAAAAATAATACAGAATTTTCTCCACCATTCATTTAAAAATACAAGTCATCCCGCTTTTATTAATATTATACTTCAATATCAGTCTAGTTTATTACAGTTTGCAACAAGTGTCTCATACAAGCCACTGAGGAGTACCATTATAACATAACTTTCACACACTCAAATGTATTTTAGGAGGTGGATGTTAAACTTTAACTTTAATGGTAATTTGAACCATAAAAGATGCGTAAACAACAAAGCGAAAGGAGTGGCAGCGGCCGACTGCAGCATATAAGCATAATAAAAACAGCAATGTTAATGTCCAAGGCTCTCGACCCCGCCTTGCTTTAAAGCACAGTAATGTTAATAAAACGTTAATACATTAGCTCACCAATAAACACGATTTCTGCCTGAGTCCCATCGGACTGCTTTCCATTGGCTGTGGAGGTGAAGACACAACTCCCATGATTCCACGCTTATTCGCAGCATCATCACACTAACGCCTTTGTTATTGTTTTGAAAAAGCAACATCTAGCGGCAAAACTTACATACTGTGCCTTTAAAATGTAATACAAATAATGATAATGGGATTTGATAATGGATTAGCCTACATGATGATAAACAAATGAAAAATGTAGAGAGAATGCAGTTGGGTAAAGCAGCAATTTAATGCACCATTAGCTGAACTGTGAGAGTGCTAGACTTTTTTATTAGTCCAATTAAAGTGATAGATAATGCATAATATCCAAATGTGTATTTTAAGAAAAATAACTAACTGCATGTTGCCAGACAGCTATTACCTACCATGGCAACTTTTCGAAAGGACAAGATGCATAACAGAGAAAATAAAACCCAACCCACCCAGTGAATACATTTCCAGTTGTTGTCTCAGCCGGACTTTCTGCAGACTGTCGTAGAAGTTTGGCTCTGGTGAACTGCCGACTGCTGGAGGAAGCGTAAATATACGCATTATCTTCCTCTTATTTCTTAAAACAAAAGAAGAGGAAAAAATATAAGAGAGATATTCTTATTTTATAGACGTATCATAAGCGCTTTGTGTAAATGATTTCATCGAGACAGCTTTTACGTGTCATTGTGATCATGTTTACAGGTCAATGTATTTGCATGATCGAGCGATACTGAATATGAAATTAAATGGAGACTTACTTTCTGGCGTACATAAGCAGGGCGAAACTGACCAAAATAACGAGCAGGTAAACATTAGTAGCCTCATTCCAGGCTTCATGAACTGAATAATCCAGAGATTCCTCATCTGCCATCACCCCATACCCAGCCATAATCACGCGTTTATTAAAATGCAAAAAAATGTGATGTAAATCGATCTTATCAGAAAACAGCGACTCCAACAATAACATTTATTTCCGCATAAGCAGAGAGCAGTGCAGATTAAAGTTCAAAATAAAGGTCCCTGTGCAACTGTTTGACAGGATTTCGACTTGTATCACTAGCTAATCAAACAACTGGTGATCATCTTTATAAATGTCATCAGGACTTCAGTGGTAGTTGGAGAATTAGTTGGTAGTGGCGGAAAATTCAGTTACATAAATGATAGAGCCTGGGTCACAATATTATTCTAGTTATAATAATAATAATTTAACAATAACTCTTTTGCTCTTCACGCGCACACAAATGCACTTTTACTTTGACACTGTTTTATGTACTCGGTCATTATTATGCTTTGCTTCATTTCCTTGCGTGAAAGCAGGAATGGTTTCATTGGTCGAACGGCAATGAGGCGTGTCAGAACAAGACTCGCTGATTGGCTGCCCATTAGAACACGTGACTGTCTTTCCCCAAAATAAACACAGAGAGCACCATTGCATGATAAAGTTTAACAATGTCGTTACGAGGCGCTTTTAAGCTCATTCACCGCTCTAATTTTGGGATAATGGTAAGTTTTTTTTAAATAAATTAATGGGTTTCTGAACTGTGACATAACCATATATTGTTTAAAAGCTTCGACAATTGTACGCAAAACATACCTGCACCTGTATGTCTTTCTGTAATTGCTTGTAATCATAAACACATTTATTACTCTGTAATTGCTGAGCTTGGAAAATGACAAGTTGTTTATAAGTATGAATTAATGGATGCAACTATATACCAAGCCCTGTCCTTTGCAGTGCTCAGTTTCCCCAGCAAGCCGAGGTTGTGTGAAAATAGCAGCTTCTCACACACGACACTGCAGTTCAGAGTCAGAGGACATCAGTCGCTATCCAGTGCCAAACAAGAAGAACCTGCCATTTGACATTGTGGAACTGATGGAGGAGGTTGAACAGAAGGTTTGGCATCACATTCATGTTTAAAGGGAAAGTTCATCATCATATACTCGCCCTACTGATATTTCAAACCCATATGGCTCCACATGAAGCACAAAATATGCTGAAATTTGTGTTTCTTGTGTTCATCTACAGGGAGGGTTTTTGCCCAATGTCTTCAAGGTTCTTGCCCATCGTCCTGATGAATTTCGGGCTTTCTTCTCTTATTATAATGCCCTCATGAACAAGGAAAGTGGTACGACCTATTATTATTAATGCTTCATAGTAGCAAGTAGCTCCTTTTTTATTTAATTAATCCACATCTATACAGCATGTAAACATGTATTTTAAATTAGGTTTCAACTGACGCAAGATTGGGATTTACTTATTTACATATAGGAAACTAATTCTGGAAAGTTGTCATGTCCTGTAGCTAACATGCTATATCATCCATCTAAAAAAAGTTTTAAAAGATTTTGGTAGTACTTTCTTCAATATAACTGGAAACCATGTATGATAAAACAAACATTTGGACCCACAAAAAAAAAAAATCAGGATGTATTTTATTGTACTTTTGTAACAGGTGGTCTGTCGAAAGCGGATCGGGAACTGATCGTTGTTGCGACCAGTGCTCACAATCACTGCTTGTATTGTGTGGTATCCCACAGTGCATTGCATCGCATCTATTCCAAAAAACCCTTGCTGGCTGATCAGGTACCTAAAATTTTAACAAAATCATGTAAAACTGTCCAACACCAACACCTCTCAGTGTCCGTTTTCCAGGAATCCTATAAATAATATGAAATGATGTTGAAAAGTGAGAATTAGTCGGCTTAAAATTGATTTTACCCACAGGTTGCGGTTAATTACAGGGTTGCCGATCTGACCGCCCGTGAGAAAGCCATGCTGGACTTTGCTCTGACCGTCTGCAGGAGTGAAACAATAACTGAGGAACATTTCAGCACCCTGGAGGCTCATGGGTTTGACCGAGAGGATATTTGGGACATTTCTGCCATCGCTGCCTTCTTCGCCCTGTCTAACCGCATGGCCCATCTGACTGACATGAGACCTAACACAGAGTTTTACAACATGGGTAGAGTGCCGAGAGACAAAGCAAAAGCCTCTGATGGGCAGGTCAAGGGCGAATAGACCCATATCCGACTTTGGATCAAATGTATAATATTGTACAACATAAAAAAACCTGTCAAATAATCATTAAGCTGATTGTTAAAATCAGGAAAGAAAACATGTTTTGCAAAATATGACCCTAAGTGGCTTCTCTTACACTTTCACTGATGTATGCACATGAGTTTTATTAGTTACATTTGTTTCAGTGTTAGTCCTCACAATGATATGGAAACTCTTTTCAGACACGTAAATAAAAAAGGTAAATGCTCGCAGTTCTTGCAATTGCAAGTTTATATCCCACAATTCAGACTTTATTTCTCACAATTGATATAAACTCAGAGTTTTGAGTGGAAAAAAATCTGAATTGCGAGATATAAACTCGCAATTGCAAGGAAAAAAAGTCACAATTACTTTTATTTTATTTTATTCGGTGGCAGATACAAGCTTCTATACTGAACAATAAAGAAGTCCTTGTTTATTTAAATTGGTTAGGCTTTGATTGATCATTTATTAAAAGGAGAGAGAAGATCTGAATATCCAGTTCCACAAATGCATTCACAAAACACACAGTTGTGAGGACAACGTTTGGAATGAATCAGCGTGAATGGCTGTCTTATACAGCCGGATAATCAATCATCTAATCTATAACGTAGTTCTGTGACCATTTTTAATGCCTTTATTATCTGGGTTACTCTTTATTTCGATAGTCCACTTTAAACATTCTACTAACTATAAGTAACTTTGCAACTACGTGTCAACTAGCTCTCATTAGAGAATTAGTAGACTGTTAGGTTCGGGTTAGTAGAATCAGTTGACATGTAGTTGCAAAGTTACTTGAATGTTTAAAAAGGACTATCGAAATAATGTATAATGTGAATATCCAGTGCTGTTTTGTTCTCTGAACATTACACTTTTCTCCTGTAGGTGTCAACAAGAGGAAACACATTTTAAAACGCAGGACGGGAAACAAATGAAAATATAAAATGTGAATCCTGTTAGTCTGTTCTTAAGATAATTCTAGAAGTTAAAGGGGTGGTAAAATGCCCTTTTCACAAGATGTAAAATAAATGTGTGTGTGTGTGTGTGTGTGTGTGTGTGTGTGTGTGTGTGTGTGTGTGTGTGTGTGTGTGTGTGTGTGTGTGTGTGTGTGTGTGTGTGTGTGTGTGTGTGTGTGTGTGTGTGTGTGTGTGTGTGTGTGTGTGTGTGTGTGTGTGTGTGTGTGTGTGTGTGTGTGTGTGTGTGTGTGTGTGTGTGTGTGTGTGTGTGTGTGTGTGTGTGCTAGCAGCTGTGATTACCTCACGTAGACACTAAAATGACAGAAACTGTTCTGCCTTTAATGTTAAAACGGAGTCAGACAAAGATGGAGAGACTCAAGAAGAAGTGACAACATGTAGAAAGCAACAGGACGTCTCTGAGTTGATGAATTTATGTTGCTGATGTGGAGTTTCTTCAATTATGATATTCTGTCATGATAATCTATAAATCGCTCGTATAGGAACTGTTGTGAGATGCACACAGAGTGACTTTCTATTGCATGTGAAAAGATGGATGCCAAAGTTTGAGCTGACTCACAAATGTACTCTTATACAACAACTTTTCCTCTTCTCAACATGGACTATGTGTTCCTGGGGGCGGGGTTTGTTTATGTACATTGTAGGGTTGCTGATGTCACTAACCCGGGAGGAATGTCGTGTACTCCCTACCAGCTGTTTGTTGTAGTCGTTTTCTTTAAAAGCAAATATCTTTCTTTGCTTTGAACTTTGAGCGTTGTAACTTTGCAGATGTTGTTTATGCTCAAACAGCAACATTTCACACTTACTAGAGTTAGAAAAGTGAAATCATACTCAACCACCCCTTTAATAAACAATCCATTGAATACCTTTGTATGTTCTTTGTATTGTTCCAACCATTTGCTTGAGTGATACAAACTTGAATATTTGTCTTTTCTCTTACACACTGCTGTTTGATCGGCTTTTAACTCACAGCCTGTACGATTAAATGTCAAAAAAGACATTTAAAAAAAGAAAACTGCAACTTTTTACTTTGTCTATGACTGTTAAAATAAATATATAAACATAATGAAAGCAGTCTCATGCATGTTTCTCATCCATGTGTCATTTATGAGGCACATTAAAGAGAAAAGGACAGTCTTTGTGTTTTATGGAGTCGTGAGTATATGCTGTTAATTGTCGCCTAAGTTTACTTCATTAAATTAAAAATTAAATTCTTATCTAACGATGACAAACTATATATTGTTGGAAAGGTAAATAGATATTTTAGCACTGTTTCTTGTTACAAAATATGTAGGAACAGTAATAAATGAATTTATGACAAGAGTGCACCTCAAAAAAATCAGGAGTTCTGAGCTTTGTAACAAAAAGCCAACACACACACTTTTAATAATTGAAACTTTTGGTTTTCATGCTAAAAGTTCATAATAAAACATATTATCTAGTATTTGTCAATAAAAATTGTAAATAATATTATCCTCTAAAAAGTATACTATATGTATTATTCTCTAAAATATAATATATTTTTTATCGCCTTTTTTATTTCATCACACATATTTTAGTAGTTATCATAAATTAGGTATCATTTGAAAGCTTACGAACTCAGAATTCATCCTGTGAAAAGCATTTTGAAATTGGACGTTGCGTTACCATAGAAACGGTACTCTAAATTATTTTATCAGGTCCCTCCCCCTTTTGGTTGTCATCATGTTTCAATCTTATCTAATCTTAACAAAACACATATTGCCAGAAAGGCAATCAAGGTTCCATATTATGTGACAGAAGTGATATTTGGACAGAAATTTATTAATTTGTTATGGCAGAATGCATGCAATTAAATTCAATGGAATGCATGTCACCCGGTGGCTATTTTTTGTATTACGCCTAAACAAAATCTCATGGGAACTTACATTTTTGTGATATCAACTTCAAATTTGGAACACAACTTGGTTAGATATTGGCTTTGATTTTATAGTAATTTTATAGTAAAAAATATTTTGTAAAATATATATTTTATTTAAAAGAAAAAATATTAAGTACAGTATGTTTGATTTACTGTAAATTTAAACCATAACTTTTTCATACTTTCAAGTGTTGTCACTTCAGCAATAATCTGCTGAGTGTTTTCTTTAAAACAATACCAAACTTATGTCTACGGTATTCCAAAGCATTCTTGAATTACAACCATTTAAGTTTGAATAGTGCATTTAATGTCCATTCTCAAAAAGGGGGGTGACAGTAAAGGGGTTAATGTTAGAAATAATTTACTACACTACAATTTCACTGCAGTCTTGTCTGAGCGCACAAGACAAAACCCAGCCGTGTGTGTGTGTGTGTGTGTGTGTGTGTGTGTCATATTTACATAATTTTTTTATCATTGACTTTTATCATTGGTTTTATTACTGATCATTTTTGTATGACAAAATGCGGTTAAAGCATGCATTCACAGTTTAGTGTTTCATAAATAATTTATTTACATTGTAATATTACAATTATTTACAAATGATTTACAAGCATATAAATATCATTTTCGGTTTTCCATTCACCACGTTTCAGTGCCACAAATAATGTAAACATCACATTTCCCCATTTGTGAGTTCATTTTCTGGCCTGTAAATCTTCACACTGTAATTGTAAAACACACTGTATCAAAACCATGCAGTACAGCAATTACAATAGAGTTGCAAGCAAATATGATTAAAGTTGACGTTATATGATTCTAATGTGTGTAAACCATTATAAATAAAATTTCTGATTATCTACAGTTAAGGCCCATTCAGACCAAAGACGATAACTATAACAAAGTTATCGTTCTACGTAGAAAATAATGTGCTATAACGGCACAGAGAAACTGTGAAACGGCACTGGGCCTCCTTCACCAATACATTCCTAAGAATTTTCTTAACTTTGTACTTCATAAACTTCCTAAGAAAAGTCGTCGGATTCATGACATGTTCTTAAACCACAGAATTGTTCGCACCTGTGTTCTTAGGATTGATGAATCCCACGTAAATTGCAGTGTTAGTGTTTCTTTGCATATATATATATATATATTCTCTCCATTAGGTCACCTGATGGAGTTTTTCGTTTCCTTGCCACTGTTGCTTTTGGCTTGCTCAGTTGGGGATATTCAATTTAATTAATCAATGAATAATACTATTGATTAACATTACCAAACATGGACGTTTTATTATTATTTTAATTTAATACTGTGAAGCTGCTTTGATACAATCTGTATTGTGAAAAGCGCTAAACAAATATTCTTGACTTGACAGGACTTATGATTTTTTTTTTTTTCAACAAATGATCAGAAATACATTACAGTAAAATACTATTATTGTAAAACGACTGTAGAATTAATTAAATGCAGTAACGGTTGGTGAATGAGGCCCATTTTTGGAATCACTTTCAGAACTTTTTTCTCCAACTGATGAACGATAAAAACATTGACAGCCAATCAGAATCCACGCTGCTTTAAAGAGCTTGAGCGACAAACCTGCAGCGTGCTTATTGTGTGTTGCTGTGGACGCTTACATAGTTATCATTCTTGGTGTGAACAGGCCTTTACTCAAACGCTCATAATTACCTCGTATGCTGGTGGAGGTGCCCTTGGGACTGGACTGTTGTTTAGTAGAAGTGCGGCTGAGACTTGGTCGTAGGTTGGTGGAGGTGTAGTTGGTACTGGCCAGTAGTTTGGAGAAGATGCGTTGGAAAATTGACCCCACATTGGCAGAAGTGCAGGTGAGACTTGGCCATCTGCTGTTGGCATCATGTACAGGACTGAACTAACAGGCTGTCCCATTGCAGAAGAGTCCGGCTGGCCCATTAGCACAATATGGTTGACGGGCAAATCCGTATTCATATAACTGACCGTGACAGGTCTCGACTAAAAGAGAAGCAACATCACATTTATTATACATCCATGTCATCTGATTCATTTTTTCTCATAATCAATGTTTTAAGCTCTTGATGATATTTACCTTTGGTTTGCAACAACAGGGACAGAAGGTTGCGGCAACAGCAAGAGAGAAGATGCAGATCAGAATATCACATGACATTAGGAGAAAGCAGGACACACCCTGATTAAATAATAAAGACACAGTGATTAGAAACTCAAATATGAATGCAGTATGATTCAAAAACCGGTTGTCATATCTAAACAGTACAAAGGGTGGATTACTTTACTGCTATGTTACACTGTTGACATATCAGAGTCACAATACGCACTTTCATCTAAGTTTGGAAAAACAAGAATGTACAGTAAATCATTTTAATTTAGACACACACACAGATAACTTACCCAAGTGATATAAAAGTGAGAGCGTAGGGAGAAAGCAGCTACTGCGAAATTCACATAGCTGAGTATTTGGGAGTATTTTACCTACAAGACAACAATGAATAAATAAAATTCCCCATATGCCAAATTATTCAAAAGTTTTGCTTCTTCTGAAGGCAGTGAAGCTGACACTTACCAGACGTGGTTTACACGTGTGTGCCGCCGAGACTGTTAGAGCTCCAATTATAATGAACTGCCGAATAGAAATAGAAATGAACAAAATTTAGTATGTGTTCATTGCATAATGTTGTCCTGATATTGAAATGATTGACTTACAACACATGGTGGCCAGAGAAGAAAAAGCCTATTAGTCCAGATTGTCAAACCAAGTCCTAATAAACCTATCAAGATCTCCAATATCTGTGATAGAAAAACATTAGATATAACACCTGTTGATTCATACACACTAAACACAGGCGAGGCAAGGACTTTATTTAACTTTACTTGTACTTTATTTAACCAAAATAACAGGGAGAAGGTAAAACGCAACAGCTTTACTAACAAACATAAATGCAATACTTGACAGAGAACTGAGGACATTAAATACAAAGGTAAAGGAGGACTGATGACAAGTGTGGAAACAAACTAGCAACAGGAACCAGGGGAACAAAGAAAAACTAAACATTGGAAAATAAAAACATACGAACTAAGAGTAACAGAAACCAAACAGAATGTGAAAAGTGCGTTTTACCCCCAAAGCCATAGGCCTGATCTTCAGGAACTGGGAGACGTCATACTCCTGCTGGTAGACTTCAGTGCTCATCATCACATCAGTGGGTTTTGGCATCTTTAAACATACAGAGAGTATCTTTACACGTCTTCCCTTTCTAATCAGCCAAAGCCTAGTGCCTAGAAACCGAACGTCACGGATCACGCTTTCATTCCTAAAGCTCAGAATCAAGATTTACCAGAAGAGTTGCTTCCCAACAATGTGAAAGAGTCACTATGGAGCTAAAGAATGTTGAGGCGTGCAACATTTCTCTGTCAATCACACTGACAGCCTTTACTCAACCAGTTTCACGTGTTGAAAGAGTGCTGGTCTGAATATCAGCACAGCTGTGGATGCATCTATGTCCCAGCCAGGGCTTACCAGATTTATACTTATTTACCATTAAAACTTGAAAACTTCCAAAAGTGTGTCCAAGTCTAGGTTGGTGCTGGCCCACCCAAAAAACACTACCAGAATATACTAATGGTCTGGCCAAATAAGCCCTGGCAAAAGAGCCTAGCATATAGTTTATAAAGTGTACATTATTTCGCACCTGTAACGAATCTGCTTGGCTCTCGAAAGATACGATGACATTCAATGAAGTGTATGGCACCTCCGCTGATCACCGCAACATAATTCATTCACTTGTGCGGATTCGACTCACTTTTTGAGTGATTATTTCTTTCTGCAAAATAAATGGATGACAGGGAAATTAAACCAAAGACTTACAGTAACAAGCTACTTTTTCCAATGATTTGCGAGTAGCACAACGACCACAGTTGTAATGTCACATTTGTAGTATTAGTTTACTACCGAGTGTTAAATGCAGTTCTCAGCTCTCTCTTCATTCTGGCGTATCGGCTCTTCTTCCTAAATGAACTTCTCCCTGTTTTACAAAGCATGGAAAGTCTGATTCATAAAAGTGGGCCGCTTCGTCCTAAACAGTCCTCACTCTCAATTGTAACTTTGGAAAATCGTATTAGTTCTGGTAAATCGGTTCGTTCATACGCTTAGTTCTTGTAAATAAACAGATTACAAAAGTATTCACTGATGTGAGTCTCAAAATAAGGTTTGTTTATAGCCAACTATCACACAGTTACCAGGAAATGTTTTGGTAGTTATAGTTAGTGTAAATGTTCAGTCCCTAAACGAGAACGCCGCCTCTAAGCAACACACAGTAGTGGTGTTTCGTTCCTGAATAAATCTAATTGTTAAAGTAATCACTTAAGTGAATTGTTCAATAAAAGATATAGGCTATCAGTGTTGTACCTCACATCTCTAGTTCCTCTGCCAACCCAACACAGTCTTTACAACTATTGAGAATAGTGCTCAAATATCATTCTAAAGCCACTTAAGCGGTGTGTAAAGGAAACATTTCTGAGCAAAATGATTCATAAAATTGAGAGATTGCATGCTTTACCTAATGCTGGCGCTGCTCTTGTCTTTGATATTCCAATTTTCATTTTCATTTTCATTCAGAAGGCTTATATCTGTGTGAAAACAGACTCCTCCCTCTGTCCCTCCAGGCAATGAGTATAAGTGAAACTCATGCAGCAAACATGTCAGACACTCAAAAATACAGCACCAACACAAATATATTTAACATGTTTTCCTGCATGCTTTTTTTTTCTCACATCAATTGCAATGTATCAGTATGCCATCAGTACACCACACCATTTCATCTATAGTCATTATGAATTATTACAGGATGTGGCAAAAGATCAAAATCTGTAAAAGCAGTGTGTTAACAAAATATATATGCTATCTTTGCAGGTCAGGAAGTGAATTAAGCTTGGTCTACTATATCTTCTTACACACTGAACTTCACACTCTCATCAACACCTGATGCTCTCTGGCCTTTGCAGCCCCAAAGACACAACTGATGAAATTCAATTTAATCAGTCTCTGTCATTAATCATGGACAGAATATGAAATGCTTAATACGCTGTCAGAATATGTTTTGCAAAATTGGAACTTTTAGGGTTTAGCTTGTCACAAAGGACAACTTTCTACCTTATTTACCCATACAGTTGTGAGTTGTACATATCTAGTTTAGTCATTAAACTCTAGATGGTGCAGGCTGATAGGTCATTTACATGCAATCTGCAAGCAATCACATCATTACCGCATGGCGTAAACTGATTGGTGATCCTGGAGCCAATGAGATTGCTTACTTAACATTTAAATGGTCTGATTCAGTGTTGTCCTGTAGGATAGTCTTTTAGATTTACTCTGAAACCCTCCACCTCCCCCAGCTCCACCTGCCAAGATCTACTATGGGATATGTTTACACCTGGTATTAAGATGCGCTTTAGTCGATCGGATGGAAGTGGACGAGGCTAAATACACAGGCTATAAAACATTTTGTGCTTGTTCACTTTTAACCATTTCCAGATAGAGTTGAAAACGCATTAGACCGGATTGCTTTCGTAGTGTAAACGCTCATGTGGTCGAATGTGTTCGAACAGCCACAAAAGACCTCCTGCTCTCCGCCTACTGACTTACTGCGTAAACATTATGGGAAGCGCTCTAGCCAGACGGGATTTAATCTTTATCGACTGAAGACCCAAGTTTGGTTTAAAGACCAAAAACGTACCGAGCACGATGTTCTCTCACCATTCCTGATTTCTAACACACACTCACAGCGTTCGGATGAGTCTTGCGGCTGTCAGAGCAGAAACGAAAGCTGCTGCTCTCCGTATGTTTTCCTGTCGTCTCCGGGCGCGTTCATATGTAAATTGAGTGAGCTAATTTCGTCCATTAGATCAAAAGATCTGAAAAGGCCCATACATTTACCCGCCCAAAGACCCTCCCTTCGAGGAAATCAGGACAAAAATAGTCGAAAGTGAACAAAAGAGACGGATTAAAACACCAGGTGTAAACGGGAATGTTTCTCCCTCGTCTACTTGTGATCCGATCGACCAAAACGCATCTTAATACCTTAGTGTAAACAGGGCTTTACATGCTCACAGCAGAATGTCTGTGTATCTATTAGCAGCAAGTCCATACTTGCTCTGCAGAAGCAGTGTAGTCCAGTCCGCCAAGACCAAGTACATTAACATTGGCACATGGGAAAATTTAGAGAGTCGTCATGATTGAAATATTATTGAAATGCACCTTTTGGGGGTAGATAAGATACAAAGTTGTCCTTTTAAGAGTACTGCCCCAGTGACAAGCTGCTGTACCCCTAAAGGTACAATTTGCACTTTTTTCTGACTGTGTTTCTCACATCTTTATGTAACCATTGCAACGCCTCCTGCTTCCTGCCACACTCGTGCTGTGCTCTCACAGACAGATGCGGTTACCAGGCAACCGCTCTTGTAGCTGTATCAGTGTGAAGCTGTAGTGGGGGGATGCTGCTCTCTGTGATGCTGATCTGCTCTCCCATTGGCTACAACTCCCTGACCAGTGGCCTGATTGGTCGAGTGCGTGTCGCTCAGCATCTTTGTGTCTCCCTCTCTGTGATATGCTTCGGAGGAGGAGTCTATGCAGCAGAATAGGCAGAATGTTTACCCCTCCCTCATTCTTTTGCACAAACATCAGTCTGCCTACGCACAAATCCAGCTGTCATGTGTTTACTTCTGATTTCAGGAAAACCCAACAGGAATGAATTGACCGGAAGGGTCCTCTGGGTGTAGATGCATCCCAACTGAGCCAAGAGATTCTTGTTGTGGTTTTTCTTCAGCGTATTTTTTGTGGAGTTCATATCCTTTAGAGTGTGGACTTGCTCCTCATTTGCCCCATGACGCTTTGCAGCAGACCTCGATGCTGATGGATGAAAAATGGATGGTGTGTTGCTCATTCCTCAAACGCACACACACCTTCACAGACACCTTTTGTACACACCAACTCAGCAATGGAACTGAATGAATATATCAGCATCTGAACGCGACTGCTAGCACCGCGATGTGACAGAAGGTAAGTGTTTTTCTAACGTCTTGTTTTTCATTTAAATGTTCATGCTTGCTTTGCTGTCTGAATGTTTACAAGCAAAAGTGAGCATGTGATCCTCTTTAAACACCCTAAACTACATCTCAGAGGCCTTTTAAAGCTTTTAAGACCAGATGGAGATGTTTATGTGTGGCAGATCTGGGATCCCCCTCCCTTCCCCTCCCCTCAGATAATCTGTTGTTTATATTGATGCAAAACAAGATTACATCAACTAATCTCAAATCTAGGCCCATTTCAGCACATCAAAACCATCGTGTAGATCTTGTGGTTTATCTCTGCTCCGCTCATGGGACCTGCAGTGAACATCAGCCTCTGGAAATCTCTCTCTGGCAGACATTAAAACACCGGTAGCTCGTTCTAACCCTTCCACTCACGCTTTTTTTACCGCTCATCACGAAACTCCTCCTCTTTGCAGGATTGGTAGAGCTGCAGCCCCGCCCTTGGTTCCGTCCCAGAATGCTGAGCCCGGTTCTCTGTTCAGACCTCGCTGCCTTGGAGCCAGAGTACACTGAGGGTACACACACACACACACACACACACACACACACACACACACACACACACACACACCATCATACCCCACAAACTCTCGTGGATCTACAATACCAGTCAAAAGTTTGGACACACTGATGCTTCTTGCAAAGGCTTTGCTGAAATACTTGAATTAGTTTTGTAGACATAGATAAATGTCTTTATATGAACCAGTCAACACTTAGAAAACATGTAACTACAAGTAGGAACAACTGCAATACTGTTTAAAAGCATCCCAGGATGCACATTGTGAAGTTTTTGAGAGAATGAGTATGCATCAGTGTTATTTTAGTATCCTTGAGATACTATTACTAATAGTTTAAAATCATTTTTATTTTCTGTTTTCATTTTAGTTCAAGTTTTAGTAATTTTGTTGCGTTTTTCCTTTTTTTAATGTCTTTATAATTTATAGTCTTTATAGTGTTTATCAATTTTATTTTAGTACATCAAGTTAAGCTAAATGAAAATTAGAAATGTTTCTTTGGCAACTAGTTGCATTACTAGGATTTTTTAATATATTATTGTATTTAAGTTAACATTTATTTCACGTAACACGTTTATTTTGCAGTGTGCAGAGCTGGATTCTCGACAAAGAAGCTCAAATATAAGATCCTTTTGGTTACTACATAATTTCCATATTTCCATTTGTGTTATTTCATAGTTTTGATGACTTCCCCATTATTTTAAAATGTGGAAATTAGTCCTAACAAAAAGTGTCCAAACTTTTGATGAGCACTTTAACTAGACAGAAACTCTTTTCGACCTTTGTATTGGTGTTTACATAGTGAATGTGCACACCTGGGCATTACAACTGTTTTTGGATCTGTATTCAAATATTACATTAGTTTACTTTGGCAAAGCAATGTTTGACTCAGGCACGTCTAATATTGACTGAGCAGATCTACAAATAGAGATACAATAAATAGAGGCCTGTGGATTTTACAAAAAAAAAAATGTATATATATATGTGATTCCTTTCTCAGATCAACCAATAGAGCATTTTGATTCACACACAACATATTTATTTTTCAATCATGTCTGTGTTTCAGCGGATGTCATCTCTACGGTGGAGTTCAACCAGACTGGAGAGTTCTTGGCCACGGGTGATAAGGGTGGGAGGGTTGTCATCTTTCAGAGAGAACCACAGGTGAGAGATATCTCTGACAAACACACTTTTTATGTTTCCATTTTTGACAAACTTACCATTGAAAAGGGTTGCATTTTCAAAGTCAATTGGTTTTTAGTTTACATCACAGTAACACCATGATTTCCTTGCAATTGGGAGTTGAAGGCAGGTGGTATTTATAATGTTGTAGGAGGAGACATTCTGGGACAACTGTGGCACATTTGGCTCAGTTCTGGCAGCGGCAAAGGTAATCAAGCCGGTTTTAGTGTGAGCTGTGGCTTGCTGTGTGCGGCCCATTTGACAGAACTGAGCCATATGTGCCACAGTTGGCCCAGATGAGGCCCGGCTATGTATGCCATTGCCAGCCACACTCAGGTTGAGTATGTGGGCCAGAAGAATGTGGGAGATGTGGGCCACAACTGGGCCGGATGTCATTTGCTATCTGGGGTATATTAGCAGATTTGAGAGTTAACGTAAGAATGATTTAAACCAAAATTCATTCCCCTCATCTTTTAAGAATGAGGCCCAAACATTTTAAATATGCATATCTTGTTTACTTTGCCCTAAAAACTAACAGACGAAACCACAAAGCTTTGATTTAGATTTCATGGGGACTTTTTTTTTAATGATGAAATTACACTTTTATATGGAAATTATCATTATTATAATAAATAATATTTTGAATATTATAATATTTAACTAGTTTAACCTTTTATGGTAACGTTTCCTCAGATATCTTTCAGCTAAATTAACAGCAAAACAATTCATTCATAATTCCATGCTAAAAACGGCTTGTTATCTTGTATCTTCTACCTCTCTCTTTTATAGGGCGAATATAATGTTTATAGTACATTTCAGAGTCATGAGCCTGAGTTTGATTACCTGAAAAGTTTGGAGATCGAAGAGAAAATCAATAAGATTCGCTGGCTGCCTCCACATAACCCCGCCCACTTTCTCCTCTCCACCAATGGTAACCGCTAAAACTCTTGATAACATTATATCACACAATGCCAAAACACAGTAAATAACATGCCTCTTGTGATTCTCGTCAGATAAGACCGTAAAGCTGTGGAAGGTGAGTGAGAGAGACAAGCGAGCAGAAGGCTATAATCTCAGAGACGAGGAAGGCAGACTGAAGGACCTCTCAACAGTCACCACTCTACAGGTGTGTGGTATTTCTCCTTTCTTCTCTTCTGTTCTTTCTCATTGCCTGATGTGAGTTTCTGCTGGTGTAGGTCCCTGTCCTGCGGCCGATGGATCTGCTGGTGGAGGCGACCCCACGCCGTGTTTTTGCTAACGCACATGCATATCACATCAACTCCATCAGTGTTAACAGCGACTGTGAGACGTACCTGTCAGCGGATGACCTGAGAATTAACCTGTGGCATCTCAGCATCACGGACCGCAGCTTCAGTATCCTCATCATGTTACTGTGAGAGAGAGCTGCACAGAGATATGGATACAACTAGATTTGAAAGGTGCTCAGGGTGCTTTGAGTGGCTTTTAGCATGTTGCTGAGCACCAAACAACATGGTGATCAATCTTTTTAGCAGGAGCCAGTTGCATCAGCTGTGCGCGAGTTGCGAATTAAAGGCGTCCTATTATGCCCTTTTACGAAATCTTGATTTTGTTTTTGGGGTGACTAGAATATGCTTTCATGTTAAAAAAAAACATTTTTCACATATTTTACATTCTTACAGCTTCTCTCTTCCCAGTCTGGCCTGAATGCGTTGTTTAGTTTCTGTTTTGATGAAACTACTGAAATGTGCTGTGATTGGTTAGCTGGCCCAGTGTGTTGTTATTGCCACCGCTTAGTGGAGAAGCGAGTGTTCTGGAAATGTCACGTCCCTTATAGCATAACCGCGAGTTTCATCTGCTCAGGTGTAAATATAAAGGATGGCGGCAATTTCAAACCTGATTCAGACCCTGACAATGTTAACAAACAAGCACAAAAACTTTGCAAGCACAGATTTCACAGGACGTTTCAGAGTGGTATGTTTTTTTTGTTTTTGTAATTTTCTTATACATTTTAGATACAATGTTATACACCATTTAATCATGATACTATGGTAAAACAAGCAGTAATCGATCACAAAAACAAGGTTAATTTTCCTAATGGGAGGTGAGCAGTCTTAACAGAAGCTACAGTAAACACTATATCAACACTAATGTTGGCTTGCAGGCGAGCGGAGGCAAAGCTTTGGCAACAACATAAAACTTATAATTGGAACTGTTAACAGAAAACGCAACTACAAATAATAAGACATACTTACAAGTTGTGATCCACAAACAGCAGATTGTCCAGACAAAGTGGGAACTGCTCCAAGCTTTTGTGTGTTTAACCTACATTGTGGTTCTGGAAGCTGTTCTCCGTAAAATGTGCAGCACACAGATAAACGTTTGGATTATAATATTCAGGAACAGTGTTTAAAATAAATTTAAACCACTCTAAGTTCGTCAGCCTTGGAAAGTTAGAACAAATGAGTTTTGGAAAAGGGGTTAAAATTATATTTAGTGTAAATGTATCTGTTCAGTCCAGATATTTGCTGATTACTTCACCTATAGTTTTGATTCACTTTAAATAAAAAAGACTCCCATCAAATCTGAATCAAAGGCTGTATCGCAGAATCGACCTTTGCATCTCTAAACAGCAGTGGCATTACGTTCCTGAATAAATCAATATTGTAATCACTTGAGTGAATGATTCAATAACTCATTTAGAGAGACACTTGACACTCTAGGCTAAACAGTTTTGTACCTCACATATCTAGTTCCTCTGCCAACCCTCCACCAACCCATTACAGAACAAATGGTGCAAGTGAATAAAGTACAGAGTTAGTTGTACTAACGTGTCGTAGCATCTTAGAACAAGAACCTGCAAACAGCTGGTGCAACCCTACAGAAATCCAGAGGAAAGCTTTTTGTTTTGGACTTTTTGTTAATAGTTAGGCTACTGTTAGAAATGTTTGTTATAAATTAGCGATGATATAAAACCTCAGTTTGTCAGGGTTCCTCAGTGAGTTTCTGTCAGATATTGTAGATTTAAAGCCGGAAAACATGGAGGACCTCAGTGAGGTGATCACAGTGGCAGAGTTTCACCCTCACCACTGCCACCTGCTGGCCTTCAGCAGCAGCACGGGAACCACACGCCTCTGTGACATGAGAGCTCGCGCGCTCTGCGACCAGCATGCCAAATGTAAGTCTCGCACATGCATCTAATGCAGAATCATACAGCCAAGTACAGGATTTTCTTGAATGTACTGATTTTGTTGGTCTTGAAACAACATTCCTGTCAACCATAACCTACAACTACCCCTGAAATCATCAATTCTTTCAGTCCTAAGCCTAAACATAAAATCTTAGTGGTTGGCAGTAATGTTGTTCCAAGACTTACAATAGGAACATATCCACTAATAGTAGCTTATTACATTTTTTTAATTTTTTATTTAATTAAATTGAACTTAAGATATCCTGAAGCACTTAAACTTTCAGATTTGAAACCACCGTCCATATTTAATGTAAGGTCAGGTGATACTTGTTTACGTTCAAATGGTTGTTAATGTCATAATGCTTTGTATTAAATGAAGTGTTTTTATATCTGTGTGCTCACTCCATTGCAGTGTATGAAGAGGCAGTGGATCCAGCCCGCCGCTCGTTCTTCTCAGAGATTGTTTCCTCTGTGTCAGATGTAAAGTTCAGTCACAGCGGCCGCTACCTGCTGACCAGAGATTACCTCACTGCTAAAGTCTGGGACCTCAACATGGAAAATAAACCTGTGGAAACATACCAGGTCTCTCACCTACTCACTCACTCAAACATATACACAAACTCACACAGTGTTTTAGCTAGAAGGGATCCAAGCCTCTCAGTGCATATGAAGTGGCCTCACCAACACAAAAATAGCATAGAAATATTGTTTTGGACATATACAATGATAGTACCATACTAGTGGTTTTCAATTGTGAAACTTCTTCATGTAAAAGGAATAGTAAGTGTGATATTATAAAGAGAAAATGTTGTTTGCTACATTAAACTGACTTTTATAGTTATTGCACTAAAGCCAAAAGAAATTAAAATATCTGAAAAAATTAAATTGACAGTTTATTTGTTGTCTACCCTATATTAAGAGTATATTATTATTAAGAAAATATATGATTAGGAGTAATTATTAAAATGAATCAACTGTTTTTAGATGAAACTAAAACTAATAAACATTAGTAGTAAACACCCCTACCCCAAATACATTGAAACTGCACATTTTAGAGTGGCCTTTAATTGTGGACAGCCTAAGGCACACCTGTGCAATAATCGGCATCTTGATATGCCACAACTGTGAGGTGGAGGGATTATCTCGGCAAAGGAGAAGTGCTCACAAACACATTTAGACAGATTTGTGAACAATTTTTGAGAGAAATAGGCCTTTTGTGTACATAGAAAAAGTCTTAGATCCTTGAGTTCAGCTCATGAAAAATGGGGGCAAAAACAAAAGTGTTGCGTTTATAATTTTGCTCAGTGTAGATACACGGACACGCTGCTGTGAGCAAGTCTCTGTACTTGCTCTGCAGATGCAGCGTAGCAGATCTATTCCGACGAGACCAAATACATTAACAATGTCATATCCATTACCATGCTAAAGAGTTGTCATGATAGAAATAGATCTAAATAAATCTTCAGGAAAGGGAGAGGGCAGCTCCATTAAGCATATTGATGTAGTTGGACAAAAAGCACCTCAATGGTGAGACCTTTAAAAATACATTTAATTCTCTATTGAAGAAAAGCAAAAACCAAAATGGTTTTGTTTAATTACAGATTGTGTTTTTAACCTACAGTATAAAGCAACATTCCAGTTATATATCACTTCACTACATTTATCATGAGCGCTTAACTTTTTTTTGGACAGAATTCTCTCTCATTTTTGCTTGTCTTTTTAGGTCCACGACTACTTGCGAACCAAACTGTTCTCTTTGTATGAAAGCGATTGTATTTTTGACAAGTTTGAATGTGCTTGGAATGGAACGGACAGGTGAGGCCCTAACCATAACCTTTACAACACCACCTTTGACCTCTGAAATATGACCCGAGCGGATCCACCAGCTGTGCATCTGTTCCCTCTCAATCCCTCTCTCCCTCCGCAGCGTGATAATGACGGGGGCTTACAACAACTACTTCCGAATGTTTGACCGGGCGAGCCGGCGCGACGTGACTCTGGAGGCCAGTCGGGAGATGTGTAAGCGGCGTGCCGTCCTGCAGCCGAGGCGCGTGTGTGTGGGGAAGAAACGGAAAGAGACGGACGTCAGCGTGGACAGTCTGGACTTCAGGAAGAAAATCCTTCATACCGCCTGGCATCCCAAAGAAAACATCATCGCCATCGCTGCCAGCAACAACCTCTACATTTTTCAGGACAGACTGACGGCCAACGGACATCACAACACACCGGAAATACAAAGTGCGCCTCCCAAATGACAGACGCACCCAAATCTGACTCTGTAATGTTACACAGTCCTGTGGCACAAAACACGTGCAAGATCCAGTCCATTCGATTGCCCTTTATTATCACATTTCCCATGTGCATTCAGTGTCCCCAGTATCAGAACAATCTCAAAAACTATTACGAATATATATAACCCCAACAATTGAATAATAGAAACTATAACTGTGGTTTTGAATGAAAATGTATCGCTCAGATTCAGTGCTATAGCATGGCATGCAGTATGAACACTCGGGTTAGATAATGTTCAGCTACCCTGAAACATACAGATCGCACATGCATGTTTACAAAGCTGTTTGCTCATCATGAACAGGGCTTATTTAACAATGATGATTGTAAGCGAATCAGAGCCTTTACAATGCTTTACAACGCTCTGCACTGCTTGTATAGAATTACTGTTCTTTCTTCTCAGGCTTGAGGTTTCTTCAGTTTTCTTTGGTTTGACTAAACTGCTCAGGGACTCTCTAAGGCCTCTTCCTATGTTCAATGGCAAAAACTCACCAAAACGAAATCCAGAACAAGCAGACGACAGGATGCAGGAATTATGGAGGTCTGCTGAGAGACATTGCTGGAAGGAAAACAGCATGTGCAGGGATCAGTTTCAATGCTGAGTCATCACCACCCCCACCTCAATGTGTGAAGAGCATTCCCAATTCAACGCTTTCGAACACATACTTACAGGCGTTTGCTAGCTAGTGCACTGGTTGGATGATTTGATTTCATGTGTTGAAGAAACAGCTCAGCCAAAAATGAAAAAAGAAATGCTCACCCTCAAGTCATTCCAAATCTGTTTGATTTTCTTCCTGAAGAGAAATTCAGCGGGATGATCACGCTGCTCTTTTCCACACAATATGAAAAAAACAACCCGATCTCACGGCAATTCGTATGAATTTTACAACCTCATACAACCTCACTCGTTTTGATAAATCGTATGTATTTTACGAGTTGCCCAATTCGTATGAATTTGAACTAATTAACTACCCCTGACCCCGCCCCTAAACCTACACATCACTGGGGTTTAGACAAAACGTACGAATTCGTACGAGTGAGGTCATACAAATTTGTACGAAGTAGACACCTTTTAGTCACTCGTACGAATTCGTACGAATTGATCGTGAGATGGCATTGGAAAAAACACAGTAGTTCTTCGGTATCTTGCAAGGTCAGCGATTCTGCGTTTTTAATATTTGGCGCAGTTAAGAGACATGCAAGGACCAATGTAGTTTGCCGTAGTTGACGTCAAACAGCAAGCTTGAATATGCGTACATGGTGCAGTGGAAGGGACCATTTTCAGCGAACTTAAAGGTTGTATCAGCGATTTCAGGCGTAAAAATAAATGATCACATTCATCTAATCTTTCCTAACGATCCGCTAGCTGCCCGCCCCATAAGCAGGCCGCCAAAAAAACGCTTCTCTGTAGGCAGTCTAGGCTCTGAGATCGAGATACGATTGCTGAGATCTGCACACAAAAACAATTGCCTTTACCAACCACTCAAAACCAAAATAAATAGTGTTCAACCAATCACCGACAGGGGCTGGGTGTTGTGAGGGCTGAGTGCACGAGCACAAAACGTCACAACACTCAGCCCCTGTCGGTGATTGGTTGAACACTATTTATTTTGGTTTTGAGTGGTTGGTAAAGGCAATTGTTTTTGTGTGCAGATCTCAGAGCCTAGGCTGCCTACAGAGATGCGTTTTTTTGGCGGCCTGCTTATGGGGCGGGCAGCTAGCGGATCGTTAGGAAAGATTAGATGAATGTGATCATTTATTTTTACGCCTGAAATCGCTGATACAACCTTTAAGCCCTATTCGGACGGGATTAGTTTAACATGGAGAGGTGGGGTAAAGTAATTATCACCAGAGCTTCTCAGTGATTTTAGTCCCGTCCGCATATGCTTCTCAGTGATCATTACGGATAATGTCAGGAAAAGATTAGGCCGACTTTTACCTTCTGGAAAAAGGGCTGGAAAAATGACCTCAGGTAATACTAATCCCGTGAGAATAGACCCGCTATAAATATGTACGTAAATATTCCGTCATTTCCTGTTTTAAAGTAGTTTTCCGCGTTTTTTCCAAGTATGGAGACGCTTGAAAATCCATTCAGTTGCGATCTAGGCGCTGGGACAAGTCTGTGGCAAAACTCAAGGGTTTTCCACACACTATTCAGATAAAACGAAGGTTTAAAGCACTTGTTAGAGGCACCTTCTTTTAGTGTTAGGTAAGTGCCTATTACCATTATAATCCAATCTGTATTTAAAGGTGCTCTAAGCGATGTCACGTGTTTTTTAGGCCAAAACATTTTTTGTCACATACAGCAAACCTCTCCTCACTATCCGCTAGTTGCCTGTCTCCTGAACACACTGTAAAAAAACACGGTCTCTGTAGACACCCCAGGCTCCACAAACGGCAACATAAACAAACTGGCCCAGCCTGGACCACGAAACATAACATATGATATCAGGAAGCAACGTAATACACACATGATGACAGGAAGGTGACGGCGGTGTGTAAATCGAGTTACCCCTCCCACTTCTGCTATATCTTATCCTGTGTGAATTGGCCATTAATATAACAGACGTCATGTGGTCAAATCATATTACTCCATCTACCCTTGTAAAACCATAATCCCGTCCGAATAGGGCTATAAACAACTTAAAGGGGTAAATAACCACTGACAAAAAGTCTGTTCTTATTGAATAGGCTTGACCTGAGTCAAATACTGCTTTGCTTGAGGAAGAAATACTTCTTAGCAAATTTGGCAACTTGTATTGTTCCCAAGTGCAAGAATTCAAAGAGTAAACTTTTATCGGGAGTGATATTTTCTGTTTCCAATGAAGGATCCAAAGCGTTGTAGTCGATTTGACTTGTCTTTGGGTTGGGATACAAAAATGCAGAAGTACAATCTGTAGTTTTCACGAAAGCCCTGAAGCTGTCAGTCAGACTTTTGCTGACAAATAAACGTGAATTTCTCTGTCCTCTTGTCAGCAGATTAAAGAGTGTGGAGTGGAGTCAGCGAGCATGTACTGCAGACAGCGTCAGTGATTGTAATGGATTTTATTTGCTTTTTGACACAATGCTAGCATTCGGTCGGGGGAAGCCAGTGGGCGGGGCCTATGGGGCAATGATGTATAACTATTCGTTGATGTCTTGCACTCATAGACAGTCATAAATACATTTGCCCATGTGACGTCACTAGTCTTCCTAATATCAAAAGGCACCGGTTTTGGAGCTTGACTAAATAAATGCTTTGTTTATAATGAGGACGTTTTAAGCTCTGAAACTTGCCAGATGTTTTAATGGTACACTGACCTCTTATGTGTCAAAAGATCAAGGCTAATTTAATTTCTCATGTCATGAGATGATCCCTTTAAATTTTGGTCTGTTCCTTGCACTACACTAAAACAAAAGGTAACATAAAATGTTTTTTTTATTATTATTATTGTTCAAAGAAGCCTTTCTGGAGCTTGGTATCCGCAGGTGAACATTCTTCAAAACTGGTTTAGAAAGACACGAGTGAGTAAAGAATAACAGAAAATATGGGTGAAGGAGTCCTTTAATACCAATTCTTCAGAGCGAGCTAATTCACAGCTTTGAGGTAAGAGCCCAATTCCCCTGTATACAAACTATTTGCAGCATGATGCCTGGTTGGTACCTTTTGATCTGCATTATTATTTTTAATGTGATGACCAATGTCCACAAGAGGGCGTTCACACTGCTTGTGTTGTTTATATTCGGAAATGGGTTCAAATACAAAGGAAACCTGAACTGAACCTCCACTCTTTCTGTTGTCCTGGCACATCTTTATTCACGGAAGTGCGATAAACTGACGGAAATGTTGTCGTGTCGCTTAACTCTGACTTTTATTTCATTTAAAATAATTCATACAAATGCATACAGTCACAAACATTTCTTTTTGGACTCTGTTTAACAAAAAATATTAATATCTCATAGTATATATAGTATGTATATTGCTAGCCTACCACTTTACCAGGAAGGAAACTATGTAGGCGATGGAGAGCTGCAACTATCCCGGCATCCTCAAAAAACAAACAAAAAAAACACACACGGTACAATCAAGTCACACACAAACAGGCAAGCATTACGCCAGCTTTGCACAAGACAAATTTGTTTTTGTTTTGTTTTGTTTTTTTACTTTCTGTTCAAAATCTGAACATTTTTCTGTTTTCTTTTTTTAACCTTTTAACACATAAGGTAATACATGCTCCAAAAATAAAAACATACTGAGTGTAGTTCTTTAATGTACTGTACTTAATTTTGACTACAAAAGGACAAATGGGTACAAAAACAATGCACTATGTGGTTTAATTTAAAAGGAAGGAAGGAAGGGAGGAAGGAAGGAAGGGGGGGAAATAAATTTTCCTGAGAGGGTGTGCAAATCCCGCCTCTTTCGGGGCTTTAAAAATCAAACGAGTGAAACTAATATGCTTTTTATCGCATCTATTATCAGGTGGTGAGATGCCTCCCGTAAAGCGGTTTCAGTTTTTTTTTGTTTTTTTTCGTCTACAAACCATTAATCATGTCCTAAAAACTGTACACAAACAGGTTACATTCATGTAATAGCTACTGTTGTTTTAACAATGAAACCCATTAGACAGACAACAACAACAAAAAAGAACAGATAAAAGATCGCCCACTGCACTTGGACAGACTACAATCTAAAACAGCAGGATTTTGCATCAGGGAGAAGTTAACTTTGTTTGAAATCCACACGGTTTTCTCTTTTTTTGTTGTTGTTTTTTTCCCCCCACTAGTACTTCAAAGAGCGCAGTCCACCAGCTTCAGTCAAAGAGTTGGCTACTTCGGAGTCGTGGTTGTTTTTAGTGGCTGGTTCTGAGCCCGGGAGCCTGTTTCCGCTGCTCTTCTTTGGGGTAAAGAAGGACCAGGACAGTTCTATAGTGGTACGAGAGCCTTTGAAGAGGGGGGGCTACAACTGTTCGTTGGGGTGCTGCTCTCTATCGGGTTCGGGTTTGCCGGTTTGGCCGGGTGAGGGGGCGTGTGGAGGGTGGGCTATGTTGGGCAGGCTGTGGGTTATGGGCACGGCACTTGGCATGATGCCCTCCACTGGCGGTGGTAGACCCCCTGAAGCGAGGCTCACTATGCCCGGGGGGTACCTGCGGAAGGGGAATAATGTTAAAACCTATTAAACTCCTGCAATAGAGCAACTGTCCCTGCAGGGAAGCCCTCCATGTCTCTATGAAACTACTATGTGTGCATAATGGTTGATTAAAAAAATATTCTTCCAGCTCTACAATCTGATCGAATGGGCCGAGTTTAAAAATACATACATCAGATGCCACACTCCCATTAAAATGTTTAGTCAGTGAGATCTCTTAAAAAAAAAGAAAAATAAATTAATAGTTAGCAGGGATGCATTAACCTGATCAAAAGTCACAGTAAAAGACAGTAATAATGTTACAAAAGATTTCTGTTAAAAAAAATGGAATTCATCAAAGAATCGTGGAAATATTCAGCTTTACCGTCACAGTAATAAATGACATTTGAAAATATAGAAAACTGTTATTTTAAATTGTAATAATATTTCACAATGTTAATGTTTTTCCTGAGTTTACAAAAATATACAGACTTTTGCATGCACACGAGAAACTTTTCACATGAGCATGGTCATAATTTCCGGTTTATGTATACTATAACCTATTTCCTTTGTGGGTCACTGCCATCTTACTCTGAAGTAAACCAGAGCATGGATGTGCATGAACTAATAGAGATCGGTTTGCTCAATATGTGGCTTTCGTTAGGGCAGTATCTATAATATCAAGGCCTTATGTCTGGTGTCTGCTTTGGCGGCCGAGAAACTGGGCACAATATCAGTGTGCATCGTCTTCCTACATGCTAAGTTTAAAGTTTAAAAAAGATTGGTACAGTAAAAAAATGGCTAAAAATTTTGATTATTTTATTAGGGCAATATATTTATATTGTCCCATAAAAACTTCAATTAAAAAATGATTGAGCAATAGTTTCTCATGCACATGCGAAAATCTGTATATATATATTTTTTTGTTGCAAAGGTCCCTTTAGGGGCTCTGTACATTGCTATATTACAATAAGATTGGATTATGATTTTGAATAATGTATTTTTTTATTGGAAATTTGTCATACAATCTTGCTGTTCTATAAAAGCTTTAAACAGCTCGAGGCCGTGTGTTATAGTGATTTTATAATGGCACAGAGAAAATAAAACTGCGTTTTTCAAGGATTGATTTCTTAAAAGCCATGTAAAAGTAATGAAAATTTCACTAGTGAATATATATTCTAGTTATACTTTAGTAATCAGGGCTTGACATTAACTTTTTTGCTCACCAGTCACTGTGGCTAGTGGTTTTACAAAGTTACTATCTATTCAGCATTTTTGACATACATCAATACCATGGGGAAAAACTGCCATATACATATTTTTAGTATTATCTCATAACTTGGCAGCAGGTTTATTAGGGTGCTGTCACTTTAAGACCTGATCCATTATACAGTTACACATGCGTTTTCTTTCTCAACTGTTTGCGTTTACTTAAAACATATTGACTGTGTTTACTTGAATACTTCCCAAGACCGGCGTTTTGACATTATTTTGTGTGTACTTGACTGTTTAAGCGCAATAAGCAGCGGAAAAGAACTCAATTTAGGCTTTATGTGCGCATTTTGGGTGACACAATATGCGGGAATGAGTACAAGGCACCAACAATATTGATCCGGAGCAAATTAAATGAGTGAATGATGGGAGGCGGGTTTGTGTGTAACTCACTGTTGGAGAGATGAGAGAGAGAGAAAGCTCAGCTGATAGGGTGTATCTATTCTGCGGAAAATGAGTATTGGAAGTGTTATTCATATTCATATTTCAGCATCGATATGTATCGAAAAATAGATACTACATTGCACTTATTTTATTATTTCAGATGCCCTTTTGAAAGGCTACAAGTAAACATTTTTTACATATTATATATACAATTCAACCTGTCAAAGTGACTAGTAGGAGTGACTGCGTTACACGCCACCGCTGAAATCCAACCACATTTGGCGGGTTGGCGGGTGTTAATGTCAAGCCCTGCTAGTAATGTTTGATTCATTCGTTTGAATTAGTTATTTTCAATGAATAAGTCATACAGATTCACATATTGGTCTGAATGATTCATTGGCAAATCAGTCTTAATCAAAATGATTTCAACAATCCTTATCAAGTGCTCACAAGTCACAGAAATTCATCGCTAAAAAACTGTGGGAACCCTTTACGTACCCTGTCCGTCAGTTTCAAAATGTAATAACTTTGCCCGTAGATATTAAACAATTCCTGTTTTTTAATTTCTTACGTTTTTTCCCCCCTGTAAAATATGTGCATTTTATATAAGCAATTCTGTGTCTTATCTCATTTGCTGCCATTAAATAGCTTTATGTATATATCATAATTAATACTGGCTCTCTCTAGATGATAATGGAAAACGAACAAACTTCAGTCAACCACTAATTATTTTCCCCCACACACTTGGCTTAGGCGTTTCAGAGACAGTTACAAGTTATGACATCTTGATGAAAGATTGTGAAGACTTTTTTTAATAACATGTGCACTTAGACCAGGAACATGTTTTAATAAGTCCAAAATGGTCTATTTTGACATCATGTTGCTTTTAACCACAGTAAAAGCAATCTTGCAATGCCAGTTGTGGGATTATTGTTATACAGCACCATCTATATGCTACATTCAGTTAAGAGGAATGCGTTTCTCAATGGTTTGTTGTACCTATAGGTGCCATTGAGTTCTGGATGAACAACAGCCGGGTCCATGCCGGCCCAGTGCGTGGTCTGTGTGAGGAACTCTTTGTTCACGCAGTTCTTCAGGCTGTCAGGAATGCGACCTGGAGGAGGAAAACAGCTTCATTACAGGGAAACCTCGAGACATAGATCACAGTACAGCAAGCCTGCAGAGCTGCCATTAAAGAGCACTGGACTGATGAACTGATGAAAGAGATCAGACACCCAGGGCTCTCGTATCATTTGACAGATGTCTGAGGTATTAAAAAGTGGTATTGGTAGCGTACCGGTAATAGCTCGCCGGATCTCCCGCGCCGCCTCCTCCCGCATCTCAATGGAGGCCTGCTCGCTGTACCAGGCCGCGTGAGGGGTGCAGATCAGGTTGGGGGCGTCTTTAAGAGGACCTTGGCTGAAACTGTCACACACACACACACATGCAGCTGTATAAGAGTCTGAGTGAAAATGACTTCAGTATAATAAGGACTTTTCACAATGAGACCAAGGAATTTTCCAGCTCTTTGTGATTACTAAATAAGGAAAAAAATCATTTTATATAGGTTGCACTCACAAAGAGACAAATTTAGCCAATTAAATATTTCAGGGCTGAAAACTAAACCAAACTAAACTAAAATGTTCTTGCCTTTTTAGATTTTAAATTACAATGACTTTTCTAGAGCTGGAAATCCTGATGGAGGGTTATTATCATTCCCTGAAACCATTACACATGTGTGTGTGTGTGTTTGTGTGTGTGTGTTTGTGTTTAAATAGTATATATAAAAACATGTATATATGTATATATATATATATATATATATATATATAGTTTTAGCACTTCCAGTTAGTAATTTTGGTGCTTATATATATATATATAAGCACCAACATTACTAACTGGAAGTGCTATAACTAAATACTATAACTATAACTGAAATAAACCTAAATAGTAATAAAAAAAATTAAAAAAAGCAAAACGACTAAAAATTCAACCGAAATTACAATGAAACCTGAAAATAAAAGCTAATAATTTTTTTTTAATAATAACTATAATAGTATATATATATATATATATATATATATATATATATATATATATATATATATATATATACTATATAATACTAAAATAACACTAGACTTCACAACATGAAAGCAATTTTACCTCATTTACAAAAGTGTATTCACGGCATTGTATACAATGAATATTATTGTTGTCTCTTTGACGAATTGTTTTCGCTCCTCTTTAGTAAGTGACTTTGGATAAAGGTGTTTCCTAAATGTTAAATATAAAAGAAAGTGTACATTTAAAAGTCAATCACTATTGATGAAGTATAAATTCCAGCATTTCTCATTGCTACTGGTGTCCTTTAGAAACTGCCTTCAGGAAGCAGCTCGCATTCTTTACATCCCTCGAATGCCTTTGTAGCAAACAGACGCATGTTTTATAAGTGCGCTTTGTAGCCAAATAATACAATGCAAAAAGAACAACAACAAAAAAAGCCCTGCAGAGTCCGGGGGTGGAATAGGAATGGGGTTTGGAGCAAGCAATCGAACCGAATGTCAAAACAACACAATCCTTCAACATCAAATGTTGTTGTTCACCTGAAGGGCTCCGTCTCATGGACGTCCAGCGCTGCTCCCCGTATTCTGCCCTCTTTCAGCGCCTGGGCCAACGCTTTCTCATCCACCAGACCACCACGCGCAGAGTTCACTAGGAAGGCGCCTTGACGCATCTACAGTCAACACAAAACAGTGATAGATCGCACACAAACGCGACTACAGTGCATGTGTGCTCGGGTGTGTGTGAGCAGCACCTGTTTGATGGTGAAGTCGTTGATGAGATGGTGGTTGTGCTCATTGAGACTGCAGTGTAAGGTGACGCAGTCGCTGTGGAAGAGCAGGTCCTGTAGGGTGTTGACTCTCTGCAGCCCCAGGGCTCGCTCCATCCCGTCAGACAGGTACGGGTCGTAGAACATCACGTTGAAACCGAATGCTTTGGCTCTCAGCGCCACCGCCTGTCCAACACGACCTGAGAGCAAACATATCACTTCAGCCGTGAACGAAGAGCCATGTAATAATTATTTTTATTATACCTGAAAAAACAGGCTCTATTAAAATGGTGTGTTTGCTTCCCACAGGCCACAGTATGGCAAAAGAAAGTGTTTAAGAAAGTGTATAAAAGGTACCAGGCTATTATGAGCAAAAGTAAAGTAATGTTTTGAATGCACTCTTAAATTTGCCAGGTCTTCAGGTAAATGGAAAACCTACTAAAAAGAGGTTGTTCCACATTATTAAGCAAGTCACATTTCTCATGCAATATGAGGAGAAAGATCTTCCTGGAGATGAAAAGCATGAAATTGTGCAATGTCTTGCAAAAGGCATAAAAACTCATATTTAGCAAAAACTGAGATTTTCGAAGATTTGTGAGTGATTTAGGGCACAGAAGAACCCGGTCAGATAAAGGCTTATTAAGGGAAGTTTCTGTCAAACAAATTATTTGTATTAAATTAAGTTCCAAACATAGGTTCGGGAGGAGCCTGAACATTCAGTCCTGTGACTCCTGTCAATCATCATTACGAGTGCATCAGTCACTGCACCATCCCAGCGACCATTCTTCCGGCATCCCTCCTCCTTTAAGGACAGCAAGCCAAATGTTCAGACTGAATGGGCAGGTGAACTCGTGAAACGGATATAAAAAAGCCACTGTTGAGCAGCAAGCAGGTATTTGAAGCCGCCGGTGTCTCTGGAGTCTCAAAAAAGCTCACTGAGATGATACAGATGGAAAAATAAATAATAAAGTTATTGCGCCATTCTTCTGGCAGGATCATTTTATTTAGTACAATATGTCAGCATTCACTGATGCGTCCAGGTCACACTCACTCACCATTATATGTTTGGTCTAAAACGCACCTGCTCTCATGGTTTGCCGCGGGATAGAAATTGTGAGTACATTTTCTGTCATCTTTGCCGGACTGCGATATTAAGAGTGTGCAAAGTAACATTTTAGCAACAGTGTGAAAGCGAATAGCACATAACAGGCACAATACACGTATAAACATGAATATCTATTGGTACAATATGCGTCACATGACTAAACTTACGTCATTGTTTTTAAATTCCTCAGTTTTGACAGTCCACACTACAACGTGAAAACGGCGTTTTCAAATTTATCCACTTTAGAGAGCGTTTTCAAAAAGCTTCCTTTTCATTAATAAAAATGCGTGTGTTTCAAATGAAAACGTGTTAGTGTGGACAAGGCCTCGGTCCTGCAGAGTTCAGCTCCAGCCCTGATCAAACACACCTGAACAAGCTCATCAAGGTGTAAAGGGTTACAGACAGGTGAGCTGAACTCTGCAGGACCGACGGTCTCCACCTCTGGTCTAGATGGATGGATGTCTGGATGGTTGGTGAATGGTTGCTTAGGCTTGACGTCAGCAAGGAGCTGGCGGGTGATGATTTGTGCTGGGATATTGGGAAGTGAGATGGAAGGTCCCTTTAGGGTCCCTGAGGGTGTCAAAATGACTTCTGCAAGATATGTGGAGTTCATAACTAACCATTTTCTGCTATGGTATAAATAGTGCCTTCTGAAATAAAAGGATTTTCATGCAGGGAAACGCACTTTCCCGTGCTGCAAAAAAAACCCACCACAGCAATAAAACATTGTTAAAATCGATTTCTACACCCATTGTAAACGTTTCTTAACAACACTGTCTGGGATTGATTTCAGTTATCTAAAAAAGATATGAAGAAATAAAACAAACAAACACTCTTTGAAAAACTAAAATCTGAATGTGTGTTGTGCTAAAATGACTGAAATGTCACTTGCATAATCATTTTGAACACAGTGTACAGTATATATGTATAGTGTGTGTGTGTGTGTGTGTGTGTGTGTGTGCAATTTTCTAAAATAAAAATGTATGAAACATTATACATTGCTAAAAATAAAACTTCTTTAAAAAAATCCTTATTGTTGAGCCCTGAAATGAGCACAACTGTATCTTTAACTTTCTTTTTGGTCTGTGAAGTAATCAATGCTTATTACTTCAGGATGGAGAGAAATGCAGATCGCATAGTCTCCACACATCACCGTTCGTTTCCTGTTATCTTAATAGCCTCTGGTGGCGCCTTCATCAGAATTGTGTATGTTTACTTAGCCTGCACCAGTCTATTCATATGTACCCAGCCCTACACTGCACATAAAACCAAAACAAACCTCTGCTGTTACTTTATATCTCCTTCAGAAGATCTCTTTCGGTCTCAGTGGGCTTTTCCTGGCCAGAATACATAGCAAAGTGGATCAGACTTCATCATGTCGTGAGTCAAGAGTCTGGCTATGTGAGACAACACACCTAGACCAATGATCCCCAGCGTCTCTCCTCTGATCCGGGCCGCCCCAGACGCGACCTCTCGGATCTGTTCCACGCTCTGGACCCGCGTGCCCTCCCGGAGAGCCTGGTGCAGCCAGGTGGTGCGTCGGTACAGGTTCAGGATGTGACACATGGTGGAGTCGGACGTCTCCTCTACTGAAGCTGCTGGCATGTTGCAGACTGCTATACCTGCAGATGTGGAAGGGTTAACGGTCAGGCTCTTCGTGCAGCAAACACACACACACACATAGTTGTTTAATGGGAAACCTTCTTAACCATTACCTAAGTCTCCAGCAGACTTTATGTCGATATTATCAAAGCCGCTCCCGATGCGGACAATTATACGAAGTGCTTTGAACTTTTCCAGGTCCTCCCTCATCAGAGTGATTGTGTGGTACATGAGGGCACCCACTGCTTCATTTAACACCTGAGACAATATACAGAAACTACAGTCAGGCTGTGCAAAGAAGATACACACAAGTACAACAGCTCCAAAACGGAGATTTTTCCTAACTAAGAGAAAGTGCAGTGATTGATTGACACATTTTACAGTTGACGATTTAAAGAGACAAACATTGCTTGATCAATCCCAAACGTACTTATTTGATTAGTAACATAGAATTAGCGCAGAACCTTAAGGCCTGGTTTCACAGACGAGGCTTAGATTAAGCCAGGATTAGGCCTTAGTTCAATTAGGACATATAACTCTTTCCGGAAATTTCCGGCTTTCTGTGTTTTCACTTTTATACAGTAGGGGGCGCTATTACACATCTTCTGAAAGAGCAATGAATCTCCTGATCAAAACACAGATGAAGAACAAGCAGAAACAAGCGATAGCTTATGTAAGCAGATTAATATGTCAAATAACGTGATCACCAACATTAAACAGAATAAATCAAAACTGCCTAATGTTATTGAGTGAAATGCCGACCCAGGACAAGCTATAGGACTGTGAAGCTTGATGGACTCGATCTACTCATCTGTGTTTTGATCATCATTCTGAATCTGATTCAGACGTAGTCGTTGACAAAAATTGGATTTTCTCAGCTTTTTGCTCAAAACTTTGCTTTTTTTTATATAACATACCCATATTCAATTGTTGATCAAAAAGAATGTGTTAAGCAAAAATAAAACTTGTTTTGTTTAAAAGAAAATTGTCTGTTCTTTCTTTTGATACATGTTCACATATTCATACAACAAAGTATTCCCATGAAACTTTTGCGAAAATTAGCAAAAATGCAGGCGGGGAAAGAGTTAAAGGTAGGGTAGGTCAGAATTGTCTAAAAAAACTTTTATTCAAATTTGTTTAAACTGTCTTTATATACCAATACATAATTAAAATGCAAGTACTCTGAAATAGAGAGTATTAAAAAAATGAGTGACTCTAGTGAATTTAATCTTCAATAAACACAGCTCATTAATTCCAATCACTCCCGCCTAAAAACGGGTGCGCGACTGCGCGCACGTGGGCAGAGCCAATAATAGCGGCGGTAGTCATGGCGACGGAGAGTAGTCGCTTGTTTCGTCCCGAATGGAATTAATGAGCTGTGTTTTTTGAAGATTAAATACACTATAGTCACTCAATTTTTATACTCTCTTTTTCAAAGTACTTACATTTTAATTATGTATTGGTATATAAAGACAGTTTAAGCCAATTTGAAAAAAAGTTCTTTAGACAATTCTTACCTACACAACCTTTAAGTAGCTTTTATAACATAAATTGAGACTAGATTGCCAACCCCTCCACTAATTTTGTGTTTCTCAAGAACAATTTTTATATATATATATATATATATATATATATATATATATATATATATATATAAATATTTTTTTATTTTTATTTTTTTTTTTATGCGCACAATGGGCCTCATTCATGAAACATTCGTAAATATACGAGTAAATATGTGAGTGATTTGCGCGTAAAGAGACCTTCCCGAAAACTCTTCTCCTGATTCACAAATACTTCGTAAACGTCAGATGTGATAGTGAAACGTGTGTGTGTACGCCAGGGTTATTATAGTTTTGCATTATTCATTAGTTTTTATTTTTATTTCGTTTTAACTTTGTGTTTTCAAATTGAGTTTAGTTTTAATTAGTTTCTAACATGGGTTTGCTAGTTTAGTTTAGTTTTTATTTTTGGAAAATGCTTAGTTTTAGTTTAGTTTTAATTAGTTTTAGTATTAGTTTTAGTCTTTTTTTGTAATATGGGCTATTTGTCAGGGGCAAGATTCAAAAAGGTCAGAAAAAGTTTTGTGTAATAATAACTACCGACTCGCTATACATGATCCCGCTTATTACATGGCTACCTATCAAATAAATCACTACTTTGAAACAAAATATTGATTTTAAAAGGAGTTTATTGATAGTTTACGATTGTATTGCTTCCGCTAAGCTTCCGCCAAAGAAAATAGTGCGCTCCGTCTAACGTTACGGTTACAACGCTCTGTTTTTCATGGCAACGGTCTGTTATACTCCGCAGCGGTCTATTATCAAGAAATAACAGACCGCATTCTACATTGGAATTCAACCAAGCCATGTAATAAAATAAAATATAAACTTAAAAAGGATTGGACAAATGGGCTGCCAATGTAGATCAGAAGGCCGTTGAAAAAGAAAAGAAATAAAGTATTAAATCCCGAGATGTATCGAATCAAAAGGTACGTCGGTCCATCGGGCATTTGGCCGGAATGCCAGATTACCATTCCAGCCCTGCAGCTTATAACGTTAGTGTTTTGACAACGACAACACAAGTGCATTTTAAGTTACCTCAAACTTGCGACTAGTTAACTTTTTAAAGAAGGCCCAATTGTTTCTCATATGAACATTATATTCAGAGAATATAAAATATTTGTATACCACTTTTTATGTGTGTGATTGTGTAAGTGATTGTGTAAAGGTGTTCATGAGATACCAACCTTTTGCGAACTTGCTTCAACGTCGCGTCGAACACGTTCACATGGAGACTTGAGAGGAGGGGAGGGGTGTGTGACTGTGTGTGTGTGTGTGTCGCGCGCATGCATGCGAGTGACAGAGAGACGGAGGGAGAGCAGGGAAAGGAAACACAGCTGAGCGAATTCTCTGCGTGTTTTTAAATAGCGTTGAAGGAAAGACATTGAAAAAGACGAAAACTAAGGACATTTACTCTATAATTTTATTTTATTTTAGTTAGTTTTGTCAACCACACATTACAGTTTTATTTAGTTATCGTTTTTTTGTTTTGCCTCGTTTTTATTTTTATTTCAGTTAACGACAATGTTTTTTCCCATCTAGTTTTCGTTTTTTCGTTCGTTTTCGTTAACGATTATAACCCTGGTGTACGCGCGTGCACGCTCATTCTCAATTACCATAAATCCCGCCCATTAAATCCGACTGACAACTATATATGGGCATCATATTATGACACCAAACGAAGGATTTCAACATGTCTTCACAAAAGCGAATGAAAAAGAACAATTTCTCAGATGCAGAATTTTATTATCAGAAGTTCATTAAAAACGCCACATTTTATTTTCAAGCGTAGCCTATAGTGGCGTATCAGGTCCTAAAAAAAGGAAGCTTGGCAGCATATTACAGATGCAGTTAATGGAGTTTCATTTGTTAATCGAACAGTCCCAGAAGTGAACAGAAAATGGTTCGACATGAAGCGACTGCAAAAAACGAATTAGTTCACTTCGAAAAAATATAGCCCAGCCCTATTGAAAACAATTAATTATTTTATTAAAGTGTACCGTTTGCAGATGCTCACTGGCTCTCATAATAAAAGTAAAAAGAAAAACCATATGTATTGCTATATATAGGCTAATAATATTTTTTCAAAATGCTGTGTGTAAATGTACCTGATTAGGTGAATTAAAATGCAGCCTTATTGATGAGCAAAACGTTCGGATGTTAAACGCACTATTTACACGTGGTTGGGAGCAGGTGTAGATTTCTTTCGTACCAACTAACATTTGGAAAATACGAACATTTTAATGAATCCGAAAATTTACGCCAGAACCACTTTACACACGATTTACACAAGAATTCGTTCTGCTCGTGTTTCATGAATGAGACCCAATGCAAGTTATTTGAAAGTTTAATGAAATTAATACTCATTATTAACATGCACAGTCATGTTTGACTTGAGCTTATTTCACCCTGGCCAAGAAGATTAAGCTATGAAATTACATTAATTCTAAACTCCAGGTTCTACACCTTCATATTCATATTCATAAACATTAAACCAGATGAACTGAAGTCATTACAAAAGATTTTTAAAATGCGTCAAACGTAATATAATGTTATGTAATTACACAATGTGTGATCAGATCTTTAAATGGCATTTCAAATTGGCAATGCAGCCATTTAAAGATCTGATCACACATTGTGTAACTACATCCATTACATTATTTTTGACGCATTTTTATTTGAACAATTCAGAAACAACAATATATTATTTGAATTGTAGAATACTTTACATCATGGTGGTATTATGTAATGAATTCAACTCATGCTGATTTTAATCGATATAAATTCAGGTGTGTACCATTGCAAAAAATACTACCAAGATGTAAAAATACTTCACAATGAATAAATAAAATGGAAGATAAATAAAACCTGGTTATGAGCTTAAAATAATGATAGTAACGTTTTTCATACATGGTAATGAGAATGTGGGGATGCGTTTCATTGTCACGAGATAATATGCGCTTCAGTGATCATGTTTTTATGTGAATTTGACAAGAACAGCATACGCACACACACTCAACGCCCGCAACGTGCTTCACTGTTAATGTGACTCAACATGAGTTTCGTTTCTGCTGATGACCAACAACAAGAGCTACACTGTACATTTTGGGTTCATGATGATTAATCAGTTTACTTGAAAACACTTGACAATTGAATAAACCATCAAGTTCTGGAGTAACACAGCATAAGCAGATTTAACACATCATGCCCTATTTTAACAATCTAAGCGCATGGTCTAAAGCGCACGGCTCAAGCGCACTAAGGGTGTGTCCGAATTTTAGGGGTGGGTTTAGGGATCAGGGGGTGGAGATTGGTAGGTTTAGGGGTGGGTTTAGGGATCAGGGGGTGGAGATGGGTAGGTTTAAGGGTGGGTTTAGGGATCAAGGGGTGGAGATGGGTAGGTTTAGGGGTGGGTTTAGGGATCAGGGGGTGGAGATGGGTAGGTTTAATGGTGGGTTTAGGGATCAGGGGGTGGAGATGGGTAGGTTTAGGGGTGAGTTTAGGGATCAGGGGGTGGAGATGGGTAGGTTTAATGGTGGGTTTAGGGATCAGGGGGTGGAGATGGGTAGGTTTAGGGGTGGGTTTAGGGATCGGGGTGGAGCTTGGTAGGTTTAGGGATCAGGGGGTTGAGATGGGTAAGTTTAGGGGTGGGTTTAGGGATCAGGGGGTGGAGATGGGTAGGTTTAGGGATCAGGGGGTGGAGATGAGTAGGTTTAGGGGTGGGTTTAGGGATCAGGGGGTGGAGATTGGTAGGTTTAGGGGTGGGTTTAGGGATCAGGGGGAGGAGATTGGTAGGTTTAAGGGTGGGTTTAGGGATCAGGAGGTGGAGATTGGTTAGGTTTAGGGGTGGGTTTAGGGATCAGGGGGTGGAGCTTGGTAGGTTTAGGGATCAGGGGGAGGAGATTGGTAGGTTTAGGGGTGGGTTTAGGGATCAGGGGGTGGAGATGAGTAGGTTTAGGGGTGGGTTTAGGGATCAGGGGGAGGAGATTGGTAGGTTTAAGGGTGGGTTTAGGGATCAGGAGGTGGAAATTGGTTAGGTTTAGGGGTGGGTTTAGGGATCGGGGTGGAGCTTGGTAGGTTTAGGGATCAGGGGGTGGAGATTGGTAGGTTTAGGGGTGGGTTTAGGGATCAGGGGGTGGAGATGGGTAGGTTTAGGGGTGGGTTTAGGGATCAGGGGGTGGAGATGGGTAGGTTCAGGGGTGGGTTTAGGGATCGGGGTGGAGCTTGGTAGGTTTAGGGATCAGGGGGTTGAGATGGGTAAGTTTAGGGGTGGGTTTAGGGATCAGGGGGTGGAGATGGGTAGGTTTAGGGATCAGGGGGTGGAGATGAGTAGGTTTAGGGGTGGGTTTAGGGATCAGGGGGTGGAGATGAGTAGGTTTAGGGGTGGGTTTAGGGATCAGGGGGAGGAGATTGGTAGGTTTAAGGGTGGGTTTAGGGATCAGGAGGTGGAGATTGGTTAGGTTTAGGGGTGGGTTTAGGGATCAGGGGGTGGAGATGGGTAGGTTAAGGGGTGGGTTTAGGGATCAGTGGGTGGAGCTTGGTAGGTTTAGGGGTGGGATTAGGGATCAGGGGGTGGAGATTGGTAGGTTTAAGGGTGGGTTTAGGGATCAGGAGGTGGAGATTGGTTAGGTTTAAGGGTGAGTTTAGGGATCAGGAGGTGGAGATTGGTTAGGTTTAGAGGTGGGTTTAGGGATCAGGAGGTGGAGATTGGTTAGGTTTAGGGGTGGGTTTAGGGATCAGGGGGTGGAGATTGGTAGGTTTAGGGGTGGG
Organism: Phoxinus phoxinus; assembly: GCF_949152265.1. Lineage (NCBI taxonomy): Eukaryota > Metazoa > Chordata > Actinopteri > Cypriniformes > Leuciscidae > Phoxinus > Phoxinus phoxinus. The sequence continues at coordinate 12,735,410 of NC_136887.1, read as the reverse complement.
TTTAGGGATCAGGGGGTGGAGATTGGTAGGTTTAGGGGTGGGTTTAGGGATCAGTGGGTGGAGCTTGGTAGGTTTAAGGGTGGGTATAGGGATCAGGAGGTGGAGATTGGTAGGTTTAGGGGTGGATTTAGGGATCAGGGGGTGGAGATGAGTAGGTTTAGGGGTGGGTTTAGGGATCAGGGGGTGGAGATTAGTAGGTTTAGGGGTGGGTTTAGGGATCAGGGGGTGGAGATGAGTAGGTTTAGGGGTGGGTTTAGGGATCAGGGGGTGGAGATGAGTAGGTTTAGGGGTGGGTTTAGGGATCAGGGGGTGGAGATGAGTAGGTTTAGGGGTGGGTTTAGGGATCAGGGGGTGGAGATGAGTAGGTTTAGGGGTGGGTTTAGGGATCAGGGGGTGGAGATTGGTAGGTTTAGGGGTGGGTTTAGGGATCAGGGGGTGGATATTGGTAGGTTTAAGGGTGGGTATAGGGATCAGGAGGTGGAGATTGGTTAGGTTTAGGGGTGGATTTAGGGATCAGGGGGTGGAGATGAGTAGGTTTAGGGGTGGGTTTAGGGATCAGGGGGTGGAGATGAGTAGGTTTAGGGGTGGGTTTAGGGATCAGGGGGTGGAGATGAGTAGGTTTAGGGGTGGGTTTAGGGATCAGGGGGTGGAGATGAGTAGGTTTAGGGGTGGGTTTAGGGATCAGGGGGTGGAGATGAGTAGGTTTAGGGGTGGGTTTAGGGATCAGGGGGTGGAGATGAGTAGGTTTAGGTATATGTAAGGTGTGAGATCCAGATCCAACTCCTCCCCCTGGATTTCGTGTTCTGCAGTGAGGACCATCTCCGTTGTGGACCCGCCTATAGGCGCATATTACTAACGCGCTCTTTAAATAACAAAAAATATTGCAAAACTGAAATAGATTGCGCCATTGACCAACAATAACCTAGTTTAAAGTCAATGGCGCAATCTATTTCAGTTTTGTCAAAACAGGAACGCGCCAACAATGCGCCTGAACACACATCGTCTTCAGACAAACACGCTCATTGGCGCAAATGCATTTGCTATTTAAACAAAGTGGCGCAGGACGTGAAAATGATGAATCAAGCAATCAGTGTTGTTTACGACAACACCAGAATGAGATTTTCACAGCCATTTTTTACATTTTAGTGCACAATTTTCATGTCACGTTATCGCCTGCTAATTGATTTAACATCTTATCAGAAGTTCTTTCTCCATATGGAGAGACTGTATATTTTCTGTCCATTCAGCAGTGGGCGATTAAATAAGTCGAATAAGGAGGCTGTTTGCAGGTCTGTGGGAAGGGGTAGAAAGCGAGTGCCATCTGTCTGTGCAGGCCTGGGGAGTGTTCTTAGAGGATCAACCTGGCAGCCGCCCAGAACCACACAAAACATGCCAAACTCAGCACTTCAGCACAGAACAAATGCGGGCCCTGGCTACATTAAATGTCTGAATGAGCATAAACGCATTCAGAGGGAGCAAATATTTATATGACATGGAATTGTGTTGAGAGGGAATGATTTCTGGATGGTCTTTCCAGTGTTGCCAGTTGAACGAATGGAGCAAATTAATTTCATTTCGGTTCACGGGGAGTGTGAAGGAGAAAACCATCACTGACAGCAGCAAATCAGGTTTCCTCTGTGTACGAACACATTATCAAACGCTGCACTTGCTCTTGTTCCAGACAGTTGTATGTGATATTTTCCAGCATTTATTAATCTGGGTTCATGTTGATTTCTACATGATCTAATACATTTTCAAGTTGTGCATTTTAACATTAAGTAATGTCGTATGAGCAAACATGAATTAACAATGAATAATAGTATATTTAAACATACAATATATTCTAAATATAAACAAAAATATTTTAGTATACACTAATGTAAAAAAATTATGCTGGTGGTGGCTGGTAACTTAAAAAAGTTTGGGGTGGGCTAGATTTTTTTTTTTACAATTTTGGAAAAAGCATCTTTATGTTCACCAATTATTTGATAAAAATAAAGAAAAAACTGTAATATTGTGACATATTTTTACCATTCAAAATGTTTTCTATTTGAATATATTTTAAAATGTAATCTATTCCTGTGATGTACTGTAAAGCTGAATTTCCAGCATCATTACTCCAGTCTTCAGTGTCACATGATCCTTCAGAAATCATCCTAATATGATGATTATGCATTCCGCATATTTATGTGTAAACTGTGATACTTGTTTTTCAAGATTCTTTGATGAATAGAAATTGATTTAAAATAGAAATCTTTTGTTACATTTTAAAATTGATTTAAAATAGAAATCTTTTGTTACATAAAAAAATGTATCCACTGTCTATTTTGATCAGTTTAATGCACCCTTTAATGCAGAATATAAGTATTAACTTAAAAACAAACAAAAACTTTAGTATATTCTATAGATAAATAAATGCTAATACATTTTTTGTTCATTGTTAGTTCATGATATATAATCGAACCTTATTTTAATGTATTACAAAATTGAATTTACAGGTGCACATTTCTTTCCGAGACACGACACTGGAGTCATTGACACTGGAGTTCATTGCTGAGAAACATGTCAAACACCGTTCGTAATGATTGACTCAACGTGTTCTTTCACAATGAAACAGCACAACATGACAGATCTAGCTTTAACAAATGCTAAAGAAAATGATTGATCAATGGCTGCCAGCAAGTGAGACTGAGAATGAAATAAATAAAATCGCACGAAGTACAGCTGGTAGGATGGCTGTGAGATTTCATCACGCTACCCAGTGAATTCATCTGATGAATCATTCGACTCATTTCTGGCAAAAACGCTCACAGCCTCATAAATATTACCCCATTGTGCAATCTACTTCTTTAGCCTGTGAGATGAAGTGCTTTTTCCATGTAACAAAGCCAAAGAGGCTCCATCATATCGAGCCAGTGGGATCTATGATAGATTGCAAAACCATTCTCAAACATATATTACATGATATATTAATCTGTATGAACCAGTGACGGAAAAAATACCACTCCATACAGTAATAAATACACATGAACAGCATTCACAATGCATTTTACTTCTGTGACGTGACATATTCCTTGGTGAAATAGTGGGAGTTAATGGCAAGCGTTTTTTTTTATTTTTTATTATCCACCTTCCAAATTCTTAATTTGTGGCCAGGATTTAACTAAGCCATTGCTTAGAGAGTGACTATGAAGGAGAGAAATAAACAAAAGTTTAGACTGGTTGTACTTTAGAGCTGTGTGATTAATGTCATTTTAGACAATTTATTCTTCCAATGATTGCACAAAAAAAAAAAAAACTGAGTTAAACTATTTAAAACTAGCCCATTAAGCCACATTTCCTTCACAGTGGTGTGCCTTCATTCCTCCCTAAAAGCCCAAACTTAACGTCAGAATCAGCTAAATTGGTGATTTTTGTAAAATGCAGTCCAATGTTGCCAAATTGCGGGACTATTTTGATAATAAAAGAGTTATTAAAAGCACAATAATCAGCGCAAGAGACGCTTTCCCAAGGAGGCTTCCTGTGTGTCCGCTTCAAAACGGGCCGCAATTTACAAGCAAATTATACTTTGGGTCCACAGCGTTCAAATATACATAAAAATGTGTCAACATGACCGGCTTTGGTGTATTCACTTAAACACAGTCGTTTCTCTCTTAAGGGGAGTTAAACAGTAGAGAGAAAACATGACGTAGATCCGTGCATTTGGTCTTAAAGTGACAGCAGTTTAATACACAGTCTAATAAACCTTGGCTGCCGCTTGTGCCCTTATTGTTAATCAAACAACAAAAGAGAGAGAAAATCACTCACTGCTCTTGAATGAATAACTTTAGCCTTAAGCGCACTGCTTATTTTTATTAGTATATTTGTTATACTGTTTATTTGTCCGTTTGACTGTACTTTGTTTCTTTGTTCTTGTTCTTATTGTATGTTATCTGCACAAGAAATGCCTGTAGACTGGTGCATTTACAAATCAATGTTTTATATTCATTTGTATTGTTCAAACATTGCCGTTTCTTTTTCTATAGATATTTATGATAACACTTTACAATAAGGTTTCATTAGTTATCATTATTTAAATTAACTAAAAATGAACTGCACTTCTACTACAGCATTTATTAATCTTAGTTAATGTTAATTTCAACTAGAGCTGAGAAACGATTAATCGTGATTAATCGCATCCAAAATAAAAGTTTGTGTTTACATAATATATGTGTGTGTGTGTGTGTGTGTGTGTGTGTACTGTGTATAAGTATTTTGTATATATAAATACACACAAATGCATGTATATATTTGAGAAATATTTACATGTACTGCATATATATTTATATATAATTTATATTATATATAAATAGAAATATTTTATATATAAATAACACATTTTTCTTAAATATATACATGCATGTTTGTGTATTTATATATACAAAATAATTATACACAGTACACACACACACACACATATATTATGTAAATACAAACTTTAATTTTGGATGCGACAGCTATAATTTGAACATTTACTCATACATGCACTGGGAACTAACATTTTTATTAACTAACATTAACAAAGATTAATAAATACTGTAACAAACGTATTGCTCATTTGTGTTAGTTAATACATTAACTAATGTTAACAAATGAGACCTTATTGTAAAGTGTTACCATATTTATTTTACACTTCAGTTCAGAAAACAATGTTAATTTAAAAAAAATATACAAATATAACCGATAGTACCGTTAAAGTTACGGCTCGATAAGCAGTATCGGTATTAGAGTAGTAATACCGTTGATAAAACCTTAAAGGGATAGTTCACTTTAAAATTAAAATTCTGTCATCATTTACTCACCCTCAAGTTGTTTCAAACCTGTATTAATTTATTTCTTCTGCTGAACACAAAGAAAGATATTTTGAAGAATGTCAGTAACCAAACAGTAGTCTGTACCCATTGACTTCCATAGTAGGAAAAAAAAATACTATGGAAGTCAATGGGTACAGACTACTGTTTGGTTACTGACATTCTTCAAAATATCTTTCTTTGTGTTCAGCAGAAGAAATAAATTAATACAGGTTTGAAACAACTTGAGGGTGAGTAAATGATGACAGAATTTTAATTTTAAAGTGAACTATCCCTTTAAAGTAACACTAAGTAGGTTTTCAACCTTCATAATATATTTCCAAGACCCTTGTGATGGTACATCGACTTAAAATAAGTTAAATGACACGTCTGCCATAGCCTGACGTGGTCTGTATCGCTTTTACTGGCACTATGTAACTTCGGGTTTCGGGTCGGAACCCGTGCACAAAAAGAACTACAAAATTCGAGTGCTTTACGGCATACGTCACTTCCCCCACCACTTCCTCAAATTCGGACGCTTTTGTCATGGCCGAAGCGGTAAAAAAAATCATGCATCATACTCTACCTTGTCTGTGGCCATTGTTGATTCCAAAGCCGGTGCTGGATATCAACAGCGAGCATGCGCGTGCGTGTGCGTGTGCGACAGTTGGTTGCGGTAGGCTAAATTATTTACGACAGCGCTAATGGACAATTCCGCTTGCAACCAGTAGGGCGACCGCAGAGGAAAAGATACTTGGTGTTACTTTAACAATACCCATCCGTACTACTAATACAGCAGGAACCAATCAGCTGTGCCCTGTGATTACAAGCAGCCATCTAGAGTTTCATGACAGAACTTTGTATTAATTAACCCAAGAGCAAAAGTTAACATAGTGCTACTGGTGCCATTAAGTGGTGCTTGTAGTTACCTTCTCGTGGATCTCCTGTGTGGACTGGGCATCACAGAAGGCCACGGTGGCCACGTCTTTCAGGATGGGCATCTCCACAGTGCAGTCCCGCCCATCCAGCAGTGCCACCAGAGGACGAGGGTGCATGGGCCCATTCATTATGGGAGGCCTGATGCCTGTAGAGAGTAATAAATCACATTTGTTACAAGTCCTGAGCTTGTGTTGTTCAGGTGTGTTCATTTGGTCGGCATAAGCAAAGTGAATTCACTGTTCTAATAGCAATCTTTCCAAATGATTTGGCTCAAAGATAAACACAAATATTGAATGCCACGTTTCAGAATCTAAAAATAAAGTGACTCAAACACGGAAAAAGACAACACTGTGTATTAGCAGTTGATTCCTGTTTTTATTGCACAATATTAAAAATGTTTTTCATGTTTTGCAGCTGCTGTTCAGTAACACAGAGAGCTGTTGTGGGTTTTATATCCACTCGTAAAAGACTAATGCTGCTATTTTACTGAGAACAAGACCTTTCTATGTCTTATTTAAATGTCCATTGCTTATTATCAACATTGATGATGTCAGGTATCATTCAGTTAAATATATGTATCTTTCCGTTCCACTGCGCGGATGACCAGTTGCACTGAAGAAGAACATGGCTATCTAGGCTGTGATACATATACTTAACCAGACACTTGATATCACACTTAATAAGATAACTGACCGATGAAGACATCATGATGAAATACACAAGTGCTCATGTAAAATCAGCTTTAAAGGAAAAACCATGAATGAATGATCTTAATGTAACTGCAGCTGATGTAACACATTCTGATTTTCTGTCTTATCCCAGTACCTCAAACTGTCCTGTTTTTAAGCTCCTCAACATTTTCAGTCCTACGTGTTATCATTTTACTGTGATAAGCCAATATATATGCAGATTTTTGAGCCAAATTCCCATTACAGACCCACATGCGTTGCTTCTACCACATAGAAACCACTAAAACGTGCTTATCAGCGGTCAGTCGCCCACTCCCATGAAGCACTGCGGTTGATGTAATCGAGTCAGATTTAAACCCTTTGGAATAAACTTCAAATATATTGAATTGTACATTATCAATGAGAATTAAATCTATTGTTTTATAGCAAACCACTGCTTTTTTTTTTCTATCACAGCATTCTCAATGCTACATGGGAATGCAGTTCATTCACACATTTAAAAAAAAGTACACAATCTTGTCTTTGTATCTGATTTTCACATATTTTTGCTTTCAGTAAATATTTGTAATGTTGATTCATCTCAGAGCTGGTTGGTTGGGTCAAATCCCTAAAAATATGATAAATGGGAAAAACACTTTCAGGACCAAGGCTGCTGAAAAAGTGGGCCGTCACTGCTGCGCTGTATTGACATTGGCGACAAGTCTTCTGCTTGGCTTCATTCTGCTTAGTGTCAGTGAAAAAACATCTACCACCAGACAGATAATCAATTATACTACCGTTCAAAAGTTCGGGGTCGGTGAGATTTTTGAAAGAAGCCTCAGCAAGGTGGTATTTTTCATTAAAACTACGGTAATATTGTGAAATAACTGTTTTCTATTGTAATATGTTTAAAAAAATAATAATAATTTATTCCTATGATGCAAAGCTGAATATTCAGCATCATTACTCCAGTCTTAGTGTCACATGATCCTTCAGAAATCATTATAATATGATGATCTGCTGCTCAAGAAACATTTCTGATTATGTTGAAAACAGTTAACGCTGCTTTATATTTTTGTGGAAACCGTGATTATTTTTTCAGGATTCTTTGATTAATAGAAAGTACAAAAGAACACAATTATTTGAAATAAACATTATAGGTAACATTAATGTCCTGTCTGTCAATTTCGATCGATCCTTGCTGAATAAAAGTCTTTCAAAAATCTCAATGACCCCAATCTTTTGAACAGTAGTGTATTTACACATATTTAAGAATGAAGCTTGAATATGTATCTTTTTAAATGCAGGATATTTAGTATTTCTTTTAATGATACAGTGACAAAAGTATAATATGTAGGCCTACACCTGTGACTTCTCCCAGCCTGGCAAGTGCAGACATGGTGTAATCATGTCCAAAAGACACAGACACACCCACACACACACACACACACACACACACACACACACACACACACACACACACACACACACGTTTATGCACAAACAAGACCTAGTTTACCTCTGTGAAAAGATCCCTTGCGTTCACGCATCCGTTTCCACACAGAACCAGCTGTTTTCTCCATTTGTAATGAAGGTGAACTTTTACAACCGTAAATTACGTGTTAGTGACATCTAAACTATCCCAGCAGGATCCGGTTATCTTGTAACACAGCCACTGTTATCTCCCTTTTCTGATTAGGACAAACTGCCAACAACATGCAATAGATGCTTCCAAGCACACATAAAAAGCCCACATCTATAGGGATCAAACGCTACGATCAAGAAAAGCATGACATGAGAACAATCTTTGACTTTCTCCGTCTTTGAATGTAGGTAAATCCAGAATCCAGCGTTGGGGGAAAAACACACATGGTAGTTTCTCGCAGCACACCGCTCTGTCAAAATCCCTCGGCGCTCTGTTCATATTGCCCTGCCCCGAGGGCGAGCTGGATCTGTTTGAATTAGCTAGTTCATAGCAACAAGAACCAACAGGGTCAGTCACACATAACGTCTAAAGACCTCAACTGCCCACGGGCGATAATTCAAACTGACATCCCCCCCTTTGTTGTCTTCTGGTGAAAATGAAAGCCAATTTCAAATCCCAACCTCGCGTTCACGGTGTGAAAAGAACAAAACCTGTTTTTAATGACACTGTTTTGCTCGTCACATGAGTGAGCTGGGGTGAATCTTGTTTTTTTGTAATTCGTGGAAAGCCAATGCATTGTTCTCATCCCAGATTTCCTGGAAATGTGCACTTGGGATTTAAAAAAAAAAAAAGATAGAAAGGGAGTCACTTGAAAATTTTAATCATTTTTTAACTGTATTTAAACTTTCATTACCCAACGTTTCTAATAAATCAACCTCAAAAAAAAGTATTTTCTTGTACCGTCGGATCAGGAATATCGCCCAATATGACAGAATTGTTTATTTTAAACAAGGGAATAACTATTTCAATGAAATCCTGAAAAACCCTATTCTTCCTAAGGCTAAATTGTCGTTTTTGGACTCTTCTAAAATGAGAATTTCTTTCGAAGAGAGCAAAATTAGGAAGTAAGTCAAGGCCGGAACTGGAAGCCACATTTCCACTGCACAATGTGCGGGAGGGCCATAGGAGAGAGAGAGTCATGTCCTTGCCAACCCCTCAAATTTTCCAAAGGGGATAGTGTGTGTGTGTGTGTTTTAAATCTTTCGAGCTCCGGAAGATTTATGCAGTTAACAAAGCGAGCCATCAGAGGTCTGTGGCCCCGGCTCTCGGATGAATATTGTCTTTTGCAACAGAAAGCAGAAAGCAAGCAATTGTACGTGGATGAATGGCTGAGATGAAAGATAATAGGAAAGAGGGAAAAGCGGAGCAGATAGGAGGGGAGGAGGAAAGGAAGAGGGGGAGGGGAAGCCAGAATACTGTACGACAGCCGAACGAACGCTCAAATAATTGGCACAGATATCCGTACAACACTTTCACGTGTGGCCCCATGCAGAAAGGAAAGGTAAACGTTTACCTAAAGGCAAGCCTTTGTTCAGCAAATGTGAGCTTCCCATCTCTTAGGATCCGCCGGAAAAACGAGCGTGTCTCCTCAGCAAGGCATTCACCAAAATCCTCAGCATATGGCGGCTACTTCAATTTTCTTATTCCTTCTTTTCTGTGAGTAGCTAGCTTAAAACACACACACGCTCCCACCCCTCCTTGTCTTTCTCTTTCTCTCCAACTCCCTCTCTCCCCCCCCGCTCCCTCACTTTCTATTTCGACTCTCTCTCTCGGACAAACACGCATGCACACACAGAATGCAAGTGTCACTGCATTTATGGGAGTGGGAGAGTGAGAGTGAGAGAGAGAGGAACGAGTGTGAGGTGGCTACGAGAAAGACTGAAGAGGAATGGGGTGGAGCCTGGGCTCTCACAAAATTGATCTTTTGTTTCCTGAGAGGGGGCAAAAAGAAAAAAAGAAGATAAATGGAAAATTGAGCAAGAAACAACATGGAGGGATGGAAATTCGGGTGTGTATTTCCTATTGTTAAAATTTTTATTGTTTACGATTGTCTTTTAGAATGAATTTTTTTTACTAAAATTCACATTTTTGGTCACATCCAACTGTAGATGAATACTCGTACTGTCACATTTTGCCTTTGTTTCACTTTCATTTTCATTATGGACATTTAGGGGCTGTTTACACGAGACCGTTTTCAACTAAAAACGTAATACTTTATATGCGTTTTGGTCGTTTATTTACACGACAACAGCGTTTTGGGTGCCTGGAAACGCAAAGTTTTGAAAACAGGTTTCAAAGTGCAAGTTTTAGAAAACGGTCTCCGTGTAAACAACAAAAACGCGAATCTCTGAAGACAACGACGTCATTCACATGCGTATTACGTGTTCAGTCTATAGGGTTTCATCGCCATCTACTGGTCTTGCAGCAGAATACAGCGTTTTAGTCGTTTTCGCAGATCCGTGTGAATGGGGATTGTTTTGACAATGGTGTCGTCTGTACGCGGAAAACTCAAAGGAAAAACGTATCCGTTTTAAGCATATCGTTGTCGTCTAAACGTACCCTCAGTTTACTTGTCTGTGTTCCTATGTTCCAGCCATCATTAGTTGTCATGGTTACTAAGTACACAACTAATTAGATTAGAGCACACCTGTTTTGTATGTGGTTCATTTGCCTGTGTATTTAAGATCTCCACCACTCTTTGTCTGGTGTTGTTTGTTTTCATACACACTGTTACTTTGATTCGTATTTTGTTTAATTAAAATTGCTTTGACTATTTGACGTATTTCTGCTCTCATCTTCATCTTTGTGGACTACATTGTGACATACCGAGTGAGAGTTAACTAAACGCCTCTGACAGTGATGGTTCTGGGTTATTTAGCTCTCAGAAAACCAATTACTAAATCCTATATTCATGATGGGCAGCTCAGAGACGTCTCCAAAAATAAGTAAGTACAAACAGGGTTAGGGGCCGCTCACACAGAACACATTCTCGCGTTAAAAACAGTGGCAGAATAGACAAAACGTAGGTGTCTCAAGACACGTTTTTAAAATTTTATTCAAAATCAGCACGTGTGGGAATTTTTTAAAAATGTTTTAATAGCCTATTTTACGGCGGCTGAAAGAATTCAATGCCCTGCAACTGAAGGAAACTGAAACATCTTCATCAGTTTGACAACACGTTCACAACTCAACCAAATACAGAAACCTGCTGCAAATACTCACAACGCAACCAAATACAGAAACACGCAACAGATACTCACAACCCAACCAAATACAGAAAAACCCAGCAAATAGTTCACAACAACCAAATACAGAAACACGCTGCAAATACTCACAACTCAACCAAATACAGAAACATGCAAATACAGAAACACGCTGCAAATAGTTCACAACAACCAAATACAGAAACACGCTGCAAATACTCACAACTCAACCAAATACAGAAACATGCAAATACAGAAACACGCTGCAAATAGTTCACAACAACCAAATACAGAAACACGCTGCAAATACTCACAACTCAACCAAATACAGAAATGCGCAACAAATATTCACAACTCAAGCAATTACAGAAACATGCAAATACAGAAACACACTGCAAATAGTTCACAACTCAACCAAATACAGAAACACACTGCAAATACTCACAACTCAACTAAATACAGAAACACGCTGCAAATACTCACAACTCAACCAAATACAGAAACACACTGCAAATCCTCACAACAACCAAATACAGAAACACGCTGCAAATACTCACAACTCAACCAAATACAGAAATGCGCAACAAATACTCACAACTCAAGCAATTACAGAAACATGCAAATACAGAAACACACTGCAAATAGTTCACAACTCAACCAAATACAGAAACACACTGCAAATAGTTCACAACTCAACCAAATACAGAAACACACTGCAAATCCTCACAACAACCAAATACAGAAACACGCTGCAAATACTCACAACTCAACCAAATACAGAAACACGCTGCAAATACTCACAACTCAACTAAATACAGAAACACGCTGCAAATACTCACAACTCAACTAAATACAGAAACACGCTGCAAATAGTTCACAACTCAACTAAATACAGAAACACGCTGCAAATACTCACAACTCAACCAAAAACAGAAACACGCTGCAAATACTCACAACTCAACCAAAAACAGAAACACGCTGCAAATACTCACAACTCAACTAAATACAGAAACACGCTGCAAATAGTTCACAACTCAACTAAATACAGAAACACACTGCAAATAGTTCACAACTCAACCAAATACAGAAACACACTGCAAATCCTCACAACAACCAAATACAGAAACACGCTGCAAATACTCACAACTCAACCAAATACAGAAACACGCTGCAAATACTCACAACTCAACTAAATACAGAAACACGCTGCAAATACTCACAACTCAACTAAATACAGAAACACGCTGCAAATAGTTCACAACTCAACTAAATACAGAAACACGCTGCAAATACTCACAACTCAACCAAAAACAGAAACACGCTGCAAATACTCACAACTCAACCAAAAACAGAAACACGCTGCAAATACTCACAACTCAACTAAATACAGAAACACGCTGCAAATAGTTCACAACTCAACTAAATACAGAAACACACTGCAAATAGTTCACAACTCAACCAAATACAGAAACACACTGCAAATCCTCACAACAACCAAATACAGAAACACGCTGCAAATACTCACAACTCAACCAAAAACAGAAACACGCTGCAAATACTCACAACTCAACCAAATACAGAAACACGCTGCAAATACTCACAACTCAACCAAATACAGAAACACGCTGCAAATACTCACAACTCAACCAAAAACAGAAACACGCTGCAAATACTCACAACTCAACTAAATACAGAAACACGCTGCAAATACTCAACTCAACCAAATACAGAAACACACTGCAAATCCTCACAACTCAACCAAATACAGAAACACACTGCAAATACTCACAACTCAACTAAATACAGAAACACGCTGCAAATACTCACAACTCAACCAAATACAGAAACACACTGCAAATCCTCACAACAACCAAATACAGAAACACGCTGCAAATACTCACAACTCAACCAAATACAGAAATGCGCAACAAATACTCACAACTCAAGCAATTACAGAAACATGCAAATACAGAAACACACTGCAAATAGTTCACAACTCAACCAAATACAGAAACACGCTGCAAATACTCACAACTCAACCAAATACAGAAACACGCTGCAAATACTCACAACTCAACCAAATACAGAAACACGCTGCAAATACTCACAACTCAACTAAATACAGAAACACGCTGCAAATACTCACAACTCAACCAAAAACAGAAACACGCTGCAAATACTCACAACTCAACTAAATACAGAAACACGCTGCAAATACTCACAACTCAACCAAAAACAGAAACACGCTGCAAATACTTACAACTCAACCAAATACAGAAACACGCTGCAAATACTTACAACTCAACCAAAAACAGAAACACGCTGCAAATACTCACAACTCAACTAAATACAGAAACACGCTGCAAATACTCACAACTCAACCAAAAAAAGAAACACGCTGCAAATACTTACAACTCAACCAAATACAGAAACACGCTGCAAATACTTACAACTCAACCAAAAACAGAAACACGCTGCAAATACTCACAACAACCAAATACAGAAACACGCTGCAAATACTCACAACTCAACCAAAAACAGAAACACGCTGCAAATACTTACAACTCAACCAAATACAGAAACACGCTGCAAATACTTACAACTCAACCAAAAACAGAAACACGCTGCAAATACTCACAACTCAACTAAATACAGAAACACGCTGCAAATACTCACAACTCAACCAAAAAAAGAAACACGCTGCAAATACTTACAACTCAACCAAATACAGAAACACGCTGCAAATACTTACAACTCAACCAAAAACAGAAACACGCTGCAAATACTCACAACAACCAAATACAGAAACACGCTGCAAATACTCACAACTCAACTAAATACAGAAACACGCTGCAAATACTCACAACTCAACCAAATACAGAAACACGCTGCAAATACTCACAACTCAAGCAAATACAGAAACACGCTGCAAATACTCACAACTCAACCAAATACAGAAACACGCAGCAAATACTCACAACACAACCAAATACAGAAACACACTGCAAATACTCACAACTCAACTAAATACAGAAACACGCTGCAAATACTCACAACTCAACCAAATACAGAAACACGCTGCAAATACTCACAACTCAACTAAATACAGAAACACGCTGCAAATACTCACAACACAACCAAATACAGAAACACACAGCAAATACTCACAACAACCAAATACAGAAACACGCTGCAAATACTCACAACTCAACCAAATACAGAAACACGCTGCAAATACTCACAACAACCAAAAACAGAAACACGCTTCAAATACTCACAACAACCAAAAACAGAAACACGCTGCAAATACTCACAACAACCAAATGCAGAAAACGCTGCAAATACTCACAACAACCAAAAACAGAAACACGCTTCAAATACTCACAACAACCAAAAACAGAAACACGCTGCAAATACTCACAACTCAACCAAAAACAGAAACACGCTGCAAATACTCACAACTCAACCAAAAACAGAAACACGCTTCAAATACTCACAACAACCAAAAACAGAAACACGCTGCAAATACTCACAACTCAACCAAAAACAGAAACACGCTGCAAATACTCACAACTAGGGCTGAACGATATTCGATTTTAACATCGACATCGCGATGTGCGAGTGAGCGATAGTCACATCGCCGGAACATGCGATGTGAAGGGTAGTAGCACCAGCGGGAGATATTATGCGCTTCATGAGGTCTCTTGCTCTCTCTCCCTCTCTGCCGTGCACGCGCTGCGCGGTTTGGAGCACAGTCTCTGTCTCGCGGGCGCGCTCGCTCTAGATTCCGGAGATTTTAACTAATTCGCGGGCCTCAGTGAGCCACTTTCAATATGCGGGAGACTCCCGGAACTTCTGGGAGACTTGGGATGTCTGTATCTATAATAATATCGGCATTAGAATTATTGATTTTTCATTAAGGCTATTTTTTTGGTGCTCCCTCAGCTCTTGATGCGCGTGGTGGGAGCGGCAACGCTGACAGAGGCGGTAAAGCTGCTGTTTAAATGTGTTCGGCTTTTCTGTTTACAGAAACATGTTCTCTAATCTGTTTAGAAGATTTAATACAAACTATATTAAAGTTTTATATTATTTTGTTTATTTCATATGATTATGATGACCAACACCAACACTGTTTTACTTTGGCACTTTGGCTAAGAAAAGTTGACTTAAAAGATTGTGAACCAAAATTCTTAAGTTGTTTTATAAAAAATATATTTATTTTAAGTTATATTGTTGTAAACCAATTAGGGGGTTGGTGTAAAGCTGCTGTTTTATTTAAAAATGTGTTCTGCTTGTGTTTACAGAAATGTTCTAATTTTGGAATAAAATATTAAGTGACCTTTTTGTCACTTGTAATGAAGCTTGCTTATTAGTGAAATTATTAATATCATGGAATGGTAATTATTGTCTTTAGCCTGGAGTCATGGCTCTCAATATCGCAATATATATCGTTGGGGAAAAAAATATCGCAATGTAATTTTTTTTCCAATATCGTGCAGCCCTACTCACAACAACCAAATACATAAACACAAAACACGCCACAAATGCTTACATATCAACTAAACACAGACAAGCGCTGCAAATACACAAGGCACGATACGACCGGGATGTTAACATAAACAAAAAACTCGACCTTTCAGGTCATCGACAACACCACTGATGAATAGACATTGAACAATAAGCATGTCCCAGCCAGGTTTGTCACTTGTTGGGGTCCCCTGGAAACACTTCTGTTGTGGTTTGTGGTATTTGCAGTGTGTTTCTGTATATAGTTGAGTTGTGAGTACTTGCAGTGCATTTCTGTATTTGGTTGAGTTATTAGTACTTGCAGCACGTGTTGTCAAACAGATGAAGATGTTTTCTGAATTTGCTGGTGTTTTTTCTATTTGGATGCGTTTTCTTCAGTTGCAGCGCGAGGAGCTCTCTCGGCCACCGTACTTTTACCATGTTTTTAAAAGTCATTATTTCTAACCGTTTACTTAATGAGTCATTTGCTTAATGGTAGAACAGAAACTGATGTGTCAGACACTAAAGTGTCTCCTTCGGCTGCAACATGCATAATTTGTCAGCGGATTCATTTAGATAAACTCACAATCCTCATCAAAGCTATGATCAGTTAGTTAACCCTGCCGTTCTGCTATCATGCAAAAGTAAGTGTTCATTTTAGTCACTCATGACATGAGATATAACAAACAGTTTTACCACAATAGTCTCATTTTTTAAAGTAACACACATAATGCTCAAGAATCTCAAAAATTATTTGCTGAAATTCGATCCGAAAACATTTTACATAACTATGTAGTTATAACTATGTTAAGAATATTCATACATTAGATACTAAGTAGTTATAACTAAGTTCATACTTTAGATACTATGTAGTTATAATATTGACTTGAGATACCAGTATTCATAACTAACGAATGATCATCCTGGCATCAGCGCAAAAACAGCTTTACATTATGAAACACACTAGTCATTACATCATTATTACTCTGGAAATATGTGGCAAAACTCCTCAAAACTACACCGCTCCCATTAAAATCAACAAAGCTGCCTACACTGGAAGCAGTCGCTTGCTTTTGCAGAGTAGATTATAGTTTTCAGCTCAGTCTGGGAATTTATTAATTACACCAGGCATAAACCAGTTGTATAAACGATATAGCTGAATCACTCCAAAAAACACACAAAAAACCACCACATGATCCAGCCCCACTGGCTATACTTTCAAACAATGTTTATTTGAACGTTATAGATCAATATCTTGCCTCAAAGACTTCCACTGCAAGTGCATTACTGCAAAAAATATTTAATTATTACAAGCTGTATAAGCGCTATATAAATCATCTGATAATCACAGAATTGTACTGAGCCCTGAACATTATTTAATGCAGGTTCAGTTAACTCATGAACTGTTAAAACATACTATCCTCTTCTCGTGTATTTAATGAATCGCTGAGTTTTCGCCAACATTTATCAGTTAACTCGCACCTTAAGGCTATCCATGTACTGTATGTTATGTGGCATCATGTACTGTACTGTATTTCTGCTAGGCCTCTGCTACAGTATGTTAATAACAAGGCAGTCTGGGAACACAGACATACTGTATCTTGCGTGTGTGCGCTCCAGTGGAGAAGTCAGACAGATTGGCACTCATGCAGAAGAGCCCCATTCTTTGTGAATTCATTAGCTCTGGTCAGGACCTCAGGGGACCGTTGGTTTTGGCAAGTGAAGCACAAAGTATGCGTCACGTATGCGATCCGAGCACTTTGGCCACATTGAATAAGCTGGCTAATCATGCCTGTGCCATAAAACGGCCACTCATGCATTGATCCGGTAGGAAAATTTATGGAAAATCCATGATTTGTTCACAAAAAGTTTAACTCACTTCCAATTAACCATTAAACTAAAGTAACTAGTTTTATTACTTTAATATAACATTCCAGACACCAGGAGACAGAAAAATGCTATCTAACGAGTAATGACACACCCTAAGATCTGTGATAGCAATTATCGTCACACCTTACAAATGCGTGGTACAACTTGTTCTCTAAACAACCCTTGGTAACACTTTACAATAAGGATTCATTTGATAACATTAGATAATGTATTATCTAACATAAACTACCCATGAGCAATACATTTAACTGAATTTGTTCTTTGTACACGTTGTTATTGTAAACACAGCTGTTCATTGTTTGTTCATTTTACTTCATAGTGTATTAACTAATGCTACACAACTTTTGATTTTAAAAATGTATTAGTAAATGTTGAGATTAACATTAGCAAAGATTAATAAATGCTGTAGAAGTGAGGTTCAATATTAGTTCATGTTGTTAACTAATGTAACCTTATTGTAAAGTGTTACCCTGGCCTTTACTTTAAAGTCACCATGAAATCTAGATTGACTATTCTTATTTTTTTTATGGAATATTGCAGTATTTGTTGTAAATTATTTATCCGTGCACATCATGTTTTATTTATTTATGTGCTCGTAATCTTTGATCAGAATAACTTCCCCTCCCTCTTGCAACATCATCTCTATGTGTTTACTAGTGTGAGGGCGGGGCAACCTGTCACTCACATGAGATCCACCAATAGCAAACCACAATCATCCAATCAATTCTCAATGGACAAAATCAAGCCCCGCCCCACAGTTGTTCTTGTTCGAGAGGCCGTTTCACTCCGATATACATCACAATAGGGAATCAACTTCTGTTTCATGCCGACTTTAATGTGATTTAGGAAAGTCAAAATCTTCTTAATAAATAGCTGGTCAATTTTGCCACTGCAATATATTTTCTCTAAAACCAACGGGGCATATTGTCTCCTTGTAAAAGAGCGCAAGGACAGAACAAGGTGAAAACCATCTCCGCACATCCACCACAGTCAAATCAATTCTGAGCCACGGTAAGAGGACAGCTGGCAAAAGAACCTGTCAGAGGACACAATCTATGATGAATGAGGAATATCGCAACTTGCACCGGTGAAAACCTCAAAAACCTATTGAAAAAGAAAATAAAAGAGGGAAAAATAGAGGTTGGGAGAGGCACAGAGCATAAGAAAGATGCCCCTGAGAAAGATTACGCTGCTTTAGACACACACTGCTGCTGCCGCCTCCCTCCCTGCCAGCACACACACACACACACACACACACACACTGCAGCGTGGCGAATGGGTAAACTCCCTCACATAGCCTATCTTGAAGGGAAGAGTGTGCACGGATAACATTTCCCTAAATAAATTCAGTGTGACTGAACGCATCCTATTAAACTTGGCTGCAATCGGGGAGCGCAGAAGCAAGAGAATTTTATTAAAACACCCGCTGAGACCTAACAGTCCATTATTAGATCAAAGTCCATTAACAGATTGTATCTATGGAATATCTACATGGTGAATGCCAGAGAACAGGCATCGATTCCATTAAGATTATTCTCTGTCTTGAGGTCTTGGCGCTGTGATTCCAGTCAAACAACAGCAGACACAATTCTACAGGATCCTAAAAGCGCTCGATGTTCTGCAACTACAGACAAAACAGACACGAAACATGACCAAAGTAGACTGCACACATCATAACCACTTCATAAACAAAAATGATACATAAATATATTACATTAAATCAATACAAATTAAACACACCTAAAACTGATTAGCAATGAAATTAGACTACTGCCACTGACTGAAGGGTTTTGAACACGGATTTGCTAAACTGGGCAAATTAGCATGCGAGCGCAATAACAAAAAAGCGCTGATGGGACTGGAAAGTTCTGTGCGTGATCTACTGACGACGCGCAAATTAAAGAACACACAGGCATTTCCATAATGGGGGGGGGGGGGGTTAAATAATGGCGCAAATACCAGTAATTTGACTAGCGCAAACCTTAGTATGATTACCTTGCTTGATTCATTTAAATATTAATCTCCTCCCATAAATTTTGCATCTGAAAGGGGAACTCCTTAAAATACATATGCAATAAGGTCAGCCACAAAAAAAATAACCCTGTCCAAACCTTTTCAGCGCTCATTTTTCACTGCGTGTCTTACTGAAAATCCGGGCCGTAGCAAAAAGAGGGTTTGCACTGAGTAAGCTGCGAGTAAATCTGGCCCTAAATACTTTGAGGAAGTTGATATGTGGTGTGACAAGCTAAATTTCCTCTACATCTACTGTAAAAAGATTTTTGCAATTCATGTATAATTATTATTCGTGCCATTTTTATGACCTCATATATTAATTGGGACTATATGAAGCTAAACTCATTTGTCACACCACAGGGTAGAATGATTAAAAGTTGTGAACAACATTACAGCGTTGAAATTACTGTTCCTCATGCATCGTATTACGGAGTCCCTAAGGGGACATGGTGGTGGGGGAAGAAAATATGAAATGGGAGGAAAAATAATAAGTCAATCAATGCTTTTTTTTTCGCATTGGCTAAATATCATTTTGACATAAAATCTTGATTTTTAAATAAAGGTTCATTACTTGTAACTTGTTAATTACTTTTAGAACTAGGCTTAACAATATTCATTAAAAAATATTTATGAATTTATGAAAATAAATAAGGTGGAACTAACTATTACTAATAATAAAGATGAATGAGCTGCAGTTTAGACATTGAGGGATGTAAATGTCAAGCACATTCACAGCCCAATTCGATTTTTATATATTATTATAGGAAATAAATAGAAACATTTGCTAATTTACTTGTAATAGAACAAAATGTAAAAATATTAAAAGAGGACACTACTGGCCCTCTTTTAAAAAGCTAAACTTTTACAGAATATATAAATGACTTTTGATATAATTCTTAAGAATAATTTTTTTAAGTGTCATTAATGTAAAGTACTAAATCAACTATTCTATTTAATATTGAATTTTGACAATTTATTTCAATAATTGAGTAACCAATGACAGGCCAAGCAGAATCCTAGTAAAAGAGATTAATCTGAAAGGTAAATTTATTCTGAACAGGCATATGAATATTTACATATTGAATTGCCTGTGTGATTGAAGATAAGTCATAATAGCAACACTATGAAATATGCAAATTTAGCGATTTCTTTCAGCTAACCTATACGTTGTGTACTTGTAATGAAAGCAAAGATGTCTGAAAAGTAGCTACAACTAATTAATGGAAATACTAAATATTAATCCTATTAATTACAATAATTATTCAAATTAAAAATAATAACACTAGGAGCAACATGCCTTCTGGATTTCTATGTCCATTCTGCGGGTCATCTTACCCCCAAGGGTCGAACTTTTATCTTTTTACTTCAAAATTAAAACTAGAATTTTTACTCCACAAATCTAAAAACATGTGTTCACAAATACAAAATAGACATGTTAATAAATGTTATATTCAACATAATACAATGTCACTATTTTCCAGAGACACAAAATTAGATCAATTAACGTTAAATCCATTACATCAATTTGTGCCATCCACGGTCGGGGGACCTTCAATCCTTCAAGTTATAAAAGATAGACATATTCAATTGCAGGATCAAGGATCATATATTCATCAAATTCGCGTATTAATGCATGACTGGATTCCTGCCTTTCCCCTGCATCTCCAACACGGAATCCCTTATAAAACCCTTAAAGTTGTATAGATATTGTTGGGTTTTTATTTACCACGTCCTAATTCCAGCTTCAGTAAGTTATCTCACTTGTTGCCGCTGTTTAAAGGGAATAATGATTCATTTAAAATTTTAAGAGACTGTGAACACACTTACTCATAGTAACCCGAACTCTGCCACAGTGTTGACAACTACGTTCACGTTAAGTGCCCTTAAATGCAAGTCAAGTGTGTTAGCTAATAAGAAAGCCTCTCCAAAGCCAGTCCACAGCCGCGTTCATCTGCCTGACAGAAATAAAAAGCGCAAATGGAAACAGGGCTCTGTCAGCGCGGTTTGACAAGCACACGCACCCAGGCCAGCTCAAAGAGAAAAGCAAAACAATCACAAACCTTGCATCATCGCCCGCTTTGAAGGCTAAAGTCCCTGTATGTGCCCGGGATTCGGGTAAAACATGCTACGAAAATGTGTCCAATCAGCGCCGTGTGACCAGTGAGGCAGCCAATCAGGGCAGGATGCGCTTGGACGCGAACCAATCATATCGAGACTCATTGCTCTAGCGGTCACCGAAGGGGTGGGGGAGGGTTCACTCGCATGCTCGTGCAGGAAAGAGAAATGTGAGCGCGATGTGGGGTGAAAGTGAGAGTGGAGGAGGTGAAGGGTGAGGAAAGGGAAAAACTTTTTCTTTTTTATAAAATAGCGGATCGAACTAAATACAACTGTGTTTTAATAGTAAGGTTAGCAAATCTATATATTGTATTTATTGTAGTTATATTGCACTTTGTTTGTACTTCAGTGATGCTTTTTATCAAGTCTGGTGAAGTATGGCAGTGAAAAATAAATGAGACAATACCTATGGACAATACACGACCCACTACTTTTCCTACCATTAGTTAAAATAGCAACATTTCCATTTTGAAATAATGAAGTATGAAGGGATCGATAGCCTACACTTAAAGGTACAATATGTAAGATTTTTGTGATAAAATATTCAAAACCACTTGCACAGTGAGTGTGATATTTCATGCAGTTCCAAAAGTTCCCAAGGATTTGTAAATCCATAGAAATTCCAGTTTTAAATAATGGCTTGTACCATGTCATTGTCGCTTATCAGTTACGTAACATCTGCGCTATCATCGGTTTCCGCTTGTAGAAACCATAGATATATAGATACCTCATTAGTGGCTGTTTCAATGGGCCGCTATAAGCCGCTGGGATCTGTTTATATACACATGTATATATATAATTATATCTCGCACGCCGCTGTTGTGTCGTTCAGTCATCATGGTTCATGATTATTGATTGGGAGTACAGAAAATAAAATAAAAATTCAACGTAGATCAACTGAGGCAAGCAGGCTTTGGGACAAAAACAGAGAAATAAAACAATGGTCAATATCGGCGTGGCGTTTTCGAGATGGAGAGAGCTTCGTGACAAACTTGGACTTGATCTGTCCACAGAGACTCCGCTCTCGCATGTGTTTTAATGGAAAGGTTAGCAAATCTATATATTTTTGCAGTTTTTTATTGACAAGATTATGACTGTTAGAGCTAATATTGTTCACCCTTCTGCTGATACGTCTTCTTTCTCTGTATGTTCCTTTGTTTTTAATCAGTTTGAGCCAGTGTCTCTTGCTTGTTTAAAAGACATCATTGACAAAATGAATCCATCTGTTTGTCCCACAGACATTGTTTCCCCAGATTTCCTAAAAAAGGTTTTTGAAACCCTTGGCCCTACAATACTTTTGATTGTAAATAGTAGTCTTATTCATGGAGTTGTACCCTTACATTTTAAACACGCAATAGTGGAACCACTGATGAAAAAAACAAACCTGGATTCATCGGTTCTTGCTAATTTTAGGCCCATTTCGAAACTCCCGTTTCTTTCTAAAGTATTGGAAAAAGTGGTTTTTAAACAATTACTATCCTTTCTAGACTTGCATGGTTTGCAAGAAATTTATCAATCTGGTTTTAAATCACTTCACAGCACAGAAACTGCCCTGTTAAAAGTTTATAATGATTTATTATTGGCCACTGACACAGGTAACTATGCTGTTCTTATGCTATTAGATCTTACTGCTGCTTTTGACACCTTAGATCACAATGTACTGCTCTCTCGTCTTGAGCATTATGTTGGTGTAAAGGGTACCGCATTACAATGGTTTAGATCATATCTGGGTGAAAGAACTTTCTCGGTACGTCTTGGGGAATTTGTGTCTTCCACTGCATCTCTTGCATGTGGAGTCCCTCAGGGGTCCATTCTCTGACCCATTTTATTTTCTTTATATATATTACCTTTAGGGTCCATATTTAGGAAACATGGCATCTCCTTTCACTGTTATGCAGATGATTCGCAACTCTATCTGCCTTTGAAACGAAACAATGCAAACTCTATAGCACCTTTGTTGAGATGTCTTGAGGATATCAAAGCCTGGATGGCCTCCAATTTCTTAAAGTTTAATGAAGATAAAACTGAAATCATTTTGTTTCGACCTGGTGGTACCATCAATACCCCTGATGTAGATCTTGGCAACTTAAAGTCATATGTGAAGCCCGTTGTAAAAAACCTAGGTGTTTTAATGGACGGTGACTTTAAACTAGATAAACAGATTAATTTGGTAATAAATCATGTTTTTATCAGTTAAGGCAATTATCTAAAGTCAAGTCTTTTGTATCTTTTACTGATTTTGAGAAGGTCATCCACGCTTTTATATCATCCCGCCTGGACTATTGTAATAGTCTATATGTAGGCATTGGTGAGGCATCTCTAACACGTTTGCAGAGGGTACAAAATGCGGCAGCACGTCTATTAACAAGGACACGCAAACAGGATCACATTACACCTATATTAGCTTCCCTTCACTGGTTGCCAGTTCGTTTTAGAATTGATTTTAAGATCTTACTCTTAGTTTTTAAATCATTAAATAATACTGCTCCTAAATACCTCTCAGATCTATTACAGCCATATGTTCCATCCAGAGCACTTAGATCTGCTGGGCAACTGCTTTTGGTTTCTCCCAATGCTAGATTAAAGAGCAGAGGTGACCGTGCCTTTGCAGTGATGGCCCCGAAACTCTGGAATAATTTACCTTTGTACATTAGGCAGGCACCTTCACTTGCAGTTTTTAAATCACATTTAAAAACATATTTGTATGGTACTGCATATAACACAGTATGAGAGTTACTTGTTACTTGTCGTTTTTTGCTTTGTTGTTTTTTCTGTATGTACAGCACCTTGGTGAACACCTGCTGTTGTAAAAAGGTGCTCTATAAATAAACTTTGATTTGATTTGATTTGATATATATTATTTATTGTAGTTATATTGCACTTTGTTTGTACTTCAGTGATGCTTTTTATCAAGTCTGGCAGTGAAATTAAATACAGCCTATGTGTTGCACAAAAATATTTAGCCATTACTTGCGAATACTGTGGGTTTGTTCAAATGTACTTTTAGTATGATTGTGTTAAATGTGTAAAACTGCGCAGCATTAACCCACCAAATCATTTGACAAATGGTCACATATCAACAGGCTTGCAGAAAATTAATTACGATGACATAAAATAGTGTGATCAAACGTTCAGGTAATACAAAAACAAAATTATTAGCTGATTTATAATTTATATGATTCGTGAATTCCACACATCTTTGCATGGTGAAAACAACATCTCCCATCGTTCCACTCTCCTTCGTAACATCATCAAGCTTCGTCTTTGTTATTGTTTTGAAAATGCGACCTCTGGTGGCGAAAAAATTTACAGATTGTACCTTTAAGTGCTAATGTAATATACAGCTTATATATATGTACCCCCTTAAACCCAACTGTACTCAGACCATAACTCAATACTTCATAGGCCTATATAATTAAATATTACAGGTCTACTGGCATTTTATAAATGTTTTATAAGATTTCACAGATGTGTGTGTACATCTACATGGAGGCCTACATTTAATGGAGGCCTACATTTTGTCAGCATTGTCAGCTACAGTATTTCAAAAATAACATCCGCATAATCAAAGCTATAAGGTCTTGACAACTCACTTACAATGAGGTCAGTAAGGTGCTTGTGAGTTTTATAGTTTTCCATGCTTATATTTTGTCAGAAAACTTTTTAATTTCTTATGTGACACGTTTTGTCCTCGGTTTTGTACATAAGGTGAAATTAAATTGAAGTTTCAATAGTCTTTTCTTCCATTTTGTGATGTATATCCGAGTGAAAGGGCCTCTCAAACAAGAACAAATGTAGGGCGGGACTTGATTTTGACCATGGGGAATTGATTGCATTGTTGTGGTTTGCTATTATAGTGATGTCATGTGAGTGACAGGCAAGGGTGTAGATTTGGTTTGAACATTGGGGGGGTTTTCATGTGATCATGGTATAAATATTGGGGGGGGGGGGGGGTTGTAATGCATAGATTTAAATATTGGGGGGGTTATGTCCCCCCCAACCCCCCCACAAATTACGCCCCTGGTGACAGGATGTCCCGCCCTCATGGCAGTAAACACAGTTGCGAGATGGAAGAAAAGTTATTGTGATTAAAGACTAGGATAAAGAAATGAAATAAATAAATAAAATGTGCACGGATAAATCATTTATAATAAATAATAAATACTAGTCAATTTTGATTTTATGGTGACTTTATCAGTGAGGCGTTTCAGCTTGATATGTTTGTTCTCACACCAATATTTAAAACAATCAAATATATTTTTATTTTAATATTAAAAAGATTTAAACTCCAATGTTATTCTGCTGTTTGGTCGTTCTATAAACCTAAATATTTGGGAAACACTTGAAAATCTGAAATAGCAACTATTTCATTATTACAATCTCTGTTGAAGTGTTCAGTTAGATCCAAGTACACTGTATAAAGAACCAGACCTCATATAATCAGAATAAGAAGCCTGTGCAATAAGTGCCGGTCCTCTGTGCTTCCGTGTCACTTCTCACGTGAGCTTGTGAACATGCTGACATTTACACCAAACATGAACTCATGAACGCGCATAGCGATGGTTACCGGTAAATAAGTTTAAAATATTAGTATTTGTCTCGCCTATCATTTTCGATTCATCCACTGGAGTTATGTTTCCTTCATGTTTATTTTGCGTGTTTTTTAAAGGGTCAACTTTTATGTAACTATACTGCATTATATGCACTCACAGAGATGGAGTAAATAATGAGAGAATTCTTATTTTTGGGTAGAGGATCCTTCAAGAGAAATCTGTCATCAATTAGTCTCATGTCCTTCCAAACCCATAAGACTTCTGTTCATCTTTGAAACATGAACAAAGATATTTTTAAGCACGTTTGAGCGATTCATTCTCTAAATAATTAATATATCATACATATATCATAGACTTCAGTTAAGCACATTCTGCTTTGACATCACAATCAAGTTGAATTGTGGGATATAGAGCTACTTTAAGTGTACATCGCAGCGATTCAACGTTACCTCAGTCAAAATCGCGGGGACGAGGGTCTGTGCATATAAACTTCCCTCGTCCACTTCACGAAGTGGAACACGCTTCAAAATGGCGGCCGGTATGTGCTAGACATGTCTATTCCTCCAGCATTTATCTAGAGACACGAATATTACGCGAGTACGTGTCTAAAAGTGGAGTGGGACGAATGCCATTGGGTGTTTCTCAAACGGAAGGCTGCATTCTACGAAGAATTAAAGATTAAAGATTCTTCGTTTCACGTCCTTCATTCGGCCAGTTTTGAAGGATGCATCGGGATAGACCAACGCTACTTTTGCGTCATCGAAGGGTAACGCCCCTTTTTGGGGGAAAACAAACGGATTCCCCTGAGAACAGAACTCGCTCTAGATCGGCAAAGTTTCTTAAAAAGCAAAAATGGCACAAACATACACACTCTCTTTGCCGGCCGAGGACCGTCAGCGGTATTTACAGAGTAAGTAGCCTATTTTTTTTGTGTCATTAACGTTAACACACTTACAGTATGACAAACTAGACGATGAGGCCATGTCAAAAGGAGTCGGTGGTTTACTTGGATCATATTTCACTTGATTTATTTTAAGCTATTGACATAGTTTTGTTATCGACTGGCTATACTAACGTTAGTTAGAAAGACGAAGCTGTTAGCAGCTAACGTTAAAGTTACGTGATTAGCTCTCACTAGGCACGCTACCTTGGCTGTTAACTGATTTTACTGTTGAAATAGTGGCAGGCTAGGACTAAAGTGGACTTGGCTGGTTTCTACTTGTGTCACTAATTCAACCCCCCAAACTATCTGTATTTAACATGAAGTAGTGTACTTGCTAGTTAACGTTACTGGCTTTAATTTCGTTTTCATACCAACTAAACTGCAGCTAGCAGCTTCATCTTTCTAACGTTAACTAGTAACAACGTTAGCTAACGTTAGTCGACAACAAAACTATGTCAATAGCTTAAATCAAGTGAGTAAACCACCGACTCCTCTAGACATCGTCTAGTTTGTCATACTGTGAGTGGTTAATGACAAAAAAATAGGCTAACGTTATTTGGTGATTCCACGAGACATGAGATGTCTGAAACTCTGAATAGTCCATATTTGGCCACTGCGTGGGGTCATTAATCCAGTTTTCGACCATTTCAAAGGGACACCTCTGTATCCCCATATCCAGTAGCTTCTTTAAATACCACTCACGGTCCTCGGCCGGCAAAGAGTGTGTATATTTGTGCCATTTTTGCTGTCAAGAAACTTATTAGAGCGAGCTTCTGTTCTCAGGGGAATCCGTTTGTCTTCCCCCAAAAAGGGGCGTTACCCTTCGATGACGCAAAAGTAGCGTTGGTCTGCTGCCTTAAATGCACCCACAATCCTTTGCATACATTCCAATTCACAAAAAATAAACTGATGGCAAACGAGTCGGTACTGAGCTCGTCTGAGTTTATTATGAAATGTAAGACAAAAATAATATTTTCGGATATGAAAGCATAGATGTTTTCTTTTGTTTTGCAGTAAATTAATCACTAAACTGACAATAATGTAGGCTAAGCCAATGGGAGACCGCAGACAGCTGTCATTCACTGTATTGCATTAATAAGCCAGTTAAAGATTTGTAATACAAAGTATTTTTTCAAAATTAAGTTTTAATAGTATTTTCGTGCCGTGACCGTGGCCGTGTGGGTAGGCAGGAACATGTGTGATGTAGCCATACGCTCTAAAAAAAATAGGCTCTTCTCTTACTTGACCTTCTCATTCTAGCGTTTAATCGCTAGGAAGGGCGCAGTCTCGGTAGGATGCAGCCTTCCGTTTGAGAAATAACGTAACCGTCAAACACTAGCGCGTGTTTATAGAAAAATAATGGAAAAGTAGCGTAACGTTAGTGGAATGGGATAACCGCGTTCTGTGTGAACGGCCCCTTAAAACGACACGAGGGTGAGGAAATATAGTGACATAATTTTTATTGTCTGGATGAGCTTACTAACCCTTTCAGGAGGACACATCTATGCAACGCCACACTAGGAGGCAGTAATGTCCAGTCTAGCTTCATTGCCGCAGCGAAGACCAACGCCGAGAAGAAGACAAACAAACGCTCCACAGTTTCCCCAAAGCAAGATGGCGGTGCAGGAGACAGCAGCTCAACTCTCTATGGCCCTAAAGGTGCAAGAATACCCAACTTTAAAGGTCTGTCAAGCCTTTTCTCTCAATAATGTAATCGTGCAACTGAACAGATTCTCTATAGCTCTATATGACCCTCATAACCGATCATCAAAACGGAAATGATCGATCAGATGAAAGTATGTGGCTGCATTTAGACAGTTAACTGGTTAGCTCTAGGGCTAGGCAACTTAGCAAAACAAGTCTCACACAAACACATCTCACTGGAGTGATCGCAAGCAGCCGAGCTGTGACATCGGCTGTGTACAGTTATAAACCGATGGATATTTAAAAGAGAGCAATAAGTCGAATAATGTCATCGCTGATCCGTGACACTCTTGGGTTCCGACAGTCGTGTTGTTTTATTAGGCAGGCGCAGTATTATCCCATCACAGGTTTGTCCACTAGACTAGTGCAACCAATGCAGAATTACGAGAACCATTAGCGAGGTGGAGAGTGACACGAATCGTAATCGGTTGTTTAGCTAGCCTATTTTATAATCGAGTACTGGTGAGATAATTTCGTTTTGAACGCTGTCGTTATGATCTAACGTTAGACACAGCATGATATTCGTGTCTCTAGATAAATGCTAGAGGAATAGGCACATGCCAATGGTGACCACAGCTCGGTATGCAAGCGATTTATGCACCATATTTGGATCATATTGCATCGTGTTGCGTTGATCAGTGGCAGATCTTAGCAGGTTATAGCTCAGGTGTTCTCGATGAGGGGCTTATTATTTAATGGTTGGAAAACAGCACCTTTGTTCTCTGCGTCACGGGGTTTTCCCGATTGATAGCGTCGATTTGTCTGAATCCATGCGTTAATCGATTCCTTTTATTGTTTCATGATGAGTTGAATGCTTTGTAACGTGATTTAGTTCATTGATCTCCTGTAAAATGACGCCTGTTTATGTACACGCACACTGAATGTCAATAATATATGGTCTTCACTGCTGTGTCAAGGGCATATTGCATCTGAGCTTGTCTTGCAGCATTGGGAATGATTTCCAGTGCCTTCTTAATCATTGCATCATGGTCTAACCATGTAAACTAGTCACTATTGTTATTCGTGTGCAAAATCTTAGGACACATTGGATGAATGAATGAATTAACTAGCTCTTTTAGTAAGGCACTGATTCTTATAATATTTTAGAGGGTCAAAGATCATTCAAATATACACATTCAAACAAGCAAATTGTGTAACAGAATAGAGCTCTAAATGGATACATCTTTTTTTGTTATGTAAGTTTTTAATTATGAGTTTAAGTAATAGGCATAATTGAACATTAGTTTATCGTCTATTGTTTGATAAAGAAATCAATATCTTAAAATTGTTGATTGAAATGTAAGATGATTTATGAATCATTCAAGCGAAACTGAAACTAAATCCAGCGTCAGGCTCACGGCATGTAGCCTCCCTCTCTCATTCGGCACAAATCCAACTGTTTCCATATTCGCAAAGTATTTGAATGCTAAACTATTATTTATTACGCAAGCTAGGCTTTGTACTTCACTCGTGTTTGTGACCGTTGTAATGTACGGTTTTAAAGTCCCAATGAAATCAAAATGGAAGTTTTTTTGTGTTTTAGTATAAATATGTTAGACTTACTGTTATCTATAAGCTAGTGCGCTCCAAAACAATGACACAATTCACATAAGATAGCCTATAAGCATTCAAAAGTTTGTCTCTCACTTCCGACAATACGGATCAATGATTGTGATGGCATCACTCTGTCTGCACTTCAGCTTTTCATCAGATTTTCTGTCCAATCAAATGCGCTCTAGAATCTGAAGCTCCACCCCCAACATTATCAGTCACTTCAGTTCACACGTTTACTTTTTTCTACATGATGAGTGATACATAGTGCACTATATAGGATATAGGGAACGATTCAGACAGTGTAAATGCTTTCTATTGGTGTGAATGAAGTCTGGTTTCACGATAGTGTCACTGAACCGCCGCGGTGAGCACACAGTCTGCTTCGGTCCAGAGATACGAGAGCACAGAGCAGATCATATACGACAGTCGGTGCAGACCACAAAACATATCGGACCCATTTGAATTCTGCACAGAATGCTGTATTTTAAAGCGATATGAAGGAGATTAGGAGGAAACTGGAACTGTGGCTTTACCAAACTGAACTCAACAGCTCTGGCCGAGCTGTGATATAAACGAAACGCCATTGGCTATTTAAAAAGGGGAGGAGCTACGCTATGCCCCGCCCTGTCTTCCTGTTTCAGTGGAAATTACAACAAAACATTGAATAATGCTGTGCGATTCAATGCACTTCAGTGGTCCTTTAATTATGGGTTTAAGTTATAGGCATGCATGAATGAACTGTAGTCTATATTCTATTGTTTGATAATGAAATAAATCCATATCTTAAAATTGTTTATTGAAATGAAATATTTGATTCTGTATAATTTTGTTTTTGGCTTAGTCGTGTGCTGATTTATGCATCAGTGCTTTTTTTTTTCCAGTAGTTTGCATGAATTATGGCCTGCATTGAGGACCTTTCACTTCTCTCACTGCCAAAAATAAGGTTGCACCTTGTAATCCAACAAAGGTTATAGCTTCAATAATAGCATTGACTGATGTAGGGAGTTTATCTACTCTAAAACATCTGTACGTGAATAGAGCACTGCGAATGTTGATACTACTTATCTGCCCTGGTTGTAAGGTGACAGATGGCCTGATCAAAATAAACTGGCGGATCCTGAGAGATAAGGTTGAAGTTTTCTGCATCTCTGCCTCTTCCAGAGCTGTTCATTCTGGCCTAATGATCAATCATGTCCATCTTTATGACCTTTCTCTCAAATGGACAGCTAAAAAAAAACAGACATCTGGAACTAACTAGGCCTACTTATTTAGCTAATGCTGAAACTCTGGACATTTCACTGCTTAAATCACTGGATATAAATGATACTAGAATGTAATTTATTGGATGAAGCCGGTGAACTAAACCTTTAGTGATTCCAGAGAGTGAGAAATGTAATGATGTATGAGGTGCTTTTTGAATTATTGTTGTGAAGATTAATATTACCAAGCAACATACAAAGATGTTGATGTATTTGCTGAAATTGTGCCTACTAATGAAAGTCTGTTGTTTATTCACCTCAACAGGTTCCTTATGAAACCTTGAACAAGCGCTTCCGAGCAGCTCAAAAGAACATAGACCGGGAGACCAGTCACGTGACGATGGTGGTGGCAGAGCTGGAGAAAACGCTCAGTAACTTTCCAGTGGTGGATACGGTAGTCTCTCTCCTGGATGGGGTGGTTGAGAAGCTCAGCGCCCTCAAGAGAAAGGTATGCTAATGCGTCATGTTGAATTAGTTCAGTTTTACTGCATTTGTTCCTGATTCACACTTTCAGGGTTTCTTATCTGACAGGCAGCCGAGTCTATCCAAGCAGAAGATGAGAGCGCCAAGTTATGCAAGCGACGCATAGAGCACCTGAAGGAACATAGCAGCGACCAGCCGGCCAGCGCCAACGTTTGGAAGAAGAAGCGCATGGACCGCATGATGGTGGAACACTTACTACGATGTGGCTATTACAACACCGCAGTCAAGCTAGCCAGACAAAGTGGGATTGAGGTGCGTCTCCACTTTTCCTGCGTGTCGTGTAAGAGGTTTGAGCTGGTTCTCATATGGTTGTGTTTTGTCTTTGTAGGATTTGGTGAACATAGAAATGTTTCTTACTGCAAAAGAGGTTGAAGAATCTCTTGAACGCCAGGAAACGGCTACCTGTCTGGCTTGGTGCCACGATAACAAGTCTCGCTTACGGAAAATGAAAGTAAGATGCTGGGTTCGGTTTTCTCCCAGTTGCTGTATTCAAACACGTACTTGCGTTTTAACCGTCATTACGGAGCCACAGTATGTTTCTGGTTATAGTCCTTGCAGTCTGGTGTTTTCATTTCAGAGATGTTTTGTCACGTAGCCTGAAGGCGATGCAATTTGAAAGGTAAAGTTTATTCAGTTTTATTGAAATATGTTCCTGTTCCCAGAGCTGTTTGGAGTTCAGTTTAAGGATCCAGGAATTTATTGAACTCATTCGACAAAACAAACGAATGGACGCAGTAAGGTATGAGACAAATACTAGGACTTCATGGCCAGAGTGCCATTTTAACTGAATTTCTGTCATTTATTGTTAAACATGAATATAGATCATAAGTATTTGTTGATGTTATTAAATAAACACGAATCTCATTTTAGACATGCACGCAAACACTTCAGCCAGGCAGAAGGAGGGCAGTTGGATGAGGTACGGCAAGTGATGGGCATGCTGGCGTTTCCCTCAGATACGCACATCTCACCATATAAGGTAAATGACATTTCTGCACCTAAATTATCTGAAACTGTTCTGATATCGATCGGTTATTGTTTCTGACAGCAGGTACAAGTTCAGTGGTCTGCAACCTTTTTTTTTTTGTCTTTCCTCCCAGGATCTTTTGGATCCAGCTCGCTGGAAAATGCTGATCCAGCAATTCAGATATGACAACTACAGATTACACCAGCTGGGGAACAACTCTGTGTTTACCATTACCCTGCAGGCAGGGCTGTCCGCCATCAAAACCCCGTATCCTCTCTGCAGTAACATTCATCATCCTTAGTGTTTTCAGGTTGCATGTCCAGCAGGTCATTTATTCAACTGATTCTGAGTAATGGGCGATAGTATTTTTGGCTAGATGACAAAAGGTCATTGTTTTTAAATGACTGTAAATCAGGGGTCTCCAACACGTCGCTCGCGAGCTACCAGTACGCTCGTGGCCTGATCGGAGGGAGCTCGCCAAGGGGCCCGTTCACATATCGCGCGCTCGAGTTCGTTTTAAAATGCAAGCTCATTTTTTCCAGACAGAGCGAGATGAAAAAATCGCAACTTTTCAGAACGGCACAAGCGCACCTCAGGTCATGTGACAAGAACCAACCAATCAGCTTCACCCTTTCCGTAACAACATTGAAAGCTCAGTCAACATGAAGGATGGGGGTACACTCAAACACTATGGGTGTTTTATTCTTCTCAGTAAATACATTTTACAGAGCTACAGCAAGCTTTTTTCGGTGGTGGAAATCCATTAGCTACTAAAACTTCTTTGTCGTTGTGGAGAGCGCAGTGCATTGTTGCATAGCAACGACAGACGCCACGGGAAAATCGGACCTAATTTTACTATTATTAATAATAAAAGATAAGCTAATGTGCATTGTAAATCTCAGTAATTAATCTATTTTGACTCATTCTTTTTATAAAAATGATTTAAAGGCTAAAATATGTCAGGTTTTTATAAACCTTTTTTGTCAAAACTTATTTGAACTTGTACATGGTAGTAGATAACATGTTGCAAGACACTCCTTTAAAATCTGGCCATCATTTTTAATGTTGTTATTTTAATGTTTATGTAAACAAAAAGTGCATATTGATACAAATTTTGCTATTTGCTGGTTTTCCCGACAACTTGGTGAAGTGATTTCATTGTGTAGAATTACTTTTTAAACAGGATTCTGTGATAACAGTGATAATTTTGGTCACTATAATCATGAAATAAAAATGTTCATGCCATTTCATCTCTAGTTTTTATCAACTAAATCAACTATAATTATGTGTTTTTACAGTATAATATGCAAAGACATGTAAGGGTGACTTATACAGACCTACAAAAACTATTTTAGGTCTAAAACTATTTAACAGTTGAAAACAGTTGGGAAGTTGTTAATATGATAGTTATGATACATTATTTAAGATATATAAGTATTGTATTACATGAGTAGCTCTCGGCCACTTTCATTTTTAAAGACTAGCTCTCGAATGAAAAAAGGTTGGAGACCCCTGGTGTAAATGGTACTCCGTTGGTTTAGTAGTCTAACTGAATAGTTGTTGACCTTAATTCCAAGTTTACAGGCAGTGTTATAAAGAGGATGGCACTTCCAAAAACCCAGACTGCCCTGTCTGCAGCAAGTCGCTGAACAAATTGGCTCAACCTCTTCCCATGGCCCACTGTGCAAACTCAAGGCTGGTGTGCAAAATCTCTGGCGAGGTCATGAATGAGAACAACCCACCCATGATGCTGCCTAATGGCTATGTTTATGGATACAATGTGAGTTTTGAAGCTAGTTTTGTGTCATTTTTCTATTCCGTGTATATATGATATAATTGTTCTATGCCAGGGCTGCACAATGAATCCAGATAAAACCGACATTCAAACCGCGATTATCAAATTTCAAAGGCTGCGATTTAATTTAAATATCTGCGCTGTGTATTTCAGTGTAAAGCACGGCACTGCGTTCTTACCGGTGTTTTCTGCATCTCAGGGCTACTTAAGTTAGTTTGGGTTACTGCACAGGGCTTTCACACTGCTTTTCACAACGTTTGCTGCGGTCCGAGCGCTATTGTTCCCGGCGTTGGTCTGGTTTCACACTCAACTTGATTCTATCGAACAATGGTGTGTTTGCGTGATTATTACGTCATCGCAAACGTGCACGGCGCATGATAGAAACAGAACGCGGGTCAATATATTGTGTTTTTTATTAATTCGGTGCTATTATGCGCAGTTGAGTGAACAACACGGACCTGCTGCTTGCAAACGGACTCTTTTGAGGAGACTCATTTGTGGATTTCCAAATTTGTTGCCCTGATTCCACGCGCTCTCGCTCGTATCCAAAGTAAATCATCAACACTATCATCCCTTACATGTGTTTAACTAAATGCATCATAATCAGCTAAAACGCATGCGCGGGTTACTTTACTTCCAGAACAAGTGCGCTCCCGAGTCCGTGTTGCTTTCACATTCACGCGAACCGCGGCACGGTTCGGGAGCAACCAAACTCAGACCACCCCCGGTAGTCTCGGGTTCGGTACCCCAGTGCGCACCCGGGTCCGCATAACAGCGTTCACATTAGTGATTTTTCATGCGAACCCTGCCCCATTCTGAACTAAACTGCCAGTGTGAAAGCCCCATAAAACATGTATGCATTTAGGAATACAGCATGTGCCAGTCATCTTCCTATACTTGAAATGAGAAACACTTTGAGAAATGAGAAACAGCTTTAAGGCCTTCCTGCGGTTTTGCGTCAAGTAATAAAAGTTTGGTGGTTTAAGACCAAATTAAGACCATAAATATTAGTTTTGTAATTCTACTATTGTAATGTCATGTAAAATAAAATGATTATTATTCTATTTTTTATTTATATCATTTTTTATTTTACAGTGAAATATTACTTTTAATAATTGTATTTAGTTTTTTGTAGAAGTAATAATATAAACATATAAATATAATAAAAAATTGTTGGCCCTACAAAATAATTGTGCCCCTTTACAAACAAGCACCTGGATATATATATATATTTTTTTTTTTAAAGAAAAGTCACAATTTGATATTATTTCCCCAAATTGTGCAGCCCAATACTATGTTGTTAGCAATGCTGTATATATAGTGATTAACATTTCCTTGCCTCTGGTTTTCAGTCTCTCTTGTCCATTCGTCAAGATGACAAGGTGATATGCCCCAGGACCAAAGAGGTTTTCAACTTTTCCCAGGCCGAGAAGGTTTATATTATGTGATGCGAGCTCCTCTAAACCTCTGGAACGTTACTTTGCGGAGCCATCATAGGCCGGGTGAATCTCGTGTTGACATCGTTCGTCCAAGGGTGTCAATCCTGCGGCCCTTGTTCCGTGCAAGTGAAATTCATTGACAGTATGCCCTTGTCCTCAACCGGCCTACAAGACCTTTTCTGAACTGATTGTTCAGAATCACAATGGAGTTATTCTGCTGCGAAACAGACTAATGTGACGAGGGAGTTTTTTTTTGTGTGTGGTGTTTTTAAAATGGTTGATAGTCTGGCATTTATTTAACTTTTCAATAGTGTAAAACAAACCATCACAACTCCATATCAATTTATCTCAAAGGAGCTTCTGCCTTGTAGTGTGTTAACAAAATGAATAATTCATTTGTTTTTTGAACAAGGACACCCATTTAGGTCATTATTTTTTAGATAGATTGTGAGTAGGTAGTTGTAGAGTACACTCTGATGCCTTGCTTTTGCACCTGTGAAATCTGTGACATGCATTTATGTTAATATTATATTTTGACTGACATCCTCAGTTTATGAGGTAACATGCTAAAAAAAGCTGTAGCATTTATAGCAATACTGCTCCGATGTACAGACCAGAAAGACACGACGGTGTTCTTTAGTGTCAGGCTTTTTGTTAAAGAATCACATTAGTTTACACAGTACATAAAATTGAAACTTATATCATCATTTATCAAATAAAACTTTCTGTGTATGACCAAAGTCCTTTAAGGAC
Source organism: Phoxinus phoxinus (assembly GCF_949152265.1). Lineage (NCBI taxonomy): Eukaryota > Metazoa > Chordata > Actinopteri > Cypriniformes > Leuciscidae > Phoxinus > Phoxinus phoxinus. Next base: position 12,698,311 of record NC_136887.1, on the reverse strand, counting down.
AAGTATGCAAGATTGAATTCTGATGGATATGCTTACATTTGGAGGAGACTTTTATTTTTATTTTTTTAACTAATAGTATGTTGTGTTATACAAAACAATATCATATGTTGTTGTTAACATCATGCTGCATTTAGTGCCGTTTTGTGACCTAAAGGATCAATTGTAAAATAGTAAAGCAGTTTTTTTTGGATTTCAGGGTAGATTCAAATCTTGCACAGTTTATTACATATACTGAAGTTTGTTGGGATTTCCCCCCCATCATCAAAATTTGCAGTCTATCCATCCTTGACACCCTCATTTTGTGATTTTAAGATCTTACGTGAGGTTTCTTCTGCTGCAAAACGAATTAATATGGACCTTTTCAAATACATAGGCTAGTTTTACATTAGAATTTCCAAATACATTGTAAGTAACGTATGTATATACAGTCGTTTTGAGCACAATTTGCAGAGCAGGATGTTGGGAAATGAAGGTTTTGATAATGTTCCCCATGAACACAACCCCAGAAAGTCTCAGGTTTCACAGGACCAACAGCAGGTAACCAATGGAGGGGGGGGGCTGTCAATGAAAATCCCCTCTGATATTTTAGTTTCACTTAAATGTGCACCAACATCTCTTCCTGTTGGAAATGATTCTCCAAGTATGTGTTTAACTGTAATTGTGGAAAGACTTGCTTAGAAACTGTGCATGCGTGTGTATTTTGGTAGGGTAGATGGGTTGTTCGTGTCGAATTGCCAATAAAGATTGATTTGATTATATTGTCATTGTCTGCCTGAAAAAAGAGGTTGAACTCCCAATGGGGAAAACTAAGATTTAGATATAGACACGCCTGATGATGGCTGTACATAAATACCTTTAATTAAATAAATACACGTAAATATACAAATTCAGAGAGTAAAAAGTAGTCATGATTACTATACCAGATAACCAATCCAAATAAAGTTTGTTCTGGATCCTCTTTGACAGGTTCACTCCAAATTATCGGCTTCTGTAAAGTTTGATGTTTCACTTTCATCTGTAATGATAAAACACTCGTTCCAGAGGTTAGTGGCACAATATACACGCAAAGTGGACAGTGTAGGACCTAAAAACAACAAATATGAAACATAAAGTGCAGTCACCATCACCCATACTAGACACATGAATACGAAACCGTTCATATTCAAGGTTCTGTCAGGACCACTATCGTCAAATATGATTGACAATTATCATACAGTTTGGATTGGCTGTATGGTTCCGTTCTGGGAGCCGGGAGAGCAGCAATAACTCCCCTTGGGGTAAACCGAACAGAATCAATATGAATGTATGCTAATTAGGGCTGTAACGATACAGCAAACCCACGATTCGGTTCGTATCCCGATTTCTGACCCACGATTCGATACAAACCGCGATTCTTGCGAGGAGGGAGGATTTTAAAAGCCAAATAAATAAATAGCTAAAGCTATAACTCTGTTTTCTTGTAACAAAATACTTTTGAAAAACAAACAGAACTATACTCCATTGTGGAGATGATTCGAGCATGTTAAAAATTATTCTGAGGTAACCGAGGCTTACTGTCTGTGCTGTAAACCACAAATAATATATTGCCTATTCCGCATGACCCGCATCTCAAGCGCAGGAATAACGCTTGCCACAGAGTGAACGCGCCTATATAGAGAAATGCACACTTCCTACGAATTAGCCTAAGCCGCCATTTCTTTATGTTTTGAATTAACGTTAAATCAAGTAAAAGTATTTCAAGCTTTCTAAGTTTCGATTCGTTTATGAGGTGAGCTCCAGTTCACGCGCGCGCCGGTGCCACACACACACACACACACACACATACAAGCAAACACCGCGCGCTTTGCTCACTTGCTCTGGTGTTTGCTTGTGTGTGTGTGTGTGTGTGTGTGTGTGCTCGCGCGCGCGCGTGTGTGCGTGTGGGGGAGAGCGCGATTTTTGAATAATAATCAAATGATACCCAGCGATCTTCGAATATTATTTTTGCTTGAAATTCCCATACCTAATATGTAAAAGACCCCGTCACAGCCATAGGATCTATTCTGGGCGAGAAAGATAAGTCTGGGAAGGGGTGTGTCGATCGCGATCTGCCTTCTCACACCGCGACACAGGATCGTGGATCTGAGTGTCGCGATTTCGGTTTAATATCGTAAATCGTTACAGCCCTAATGCTAATATAATTAATTCAAGATTTTAAAGTACAACATAACTTGAGAATTTATTTTGATTCAAGGGGAATCAGAATGCTTAATCCTGACTGGCGAGAGGTGGAGCTGGGGATGGAGGAGGGTAATTCACTCCTGAGAAAGGCAATAGCTGGATAGACGCGATAGATAGATACAAAAAAAGATGTAAACTTAGCATTTTACCTTTTACCTCATCTCTTATCTCGTCTGCAATCTCATGTTACTTGTAATTTAGTACATGGGTTGATATTGTGAAGCAATAATTACTTTGAGAACTAAGGTTATTCAATAAACTGCTTCTTTTTGCCATCACTTTGCCACCACTTTCCTGTGTTTCATATTCAGTTACAATGGGGAGCCAACGCAGGGTCATCTGCACTATAATTATAGCCGTTGGAAAAGAATAAGAGTTTGCTTAAACCCTGTTGCCTTTAAATATATTAAAACCATTTTGGATTTAGAATGTGAAGTAGGTTTTCTTTTCCCCATTGACCTTAATTCCTCTACTATCTGAACTCTTTTACAAAGAGTGTGTTCAGTCATCAGATCTAACCACAGCTGTACAGATGTAAATAACTAAGAGCACAGCAGGTTTCACTTCACAAACATACATTCAGTGACACACACATCTGGTTATTTGAACGATATTGTTTTGTGGCGTTATATATATATGTGTACAGGACAACACAGAAAAACACAAGCTCCTCCACAATCTGTTGTAAAACCAAATCTTTATTAAAAGTCACCAAAAAAGCAGATCAATCACCTCTGTGAGGGTCATTTCGACAGAATTAAGAGCCTATAAGATCATTCTACGCTCTCTCTCCTATCATGCCCAATACCAGACCAACATCAGTGTAGATGACGGCCTCATCTAGATGCTCCAGATGGTCTCTTAAAAACAAAATAAATGGTAATTGATTGAAGGAAAATGCCCAAACCAGATCCAGTCTCCATTCAGGGAACAGATGTGGATCTTGTCTCGAACTACAGCTGGATAACAAACTGGACTGGTCCAGCCACATGGAGGCAGTATATAAAAAAAGGTCAAAGCAGGCTGTATTTTTTAAGAAGGATGCGATCTTTCAACATTTGCCACCCTCTGCTGTGCACCTTCTCTTCTTCTGGTGTGATGGGGTGAGGGAGGGCGCACGCACCTCGGACAGGGGCAGACTAAATAAACTAATTAAAAAGGCAAGCTCCATCGTTGGCATCATGCAGGACTGTTGAGAAGTGGCACAGTGGCACAGTGGCAGGGTGATCCCACCAAAATGTTAAACTGAATGGCATCGTAAGTTGTTCCTGCCTGCTGCTATTATTAGGCTCTTTAATGTGCAATAACTAATAACTGAGCCTGTCTGATATATATTTATTTATTATATTTTTTACCTAGCCTATGTTCTTATACTAAAATGCTTTAATTTTGATTGTGTATTTGTTTTTTGTATTATCATATAGCATGTTTTAGTTAATATAGGCTATAGAATGCTTTACAGAAAAGTTTTTGTTTCATGAACATTGAGGTAGATACTAGATAGATTGATGTCGGTCGTCTTTGTATGAGCATTGAATGGTTACTGCTATTGTAACAGATCTAATTTCATGAGAAGGATTAATAAAGTATCTATCTGTCTAAAATATTATTGGAGGACTTCATTATTACAGTTTTTTTCAATCGCTAACAAGCGCTTACCCATACTTTAGATAATTTTTCTAAACTCTTAACACAGACTCACACCTACAAAACACAATTGGCCAAATGGATCATTTTCTTCTCAAAAACACATTTTGTTAATTATATACTAACTCTTCATTTCAAAATAGAACACATCTTTCTCTGCACACACTAACTTTACCAAAACACTGGAAATCTGACTCAAAATGAAATTATTATGTCAAAGAATAACACTTGTTTTCACTTCACAAGATACATGCAGTCAATCAAAGTACACCAGGTTTCAGAATACTGGCTATTCTTGACATTACAAAAACTGCATAGACTTTTATGTTTCTTGGTTGGGAACTGTATGTCCACATGTAGTAATGTTCACATTCAAAAGCATTCCAGTAAAAAGCAAATCCTTTACTGTTTACTACAGGAGGTACAGTAGAAACACGGTATGATAGAACAGAAAAAGTGTTACAGTATTGCTTACAGTGAACAAAATATCCATGAAACACACAAGCATTCTGAAAAAAAAAAAAAAACTTTTTTTAGTACTTTTGTTTTAGTACTAAAAAAGCACAAAATTACTGTATCTAGTCTCTGCGATCTTCAGGGTTATGCCACATGTTTTCATCAACATCACATCTGATATTACAGTATTTCACAATTGCTAAAACACATTTCTTGAAACCTTCACCCATATTCTCAAAACTTTAAACACAAAACCCAGTATTTAAACTACATTCACAAAACCCCTGACTCTTCTGGCAAAATCAAACACTTGCCTCAAAACCATGTGATCTGTGCTCAAAATCAAACAATGCTTTCAAAACATAAACACAGCCAGTCAATATATAAACACTCATCAACATTCATTAGACACTACATCAAAAAATTGACAACACAGCGTCCAGGGCATGTAGTTACAGATACATTTTTTTTAATTGCATATAGAAAATAATTTTGCCATAAATAAAAGTAAATAATTCACAACTCAGTACAGCAAATATATTGCATACTGTAAGTATTGCAAGTAATACAGTATTGAATTTCTGTATTTTCAGCATAAAAATTACAGTAAGTAAGCCCAAAGAACAAAGACAACTCTAAATGAAAAGCGTATTACACAAAATATTGTGCAATTGCAAAATCAAAGTCAATGAGAGACTCATTCTGCCTCAGCATCCCGTCTTCGTGCTGGGTCCGGCCAGAGGACTTCGTCCACATCACATGCAATGTTGTCCCTTCCTAGGCAACGTGGGAAGAACCCTCTCGCGTGCCGGATCCAGCTGGACAACACTCCACACCTATGTCATCACAGGCCAAATCCATTGCCTGTAAAAGATTTACCCTTGTATATGGGTTACGGTCATAGACCTTCCATCGCCACGCAGAGAAAAACTCTTTTCGGGTTGTACTCTTCGTCCTGCTCCCTCATTGTCATTCCATGAACAAGAACATGGTCTATCACAGTTGCCCGAATTTGATCTGAAATTACTATTCTTGGTCTTGCTCTTCGTTGTCCTTGTACTCTTCCTCCTCTTCCTCCTCTTCCTCATCTTCCTCCTCCTCTTCCTCCTCTTCCTCATCTTCCTCCTCCTCTTCCTCCTCCTCTTCCTCATCTTCCTCATCTTCCTCCTCTTCCTCATCTTCCTCCTCTTCCTCATCTTCCTCCTCTTCCTCCTCCTCTTCCTCCTCTTCCTCATCTTCCTCCTCCTCTTCCTCCTCCTCTTCCTCATCTTCCTCATCTTCCTCCTCTTCATCATCTTCCTCCTCTTCCTCCTCTTCCTCATCTTCCTCCTCTTCCTCCTCTGCCTCTCACATTGTTTCCATCCATTGTGGTATCATCACTCAATGTACCTGGGCCACCTGTACTGGCTTATATTCTAGACAACTGATTTGATCACATCATAAGAAACAAGTGTGAACAATTTTGAGTTGTTGTGTGTAAACGATGACAGCTGTATTGTAGTTGTGTTTAACTTTTGCCACATGTATTTACCATTTTGCAACACAGGGCAAAATGTGTTTTAGTGAGTAAGAATGTGTTTAGAGTTTTGCTAAAAGAGTGGATGACATTTGCAAACAGTGTCTTAACTACCTGAACTTGTTTAAGGTTTTGCCTACAAAGTGACTGATTCGACAAATGGGTTTAGGCCACTGAGCATTGGGTTCAGAGAATGGATTTTAGTGTTTTAGCAATTCAAAAATACTGTATCCAAGACGATGCAATCAAGAACTGTGATGTCCCTGCACCAGCATCCATGGCTTCAAGGAGGGACATCTGGTCATGTGGCTGATGGTCATAAACCGTCCACCTCCATGCAGAAACGAACTCCTCTATGGGGATGAGGAAAGGTGAATAGGGTGGAAGGAAGAGACTTACCAGTCTTGGGTGGACTTCAAACCATGTTGTTATTGCTTGAGAATGATGGAAAGCCACATTGTCCCAGGTAATTACAAAGGTTCTCATGTTTTCATGAGAAGCAGGCGCTGCTCTAGAACCAGGCGCTGGTGGAGATCATTGAGAAAGGCAAGGATGCGCTCGACATTATAGGGTCCACTGGCTCACTGCATCTCTCACTGGGCCTGCTCTTCTCCCTTCTCCTCCTTTTACTGAATAAGTGTCAATGTAATAGAAAAAAATATCCCCTGCCACTCTAAGCCAGACTGGAATCAGCTGTGGTTGGCACAATTTACCCAACATAAATCAGCTCTGTGTCAATTATTCAATTGTTTGTTTATTATCAGCTGAGATATATTGTCTTTGAACTGATCATTGCAGAAGCAGAGGTTTTTATACTGTATCTAAGGTTTGGAATATTGTTTTTGCTATTGTGGGATGTTGTGTGTTAACATTCGTAAATACTACAAAAACAATCCATAGTTTTGTTGGGAGGTATAGCTTGTCTGTTAAGAAAATGTAAGCATTGTGGAAATGTGTTCACTGACTGCATATTGTGTGAAAACGACATGAAATGTGTGAATGGTATGGCCACAAAATACCGATGCTGTGCTAATTGTGTTTAGAGTTTTGTAAATGTGACAACTGGCTGGACAAACGCTTGTTAGCGACTGAAAAAAACTGTAATAGTAGGCCTGTGGTAAAATTGTTTTATTGTTGCTAAAATAACGGCTTTGTACACTGTAATGGATAATAAGATAATAAAGATTTTAAATCCATGTCCTCGTCATTGTGTAGGCCTATGTGGTGAAAATGTGTGTAGCGATAAATTAAATCTTAGTCTTGTTTCAACTGGTTAATTTAGCTCAAGCTGCTTAAGGGAACTGTTTTCCTTCTGGAAACTTTACGTTTAATGAGCAAATAAAGTATTTTGTGTTTAGGAATGGCAAGTAGACGTGCCTAATCGGGATATAATGTACATATAAAAATAAACAGTTCAGGGTTATAACGTTACAAGATTGTACCTCATCAACCTGTCGGGTTAATTTAGCGATATTCAGATTCGAGTGAGCGCTTTGACATACATATGTGCGGTATGTGGTGGTGTTGTCCGTCCGCCGATGACGTTCGCTATTCTAATGAAGATAATCCGCTCATTGTTTTAATTAAGCAAGGAGTATTTACATGCTCATGAAGCTTGCATTGTAACGGGGAGATATATTCCCGGTTGCCATGACAACTCTGCCTCAGCGCTATTCAAGCGACGCTGACAGTATGGAATGCTCTTATTATGACGTCACGAGTGACTGTTTTCAGAGCTTTCACACATTATTTTTTTATTATCGCTTGATAAGAGTTAACGAGTGCAAAGGCAGGAGTTAACTGCGAGAAAATGTCAGTGAACAGTGAGTGGATATCTGTCTGAACGAGTACGGCAATTCGGTTGAATATACTTCTCGTAAAAGACCAGAAATTCAGTTTGACACGATCAAACAGCTCACGAGAATTGTAGCGTACAAAGTCTTACTTTGTTAAATAGCATCCTCTGAATAGTTCTCATAAACGATCAGAGATGTCTTTTGACAATAGCTCATCATCTTCTTCTTCATCATCAACATTGTCCGATATGGATGAATTGCCCTGTTGCGTAGAGACTTCTCCGGAATCATTTGATGAGGAAGATTTCACAAGCAGAATACAATGGATTATGAAGCGCCAACTTCTGATGGACAAAATATCGGATCTTGAGTACAGAGGCCAAAAGCGTCAGGGGGAGTTTCAATCACTGCTGGAGCGATTCACCGATATACGTTAGTTCTTTATTTATTTATTTATTTACTAATTTATGAAGTTTTTTTTTTTTTTTACTTCATCAATGTCAGCCGCAGCTCGTCTGTAAAGGCAGGTGATCAGACAAAACTATACATTCAAAACATAAAACCTCCTGGGACCCAGGGATAGACTTTTGTCCTCTGTAGTGGACATTATATTTGAGTTAATTTCTCTGACATCATACATGTCACAGTCTGGATGTCCTGTAAAGAGCACATTCAGGGCTTTTCAGATCAAATGTTTGGAAGTTTCACAATGATGACTGACATTAATTTAGTGATAAAATGTAACACTCTTATTACACTCTAAAAAAAAGTGGTTCTTCAGCGGTTCTTTGCAGTGCTTATGCACTGCCATTTTAAGAACCTGTTAAGCCGGTTGGTTCTTCTGCGGTTCTTGAGCGGTTCTTCAGTGGTTCTTCGGCGGTTCTTTGGGGTGGTTAAGGTGCTCTTATGGTTCTACATATCACCATTTGACAAAGTTGAGGTGCTATATGGCACTTAAAGTGGTTCCCCTATACAAGCCAATTAACCACTATTTAGCACCATTTTTGTTTAGAGTGTATGGAAATATGATCATATTTTGTCATTAGGCTATCATTTAAATCTGACTTTTGTTTATTGTTTGTCATAAATAAGCATCTCAGGAAAATATTATAGGGCTACAAATCGAAATATGACTTTATGTTACGAAACAAGACATCGATTTCATACATCATGTCCACTGTAGTGGACAGGACTTAAATCATGTTTATCAGGCATTTTGGGAGTCAACTGGCAATTTTGTTTATTTTTAGGTGCTATAGAAAATTTGAAAATCATAATATGCGCAGATATAGTATAGCCTATGTGAGTTAGCCATGGTTCGAATTACATGGGAGCCAGTGGGAGCTGAGCTCCCAGAGACGATGAGCTCCAAAGCAGTAAAATCATACACCTGTGGGGGTCTCTAAAAATCATCAGCACCATTATTTTAAATTATAAATAAAGCACTTTTTCCTTCAATATATTAAGCATTTTATTTATCACACACACCGCGCCTGCTCATAGGCTACTTTTTTTTTCAAAGAGACCCAAAGATGAAATCATAATTCGAACCCTGGAATTAGCCTACTATTCTTATAAGTGCATTACAAAATCATGCTAAAATGCAAATATATTTAGATAATTCTTACTCGTTTCCTTACAAATATATACTATATATTTGTAAGTAGCCTATACCTTACTATAATATATTTGTATCCAACCTAGTATGTCTGGTATATGGCCTTATGCGATTCCAATTATGGTACAATGTTGCCTTGAGGTAACACACAGTATTTTGTTATGTCCTCTAAAACATTTGATGATATATAATGTAAAGTTCTTGAAAATACTTCTTTGCTTACCAGTAAAGGTGACTTTTTGTGGGTGATTAACTAGATGCAAATGAGTGAAAAATGCACTTTTCATTGGGGAAAATATGGAGCCATGTGCTGAAACAAGACACAAAATGGACCCCTGTGGGTCCACTTTTTTTTTGCACTTTCATTGATTTGCCTAGTATTTGAGTTCTTCTCCCCTGAGATATGTTTAACCAACAAATGGGTGTCTAATTTTATTGAAAATAAACTAAAATAGACTTTGTTGCCCGGAGGCGACACTGTAACATGGCATAGAGGGTTAAAGGCACAATATGTACGATTTTTGGATTAAAATATCCCAAAACCATAGAACAAAGTTATATATTGTGTTGACTTGTGTACTTACATTATCCCAAATGTTTCCAAGAATGTTTAAAGAAAGAAATAAGCCATTTTAACCAGTGCTGCATCTCAATTCGCCTATTTACTTACGCCCTAAAACTACTCTTTTTTGTAAAGAAAAAGTACATACTTTTGAGTGTGTAGCAGAAGAGTATAGACAAGCTTTGGGACATACAATTGTGTCTTTAACGGTTGCTCTCTGTCGTTTCCTGTCACAGTAAACTGCCCTGTCCATCATCTTGTCGCAGTTATTGTTATCTTGTCGGAGAGAAATGCAGTAGCATGTTGATCTGCAGTCGTGGAGACTCTCCTCAAATTAATGCATAATGATGCATTTAAAAGTCAATGGCCAAACAGATCTTTATAAAAGCACACATTGTTATTGTAGATATATATGTAGAATATAAAAGAACTTGAAAAGCAGTCTGCACTTTATTCTGAAACACGCAACGCATATATATTTATTTAATTAAATAGCAGCCATTGATATATGTTTATCGCACTAAGTCCTATCAGGAGTTACTGTTTAATTTAAATTAATCATGCCACCCTGACTCATATATTGATGTGATTTTTCATTTCATTTTATTGAACCTAACAGTTAACGATTCATATGTTTTACTCCTTACAGAGAAATCGCTAGAATGGGAAATAGAAAAAGTGCAAAACTCGATGGTCAGCACGGAGCAGCTGGAGGGCTTGCAGAAGACTTTCGAAGAGTTCCAGACTATAATGCAGCACAACATAACCCGCCTGCGGGACACCTTTCAGAAAATGCGAGAGGTTGCTGCTAAACAGCGTGCAAACATGAAGACACAAGGTAAGTTAGTCTACACACCATCATTCATAAAAAGCATATTTGAATCGCTTTGGTTGCAATGTGATTTAGGATAATCAAAAATTTTGTATCAGGGTAGCTTACAGTGTAAAATGTGTTTGTTTTCAGATAAACCAAGGAAAGAGGATCTGCATCCCAAGTTGGTTAAAAGCATCCAGTCTCTGAAGTGCTGTCCCACAGTACCAGAAATGAAGGCGAATTCAAACGCTGTATCAGAGTGTTCGTCAAACCTGATCGGTGTGTTGAATAACATCGCCAAATCCAACACCTGTAGTCCAGCCACGAGCTTGGCGTTAAAAATAACAACAGCGACCATTGAAAACCTCAACAAGGCTTTTCAAGATCACTGCAAAGCAGTAGAGGGCCTCAAGGTGCTTCCACAGAAACAGAGAAAGGTGGCTGAAGAGGTGGACAGAGACTTCAACGTTTCATCTGGGCAGCAATATGGCTCTACAGTTCAGCAGCAAGCACCAAAATTTCCTGCCAAATTGCCTAAGAGGTCAAAGAGTGATGCTGTGAGCAAGCGACTTCCTCTCCCTCAGGTCAAGGAGCCTGTACAGGAGGCAGGACTGGAAAGACCAGTGACAGCAGTAGAGAGGACTCCAAAAGACCTCCAGAGTCCATCTGCTGAGGATAGGTTTCCTCCGGCCCCTGCTCTCTCCAACATTACACGATCTGTAGAGAAGACAAAAGTTAGCATGGAGTCAATGGAAGAAACAAGAGAGGTCACATCATTTAACAAGATGGCTCAAGAAGAGCTGCAGAGCCCGGCTCCTCTTGGCATCCACCATCCTTCCCCTGTCCAATCTTTTGATCTCCCTCGGATCCCGCAGTCTGTAGAGGAGAGAAAAGCTTATGTAGAGTCAATGTTGAGTGCAGGGACATCATTTGAAGAGATGACTCAGAAAGACCTCCAGACTCAATCTACTCTTAACATCAATCGTTCTTCCCCTGACCAATCTTTTGATCTCCCCCGGATCTCGGAGTTTGTAGAGGCGACGAAAGCCTATGTAGAGTCAAAGTTGAGTACAGGGACATCATTTGAAGAGATGGCTCAGAAAGACCGCCAAAGTCCATCTACTCTTAACATCCATCGTCCTTCCCCTGTAAAATCTTTTGATCTCCCTCGAATCCCGCAGTCTGTAGAGGAGACAAAAGCTTATGTAGAGTCAATGTTCAGAACAGGGACATCATTTGAAGAGATGGCTCAGAAAGACCTCACGAGTCAATCTACTCTTAACATCAATCGTCCTTGCCCTGTCAAACCTTTTCATCTCCCTCATCTCCCGCAGTCTGTAGAGGAGACAAACGTTGATGTGGTGCCAGTGGAAGATCTCCGGACCCATCCTTCCTCAATCATGAAACGGCCTCAAATTCAGACTGAAGTAAAGCCATCACTTCAGACACCTGACAAGCCAGAGACTGACAAATATGTTTCAGTATTCTCAGGTAACACTGACGAGCAGTACATCAAGAACAGTGAAGAGTATGATGACAAACTGCTTCACAAGAGGGTGAAAGGTCAAGCGTTCGTAATTGACATCAAAGCTCAAGAAAGCAACCTCAAACATCTGGATCGATCTTTTCAGGACAACAACATCTCCTCTGAAACGTACAACCTGTGCAGAGGAAACATCAGTCAAACGCTTCAGAGTGTTGATCTGCGACTTGGATGTCTTTTACTGAGATACATCAGACACGTTCAATTGAAGCAATTAAGGTAAGAAAAAGACTAACAATGACTAACAAATTGCTTGATTATAATTTTGTGTTTTGATAAATCATCTTTGCAATGTGCCATTAACTCATCACATTTCTTAATGTTGTCTGTTATTCAGGAAGACACTCAATAAAAATTTCAAGCTGACCAGAAATTTAAAGGATGGACTGGCATTCAAAAAAGTTCATTCTCAGCTCTGTAAATTCGACCATTTCCAACAGAGTGTGAGAAAAGTCTGGGACGCCAAGCAAGCTTCCACGGATGAGACGCGCAGATGGTGCATCGCACGGACGGCCCATTTATACCAGCAGGTCAGTAAGAATTAAACCAAATCTAACCTAATCATATAAATCTAGACTAGCTTTTTGGTGTAAAAACATCTATGATGGAAAACATGTCAATAATTGAATCGTTTTCTATTATTATCCTATCAACAGATGAATTCGATCCATGACCTGCATCTGACAGGCATATCATGTGTCCAGAGGCATGTACCACTGCCTCTGCTGACTGTGGCACCTGTGAGGTTCAGCACACATCTACAGCCGTCTCTTCCTCAGCGACCACTAACTGCTCTCAGCAGAGCCAGTCCAGCTCGTCTTCCTCGAAACAACCGGAGAGCTCTGCACAGCACGGATGCGGACAGGAACATATCAGGCAGTTTCTTGAAGATCACTCGCATCCGCTACTCATGGCCAGTGTCATCCAGTGTATGGGAAGGATGATGGCCAGTTATAATCACATCTGATACATTTCAAGTTTATATCTCGCAACTGTGAGTTCAAATCACGCAATTCTTACTTTATGACACGCAATTTACTACTGCAACCACTCATGGTATAATACCGCATATACATTTCAATACACATACAGTAGTCATACTGGTTATATTATAAAACAAATAATGTAATGTTTTTTTTTTCCTTTTAATAAGGGAAAGCATTTTTAAATGCTCATAAAATATATTTTATATATATTTATAAAATTCTGAAAATTCTATAAATCATAACACTGCCAGTTTATGACTTCAATTCATTAAGCACATCATTTTCATGCTGGATGTTGCGGGGCTGTCTTGGCTGACACGCCTCTGCAGCATCGCGTGGCGGTCGGGGACAGTACCTCTGGGATGGCAGACTGGGGTGGTGGTCCCTCTTTTTAAGAAGGGGGACCGGAGAGTGTGTTCCAACTACAGGGGGATCACACTTCTCAGCCTCCCCGGGAAAGTCTATGCTAGGGTACTGGAGAGGAGATTACGGCCGATAGTAGAACCTCGGATTCAGGAGGAACAGTGCGGTTTTCGTCCCGGCCGTGGAACACTGGACCAGCTCTATACCCTCTACAGGGTGCTGGAGGGTTCATGGGAGTTTGCCCAACCAATCCACATGTGTTTTGTGGATTTGGAGAAGGCATTCGACTGTGTCCCTCGAGGCGGCCTGTGGAGGGTGCTCCGGGAGTATGGGGTCCGGGGTCCTTTGCTAAGGGCTGTCCGGTCCCTATACGACCGGAGCAGGAGCTTGGTTCGCATTGCCGGCAGTAAGTCAGACTTCTTCCCGGTGCATGTTGGACTTCGGCAGGGCTGCCCTTTGTCGCCGGTTCTGTTCATAATATTTATGGACAGAATTTCTAGGCGCAGCCAGGGGCCGGAGGGTGTCAGGTTCGGGGACGACACGATTTCGTCTCTGCTCTTTGCGGATGATGTTGTCGTGTTGGCCCCTACAGACCAGGACCTTCAGCATGCACTGGGACGGTTTGCAGCCGAGTGTGAAGCGGCTGGGATGAGAATCAGCACCTCCAAATCCGAGGCCATGGTCCTCAGTCGGAAAAGGGTGGCTTGCTCACTTCAGGTTGGTGGAGAGTTCCTGCCTCAAGTGGAGGAGTTCAAGTATCTTGGGGTCTTGTTCACGAGTGAGGGAAGGATGGAACGGGAGATTGACAGACGGATCGGTGCAGCTTCTGCAGTAATGCGGTCGATGTACCGGTCTGTCGTGGTGAAGAAAGAGCTGAGCCGCAAGGCGAAGCTCTCGATTTACCGGTCAATCTACGTTCCTACTCTCACCTATGGTCATGAGCTTTGGGTCATGACCGAAAGGACAAGATCCCGGATACAGGCGGCCGAAATGAGCTTTCTCCGCAGTGTGGCTGGGCGATCCCTTAGAGATAGGGTGAGGAGCTCGGTCACTCGGGAGGAGCTCAGAGTAGAGCCGCTGCTCCTCCACATCGAGAGGGGTCAGCTGAGGTGGCTTGGGCATCTGTTCCGGATGCCTCCTGGACGCCTTCTCGGGAAGGTGTTCCGGGCACGTCCCACCGGGAGGAGACCCCGGGGAAGACCTAGGACACGCTGGAGAGACTATGTCTCTCGGCTGGCCTGGGAACGCCTCGGTGTCCCCCCGGAAGAGCTAGAGGAAGTGGCTAGGGAAAGGGAAGTCTGGGCATCTCTGCTTAGACTGCTGCCCCCGCGACCCGGCCCCGGATAAGCGGAAGAAGATGGATGGATGGACATCATTTTCAATAAAATTGCCAATATAAATGGACAACCACAATAAAAATATAACCAAATACAATAGATTTAGTTTTTTCTTTACAATATCACACACACACACACACACACACGCACACACACGCACACACATATATATACATATATACTGTACACTGTGTTCCAAATTATGATGCTATTATGCTATATTTTAAGAACATTTTCAATAGAATGGTCAATATGATGATGTTTAGTTCATACTTTGGAAGCACACTGTGTCCCCTCAATGTAGATGATCAGAAATTGATCCTATCAGATTGGATCAAATTTTGATAACGGGTTGTTCTAAAGAAAAAAACGATTCTGAAATCGGAATAGATCACAAGATCCAATCTTGGTTTTGATCTGGATCAAATCATCAGTTTGTGTTGTAAGATTTGGATTCCCTTGTTCCAAAAAATCTGATTATCCTGATCCTAGCAGAAAGGTGGATTTCAGAAACAAAAATGTAATAAAACTGATAAAAAAAATACAACATTGTTATCATGTAATATATACATTTATTTATTTTTTATTTTGCTAGAAGTAGACATTAGATAAGCCTTTCAGTATAGTAAATAAAAAAAAGCATAATAAAATAATCCTCCAAATAGCTGTAATTTTAAGGGCCAGAATAACACCAGTGCATTGTGCATATGTACGGTAGGTTATTTACATTATGCTCTTATATATTTTTCTATTATGCAAAATTCACTCTTATATTGTTTTTGACAATAAGATTTGAAGATATGTGTCCGCAGTGTGTGAACACAACCACACTAATATAGTAAAAATCCATGCACTCTTATTTTCCCCATAATTCAGAAATGGTGTCTCAAAATTAGCAGTTCAGGAATGCATCTGTTGTGATGTCACAGTAGAACAGGCCCCGCCCACAACTGGCAACAATCTGCCCTATTATTGTAGCTCCTCCCCTTCTGAGCTGTACACAGCCCGCCATGTAGCTTTCTTCTAGTGATTGTATTTAGGCTTCAAAAATCCTAAATCTTGTGTTAATTTGTGAAGATTATCATGATGAATGAAATGTGTAAGCATCATAAACCATTGTTAGCCACATAGATTTTTTTTTTTTATAATTCAAAAGCAAATGGACAATTTTTATAAGGTTTTTGTTTTAAAAAAACATCATCACTGCATCACTCTATAGAGTGCAACAGTGCCTGCCCACTTTTGTTAGTTTGAATATACATTACCAAACAATATCATAACATCTTAGTTGATTTTTCAATAAACTTTTTTTTTTGACAAAACAACCCATTTTTTGTTCGTGACAGAAATGTGTTGGTAATGACGACAATATTTAGTTTAATATTTAGACTGAATCAGACAGTCAACATTTTATGTTATAGTTTTTCTGAATTGCTAAAACACTAAACCCTATTCTCTGAACCAAATTCTCAATAGCCTGAACCAATTTGTCGAATAAATTACTCTTTCTGAAACATTAGTATTTTAACCTTTTTGGCTTTTGCAGTTGGGTCACTTTATTTTCACAGTAAGTGCTAAGACATTCAATACTATACAATATTCAGTACACTATACTTGCAGTGCATATACAAAATACTACTGTAAGTTGTACTACTACCGTAAGTTGTCATTACTATACTTTTTTTTTACATAATTGCACAATTTGTTTACTTTGTTACACTATACTTTTTTTTCTGTACCTGCATGCTTTGGATTCTGTGTTTTCCTTATATATATATATATATATATATATATATATACATATATATCAGTGGCATAGGTTTGATTTTGATATTGGTGGGGACGGGGACATCATTATATAGTTTTGATCGAAATTATTGCTAGGGATATATATCAATGTCACTGGATATTGGTAGGGACACGTCCCTAGCGTCCCTACTAAATTCTACGCCCCTGATATATATATATATATATATATATATATATATATATATATATATATATATATATATATATATATATATATAGTATCTAATGAATAATACTCACTCAATGCAACTTATTCAAAATCTTACTTTGGATTTCAAATTAAACTGCAGGAGATGCCATCTGGAATGATTATGTTTATTCACTCTAAAACCAAGTGATTTAGCTATATTAATATCAAGTCCTTTTTAAATAAATCAGCACTGCACACTTTAAACTAGACATAGTTTTTTTAGCTTTTTTTTTCGTAGGCTATTGTCCGTATTGCAGATCTGCAGATGCACTTTCTCACACTTAAAACTATTCCATGTAAAAGCTTATTTGATATAGCCTAATGTTAAAAGAAGCTTATTCCATGACAGCAGTTCATTTCTAATATAGGCCTACATGAGTTTGTATGTACACATCAATGATAATCACACATTTCACAACATTCACATAGCCTAATAGTCTCCAAATTCAGTGATACTCACGGTGTCACTTTAACGTTGATGAATAAACGCGTTTAGTTTAGTTCTTGTAAATTAAACACATAAAATCTAATCTGTTTTTAGCCATTGATCATGTTTTGCGGCAGTGTTATCTCGTGATGATGACGTCCCAGCTCGTTCTTATTAAAATATCATGCGTTTTAAACATAGATGATTGGTCACTCTTTTATTTGTTTAGCAATATTATTATTGTATTTTAACTGCCCACTAGGCTATTCGTGAGAAAATCATGTTCATAAAAATAAGTAATATGCGATGAACACACGATAAGCACGTTTTCGTTGCGCAGTGTTGTTGTTGACTCTAATTTATTGAATGGCTTTTCTTGTGCGCGTGACCAGAAGCAGCGGCGGGTTCCTTCTGCTCGTCACTGTGACGTCACCGTCCGCAGCAGAAGCAGCGGCGGGTTCCTTCTGCTCGTCACTGTGACGTCACCGTCCGCAGCAGAAGCAGCGGCGGGTTCCTTCTGCTCGTCACTGTGACGTCACAGTCCACCTGACGTCACCGCGTGGACCTCGGCAGCGGGAATATAAAGCCTTGCAAACCTCGAGTCTCTCTGTGGCGAGTTTTGGAGATATTGAGTTCCTCTGCTGTGGTTTCTTCTGAAAGAGAGTGAGCAAAATGGACGTAGTCGCAGAAAGAATAGGAAATGCTGTTCTGTATGTGTACAAGCCTGTCCAAAGGTATGTACAAACAAAAAAGGACAAATGCACAGCCTTCATTAACAGTCTGAAAAGACCAAAGCATTATGGCTGGGACTGGAGGGACGAAATCATCTCCGATCAGAATCGATTCCGTCTGTACGGGCACAGGAATATAAAGCATTGGAAGAACTTGAAAAGGGCCCTGTTTGAAAAGAGGGAGAGGTGGGTGCATCCCGTTGAAATACCTCCAAAAATATATCGGCAGTTTTACATTGAAACTTCGGATTTGTCAAGAAATCTGTATTCAGAGAAGCCCATGGACCACTTGACCAAGGACATTGAAACGGAGAAGGCTGTGGTGTCTGCAGATGATGAGGCTGAGCCATCTACTTCTGCAATGTATTTGCATTTGATGCTTGATTTAAATTCAGGCCAACTTGAGGACAATAATGAGGCTGGCTCATCTGGGACTTCTGCTGATTCTACTGATGATGATGATGATGATGATGTTGACGATGAAGAATATTTGTCTGCAGATGAGTGAAAAGCTCAGCACCTTCACTCCGATGAGCAGCAATGATGAAACAAACTGTTCATAAAATAGCTACTGACACGACTGACCTTCTCAAATTCAACAGTTAAAGAAATAAATCAAAAGGCAAAGAACTAGAGAAGCCCAAGAACCTCACGATCATGAGTAGGCTACAACTGCAATGTATTTAGAGAAATCTTTGATGCATGATTTACATGTAAGAGGCCGGCTGGTAAGCTGTGCAGGTAAACCTCACTCTCCTGGTCTCGTCCGCCTCCCACACCAGAGACCCGGGTTCGAGACCCGCATAGCGGGGCGAGTAGGACCTGAGCGAGGAGTAACACATGCAGGCGAAGTATATTCATTTGAAGACAATGATGCGGCTGCGACTGCTTACGATGATGAAGATTTCTCAGCTGGTGAGTGAAAAGCTCAGCACCTCGCTCCGATGTGAGAAAGAGCAGCAATGATGAAACAGACTGTGCATAAAAAAAGAAGTGCTTTTGAGTGCAACTAGTGCATATTTATAGAAATGAGCTGAGCAATCCATGTGTCAGTCTATAAATGCCCTCTTTCTCTCTACATGCGAGTCTTTCCCGCTGAGGCTGATGAGTTTCTGATGAGGACACTTGCACTTTAATAAAAAAAAAAGATAAACATGAAAAAAACAAAAACAGGATTGGACTTAAAATAAACCAACATAATTGAGTTTTTTGTTGTTGTTGTTTTTTATGTATCTATGTTTTGCTTTGCTTTCCTGTTGGAAAGTCTTTAGCGGCCTCAACACTGCACTTATCGGGGGCTAGTTAGATATTTTGCAAATCACTCCACCGTTTTTTTTTCTCACATGTTAACCCCCTTTCACAGACAAGGCTTAAAGAGATAGTTCACTTTAAAATGAAAACTCTGTCATCATATACTCACCCTCAAGTTGTTTAATCAAACCTGTATGAATTTCTTTCTTCTGCTGAACACAAAGGAAGATAATTTGAAAAATGTCAATAACAAAACAGTTACCAGGTCCCATTGACTTCCATAGTAGGAAAAAAAATACTATGGAAGTCAATGGGACCTGTCAATTATAGAAATTGCATTTCTGAACTTCTGATTTCAAAATTATTCTTGACGAATAAATAAGGAGAAATCTGACCCAAATTTGAGGACAAAATTGTGATATTTATATTAAGGCCTACTAATGCAAATTTTGTGATCTATTCTGCATCACAAAATGTACAAAGTATATCAATATCACAACTGAATCTGTTTACTGTTGTTAGTGATTAAATAAATATGAGGTTGTGTCCAAATTTTATCTCATATCAGACCATCAACACAGCCATTCCAGAAATTATAATTGGAGGACAAGAGACAAAATCCATTTAAAAAAGAGCATGTCGATTGCCATTCTTAATAAGGGAAGAGGACCATAAACATGAACAAAATACAAAATGAACTAAGATCGGACAATTAAAATGTTGTAGCCTATAAAATATGTGATGGATAATGGATGAGAAGGGTAACATCTTACAATGCCTTCACTTTAAAACACGGGATTTGTCTGTCATCCAACAGTTCTTCACGGGTATGCAATACCCTCTGAATGGCCCTCATTTATCAAAAGTGCGTAGGCCTACACCAAATTTCCAGCGTACACCTGGCGTACACCCAAAACCACGGTGACTTTGCGATTTATCAATATGGACGTTGGCGTACGGCACGCTCAAATCCTACGCCAGCTCAGGAGGTGGTGTACATGTACGCACGTTTTGAGTTAGTGCTGAAATGCGCAGAAAAACAATTCCTAACACCACAAAACGCACTGACAAACTAAAGATATATTATGACCCACTGTAACAACAACATACAAATGATAAACTTCAGTGTTTATTTTTGCGAGTTAAGCCCGGCATGTGCGCAGGGACTGGGTTCAGTAATGAAAGGCTTTCAGCCGCGTTTCCATTACCCTTCAAATTGCGCAAATTGAAATTGCGAATTGAAAATACGCCCAATGGAAACACGTCAATTTCGCAAAAACTCGCGTTTATCGCAAAAAAGTTTTTACGCTCGCATGGGGTGGTTTTTCAGGCAATTGGAAAAAGGAATATTTCGCAAAACTGCAATGGAAACAGTTTTTGCACATGTACAGTCACCTGAAGACGCGGTGTGTTTGGGGTCCGTGTACGCAAATAATAATAATATCATTAGCCTAGGCTATTTAGAAGACGCTTTTATCCAAAAAAGGAACAAAGCAATTCGTCAAATGACATTCATAATACGGGTTAGACAATAATAATACAGGACTACGATTATCACAAATAAAGACAAGATTTTGACGCATATCCAAGGGTTTGTGGAGCGGAGTGTGGAACGCGCACTGGATGGCACGGAGGCGCGCGCGCGCGAACACTTTTTCCTATCAACAGTGAAACAATTTAAAATACTCTATCATTTCTGGTCATACAGAAAATAATAATACATTATTTGTAACTACTTTTATTTGTTTAAACAATAACAAGAAAACGTTGTGCTTTTGTAAAATAAAATAAAACAATCAGTTTCATGATCTCCGTGAACTGGAGCGCGAGAACTGAAACAAAATAGGCTAAAGCTTGAAATGTCCACTTTAAATCGAACAAATTCGAATCGAAAGCTAATACATTTTGTTCTGATTAAGTAGCCTAATCCGTATGAAAGGTGCATTTCTCTCTAAAAAGCGTTATTTTTCTTAACAGCGGAGATGCCGACTTAGAAAACAATAGTTTAATATTGGCTCTTCTCATTCAGCACTGCGGGAAAATATCAATTCCAGATTCTCATTTGGCCTTAGAAAACCAGTAAAATCGACATGTTTTCCATATTAATTTGTGTATATTTTACATGTTTAATAAAGGGGCAAAAAGTCATTAAACAAAAATCTGAAAATTCGTCGATAGTTACTTTTTTTGCGCAGCAGTTTGTGTTGCCAGTTCAAATTAAACTTTTGGTGTTCAACTTTGCGTTTTAAAAAGACAACCGTTAATTTTTCGTTTTTCAATTACGGGTTTAAAAAGGAAAAACGAATGGGCACAAAAGTAGCCTGTGGATCGTTTGGAATAGGAGACATTTATTAAATGTTATTTATTAAATTCATAAAATAAACAATAATTAGCCTATAGGAATACTGGATTCTAAACCTCAAAGAAATGTCACAATCGAAACCTCAGAGCAGAAATTAGGGGAAACACCCAGAAACGGGCTATCGTTCGGAGTAGCCTGGGTCTTTCCCTGCCATTAATGCTTGGATAACACGTACGTCTCCTTCCATTAATAATAATAATGTCTAATGCGGTGGCGTGGCTGATGTGATATTATATAAACCAACGTCCGTTGCCGTGATTTTTGGAATGACTTATAGTGAGAGAAAAAAGGACGTTTTAGTTGCATAAATCGGTTAATGGAAACGGCTCATTTCGCAATAGTTTTTTATCGATATTTAGATAATAGCGCAAAACATTTGCGCAAATCTGTAATGGAAACGACCAAAAAATAATTCAGAGTGACAAAATAATTAAAATGACATTCTTCTTCTTTTAAATAATAATAATACAAATAATAATAATAATAACAAAGACATTCTTCTTTTAAATAACAATAAGCGTCATTAATAATCAAAATCATAATACTAATAAGAAAAATATTAGAAATTGTCGTGCAATTATTCACATCATCATCACTAGGCCTATTGTACACCCCATTACATGTGACGTCATGCGAAATTCAACGCTAATAGTTTCAAAACACGTGCTGTAAAATAATGCATTGTGATAGGTAATTTGCTCGACCAACCAGCGATTTAAACTGGATTTCCACCGGAGAAGTTTCTCCTCTTTGCCGTCTTCCGCGTGTCCATGGCGTAAAATGAGGGCGTGGGGGAGGCGGAGACGTGAATATATAGGGGCGTGCTAATCTAATGACGATCGTTTTCAGCCGCGGCATTTATCAAGAGGCAGGTTTGCGTACACCTGAATTTCAAAGGTACGCACAGCTTCATAAATCAGGCGGTGAGAGGAGTGTAAGCATAATCTTACGCCAACATATACGCCCGTTTCGACGCAAGATTGATAAATGAGGGCCAATGTGAGTTGCTCCCTCTCTTATCCAAAACTGACTGCAGTTCCCTATCCCTTCGCCTATAGGCTATCCTTCCAAAAATATAAGAAAATAAAATTTATTTTATACATTTTAAAATAAATGTCATGCCCTGTCATTTTTGAAATCCTTTCTCTGAAGATACAGTAGGCCTATAGGCTAAATTTGTTCCCCATAGGCTATCATGGCTCCGTTTGGAAAACATTACAGGACTTGCTCGAAAAAGCTTACAAAATATAATCAAAGAATTGCAATCATTTTTTGTGTTTTATTTAATTCGATTAATAACTGGCAAAATTGTTTATACATAGGCTCAAGATTCTTTAAATCCCCATTGTTTATTATAATCAAACTGTAAATAAAACTGAATAAAATGCAAAAATATATTTCAATATTATTTGAATATCATTTTGGGTAGGACAAACACCTCCCAAATGATAGGTTACCCAATAAATTAAGATTTTATATTAAGCATAGCCTATATTTTAAATATTATTGTGGGTTATAGATAATATAAAGATTTGAATACTTAAATGCTTTTTAAATGTGTTTTTTGGTTGTGGGACAGCAGTTTTCACCAATCCTGTAGAATGGCCCGAACATATATTGGCCTTTATCATAGACAGTATATAATAGGCCTTTATACGTACCGGTATATTATATTGGTCAAGCGGCGGCAGGCCAACGCGCATGTGCAGTCCTAAGCGCGCGTCTCAGGACACTGACCTATGAACTAAACCCGCGCGCGGCAAGAGCTGGAATCTAACGGTAATTTAACTTCAACAAAGCTGAGCAAGCTAAAAAACACCTTCAAACATGTACGGTATGTAAAGATTTATATCACAATTTTGTTTATAAAAAATAGAAACCATTTCAAAGTCATGTTGTTATCTATTAAAATAGTTTTAATCTAATGCTTTATTTGACGTGTAACTTTACAAGTTGAGG
Organism: Phoxinus phoxinus; assembly: GCF_949152265.1. Lineage (NCBI taxonomy): Eukaryota > Metazoa > Chordata > Actinopteri > Cypriniformes > Leuciscidae > Phoxinus > Phoxinus phoxinus. Next base: position 12,674,724 of record NC_136887.1, on the reverse strand, counting down.
AACCAGAAGAGGAACCATATGATCCGTTATTTCTTCCGTTATCAAAATTGGAAACTAAACTGCGAAACCGGCAGTTCCTCCGCACCATGGGCGAGGTGCTCAAACTCGCCTGGCTTACAGACAAGACGCCTGAAGTGAGTGAGCTGTGAGCCATCCTGTGTTTTTGTTCGTTTATTGGGATAAATCAAAGTCTTTTGGATGAATGAAGTGACCTGACGTCCGATTACATTGTTTTTACCCAGGACGTCGAGTCAATTCACCGAAAGCTGATGCCCTCCTTTGCCTGCAGATGCGTGGAGAACAACGACTTTCTGTCTTTACAGGAGATTCTCAAGCATGTAATATTACTATTTTGCTTCTCTTTCATATATGACCGGTTGTATCATTCTTGAGCCATGCTTTATCTCATGCTTTCTTTAGATGGATGTAGATGCTGGAAACTATGATGGATACACTGCCATGCACATCGCCTGTGAAACGGGGAACATTGATATGGTAATACAGTTACTGTCTATTGGAGCAACATGCCAATTGACAACACGCTTTGGTTACACACCTCTGCATCTTGCCATAAAAGACAAGTAAGTGGTTTTCAGCAGTTTCAATTATTTAATTGAAGTATATTTCATTTTTACACCATTGCCTTACAAATGCCAGGCACTTTGACCTGATCAAGATTTTGATGCAACACGGAGCCAGAGTAACTCAAAATCCTGTGCGAATCGGCATGGATCTTATCAAGTCAGTCTTTCAAACAACTAATTAACTTGTCCGTCTGTTGTGGACATTTGCATTCAACTGTCCTCTCTAATTTAGGGCGGTTCGGGCTAAAGACTATAGGCTTATGCATGCATGGTTCCTAGCTGGTACAAACATGAACCAGTGTGATTACAATGGACAGACTGCTTTACATGCAGCAGTGGAGAAGAGGAACGAGCTCATGGTGTCCAAACTTCTTCAATATGGCGCTACCCCAGAGGTATAATAAAAGTAGATTAGTTAACATGTATATTGAACATTATGAATGCATATTCAGTTGTTTTACTTTTCTGATTGGTGGCACCCTAACAAGTTAAATATTGAACCCTTATGGTCTCCTCATGCAGCTGTAGCACTCCCTTCCCTCCCGGGTCAAAATGACCCGAGGACCTAAAATTATACTTCATACATTTTTTAGTGTACTAAATTACTAGATTTGATATATGATTTAATTTAATAATATAATTTAAGCAAATTATTTTCACATTCTTTCAACTTAAATGCGAAATATTCTATTTAGACATTATAAAATAATTATATGGGAAGGTTTTAGCATTTTTATCGCATGGCGATATATGGAAACGTTATATATCTTGGTATTTTCTCTGTTTTTCTTTATTTTTTTAAATCTGTTATTTCACATCCTGGCCAAGATGTCCTATAAACAATGTCCATATTTAAGGCTATGAAAACAAATATAGTGAATGTAATGTAGGCTATACTATATATTATGTGCAAAAATAGGTTACATTCTAACATTGTAACATCTAAAAACTAAAGTAATGATTTTATTTTTTAAATCCACTAAACTAAAAATGAAAATAAAAACAAAGCACAGATGAATTATATTTGATTACCCCATTAATGTAGAGTACCTTTTTGAATGACTGCTTTCATAAAAATACACTTGTAGGTTTAAAAATCTACACATGGTATATGTATCGTCCAACAACAAATATTTTAGCATTTTGCATATTTTAGTATGAATATTATGCTCCTATTTATGTTATTGTTCTCCATCTGTTTGGTTTAGCCGACATTTGCTTACCGAAGGCTCGTCAACTTCTGACAGCTAAATGGAACTATTTTAATTTCTAACATTTACAGATGGAGAATAAACTTGTGAAATTTATGCACTGAGGAAACCAACATCACAACACATTAAACAGCACAAGTATCTATCTGTCAGCACATATATCTGTCAGAGTATCTATACATGTTCTGCATTGGGGGATGTTCTATGTCTCATGCCTTCATTTGTATGTGTTTGTTCTGGATTGTGCCAGATTTATTTTATATTTTTTGGACAATAAAAAAAAAAATCTCCATTTTCCCCATTCATTCCAATGCAGGTCAAATTGACCCGCGAGGGAAGGGATTGCTACTATTTTTTTTATTACAACCACACATATATTCCAAGTTCAAGTGCGACAACAGTCCAAAAACAAAATTTTTTTAAATGAAAAGAAAATTATTTTCAGGTCCAAATGGCCCAAAGAGAGCATAAGCCATAACTGTCAATCTGTAACATGTAAGATTTGTCTTTTTTCCAATCAGATTGCTGATATTTGGGGAAGAACAGCAGCAGATGACGCAAGAAAGAATAACCTGCATGATATTTTGGTGCTCTTCAACCTTCCTATTTGAAACTAACGCTGTGTAGGAAGTCAGACAGACCAGGTGACATCAAATGCAAAGGCACATCACTTTTAAGGTGTTATACCATGGCAAGTTCTTAGTAAATAGTTGAAGACTACAACATTGTTAAATAAAATCAACTCCCCCCTTAATGTTTACACAATTAATCAACTCAATTTAAATATATAATTAGTTAGTTTATTAAAACTGAAACTAATCCAGGGTCTGTTTGAGTCATTTTTGGTAGAACATTCTTTTTAGCACAATTAACAAGTGTACACGTTCATGTGTTGTCAGTAAGGATTGTTTTAAAGTCGATATTTATGCGATTAAAGTCGAGTGGTCATCGACCAGTCGCTGACGTCATTAATGAATAAGCGAATGCGGTTGTGCACAGTTATGGCGTATGATACAGCACTGCCCACACAGCTATTGCTCCTACATTACAGCTTAGTTTTATCAGTTCGTTTGTCTTTAGGTTGCTGTATTTCTCACAGATATCTGCCAGTTTTAAACAAGATACAGATAAAGTAGCACCGTAAAGATTACATTTAAATGAACGCATTCGTGAGAGAGTGTGTGAATTCATTCGACTTGGCAGCGTCTCTCTAGTCTCCACTAATAGTGAATCTGTGGGTTTTGGTTACTAAGAAATACATGCTAGAATGTTTCATTTTCATAGCAATTTTATTGATAAATCACAGAACAGTTGGATGTAAATTTGTAATGGTCCAGAACAAGTTGCAGTTGTTTGATGTTGAGTTTAGTAGACATAGCTGGCGGTAAAGAGGGACTGTTTAGATGCTTGGTCAGCCTGGCCTGAGGGCTTGTATTCGCCTTTTGATGCAAGACTATTGATCTGAAAAGGAAACAAAAATAATAATAAAGATATGCCACTTCATTTAATATGGTAGGCCTATAAACTGACAACACAATGAATGCATTTTAAGTTTGACATTGGTTACCTTGGCACGTGTGATGAAGGCATCCTGTCCAGCCTTCTTGTTCGCTGCTTGTCCCTTCCATGCAGAAAGAGCCGAGGCCTGGAGAGCACGGCCGTAAGAGAAGCTCAGCTTCCAGGGTCTGTTCAGGGGAAGCTGGTTCATGGCATTCAGATTCAGAGAGGCCTCCTCCTCACTCTGACCACCAGAGAGGAAGCAGATGCCTGAGAACCAGAAGAGAGATGTTAAACGTTTGAAGAGCACTTGAATGGAGGCCTTCCTCTAGTGACCGGGCGAGGACTGACATACCTGGTACAGCAGCTGGGACAGTGCGTCTGAGAGCAGTGACTGTTGCCATGGCAACCTCCTGAGGGGTGTACTTCTTGGCGCAGGACTGTCCAGCAGTGACCATGTTTGGTTTGAGCAGAGTTCCCTCCAGATACACGTGGTGGTCAGAGAGAGCCTTGTACACAGCCGCCAGGACCTTGGTTGCAATTTGTTGGGAGTTATTTTCAATGGATAATTTAGAATTGCTCCGCTTTAAAGGGTTAGTTCACCCACAAATTCTGTCATTAATTACTCACCCTCATGTCGTTCCACACCCCGAAGAACTTTGTTCATCTTTGGAACCCAAATGAAGATATTTTTGATGAAATCCGAGGTTTCTGTTTCAGAGTCATTGTTATTTGAAGTCTCTCGCGCACTATCGCTCGTGCGCAGACACACTCGGTCTCTCTCGTGCACTATTGCTCGCGCGCAGACACACTCGGTCTCTCTCGTGCACTATCGCTCGTGCGCAGACACACTCGGTCTCTCTCGTGCACTATTGCTCGCGCGCAGACACACTCGGTCTCTCTCGTGCACTATTGCTCGCGCGCAGACACACTCGGTCTCTCTTGTGCACTATCACTCGCGCGCAGTCACACTCGGTCTCTCTCGCGCACTATTGCTCGCGCGCAGACACACTCGGTCTTTCTCGCGCACTATTGCTCGCGCGCAGACACACTCGGTCTCTCTCGTGCACTATCACTCGCGCGCAGTCACACTCGGTCTCTCTCGCGCACTATTGCTCGCGCGCAGACACACTCGGTCTCTCTCGTGCACTATTGCTCGCGCGCAGACACACTCGGTCTCTCTCGTGCACTATTGCTCGCGCGCAGACACACTCGGTCTCTCTCGTGCACTATCACTCGCGCGCAGTCACACTCGGTCTCTCTCGCGCACTATTGCTCGCGCGCAGACACACTCGGTCTCTCTCGTGCACTATTGCTCGCGCGCAGACACACTCGGTCTCTCTCGCGCACTATTGCTCGCACGCAGACACACTCGGTCTCGCTCGCGCGCAGACACACTCGGTCTCTCTCGCGCACTATTGCTCGCGCGCAGACACACTGGGTCTCTCTCGCGCACTATCGCTTGCGCGCAGACACACTCGGTCTCTCTCGCGCACTATTGCTCGCGCGCAGACACACTCGGTCTCTCGCGCACTATTGCTCGCACGCAGACACACTCGGTCTCGCTCGCGCGCAGACACACTCGGTCTCTCTCGCGCACTATTGCTCGCACGCAGACACACTCGGTCTCGCTCGCGCGCAGACACACTCGGTCTCTCTCGCGCACTATCGCTTGAGCGCAGACACACTCGGTCTCTCTCGCGCACTATCGCTTGAGCGCAGACATACTCGGTCTCTCTCGCGCACTATTGCTCGCGCACAGACACACTCGGTCTCTCTCGCGCACTATTGCTCGCGCGCAGACACACGCGGCCAGTTCGCTTCGCTTTTGTCCAGTCCAGCAAAACATTCTAGTTTCTACATCTAGAAACTAAGCTGTGCAGTGCAGGGAACAACTCTGATTATTGGCTCATGGAGTCACGTGATCAGACAGTGGTTTATGGAGCGCTAGATTGTCTTTGCAAACAAAATAATAATAATAATAATAATATGGAGCTGATGCATTTTAAATATTGCACGATCGCAATCAAAATTCGATTAATTGTGCAGCCCTAGAACCACTGCAGTCACATGGAATATTTTATTAATGTCTTTACTACCTTTCTGGGCCTTGAAAGTTGCAATGACGTTGCAGCCTATGGGTGGTTCAGAAACCTCTTAGATTTCATAAAAAATATCTTCATTTGTGTTCCGAAGATGAACGAAGGTCTTACGGGTTTGGAACGACATGAGGGTGAACTATCCCTTGTTTATTCAGAAGGAAGCTTACCTTCTCAGTGGCGTACTGGCACCGTTGCAGATCATGATCTCCGTCTGGGAGGATCTCAGGCTCTACAATGGGAACCAAGCCATTCTAAAGGAATTGAGGAAGAATTAATCAGAAGAAAATATCTTATAGACATTTTGGAAACAAAATAAATAGTACTGGCATGCTGTCAACTGTTCAGAGTCATGTAAAGGCTGTTTATGAACAATAAATAGGATTCCCTGAGCCAGCCACATTCTGTTAAGATATACCTGTTGGCAAATGCTGGCATATCTGGCAAGAACGTTAGCGTTTTCAGCTATTGCGAGAGCAGAGGGGCAGCTGTCAGCGATCTTAAGTACACAACGCCACTTGGCAAAGTCACAACCATCCTTCTTGTACTGGGCACAGCGTTCAGACAGACCATCCAACCCTGAGTGAAACGGATCAGGCAAGAATAGCTTCCTTTAAAATGGATACAAGTCAGGATAGATATCTGTCATGTTAAGAAGTATTTGAGTAAGAAAGTTACCCTGTGTGGTTGTCTCTCCATTTGTACCGCCCAGGCCTGCTGTGCCTTTGTCCACCTTTATGCACAAAAACACAATACTTTAATTCCAGTAAGAATACTTTGTGTTTGTATCCTTTGGTTGCTACATCATGAATAAATGCATCCAAACTATGTTTTGGAAAATATTTTTAGAAATGCACCGAAACCTCACCTTGATACCAACTACCATGCCCTTGTCCTTGACGACTTTTGGAAACAGAACTCCTTTGTCTGATTTCTGGTACAGTGTTTCATGGAAAAAGATGACACCACCAATATTCTCAGAGATGGAAGCGTCTACAGAGAAGAGGAGGTCGCGATAGCTACGACGGTTCTCTTCGGTGTTCTCCACTTTTATCTTCTGAAAACGATTCGCCATGGTGCCTAGAATATGAAACAAACATCTAAGAACATCTGGAGAGCGATACATTTCACTATCACTATATCTTCAAGCTGATAGAGTAAACACAATAAGATAACACTGTTAAGAACCATTTATAGAAGCACATTCGTAACTTGTTAAACAATTAAGGCATTTTGTATAAAGGTGGTAGTCTATCCAATGCAATACACCACACATTCCTACCTGTGGATTCATCTGCAGCCAAGATGCCTTTTCCAGTTGCCACAATGCGCTGGGCAATAGTGCCAAGCTCCTTCTTCTGCTCCGTAGAGAGAGCTGGAAACTGATGCGTCATGCTGGCAAGAGGAGCAGATGTAAAGATATTAGCTAAAATACTAAAGCCGTAATTTACAGAACTTCTGTTATTCGGCTCACTGGGTTATTCACTCTTATCTGTAAATATTTGGCCTGACTGTTGAACTTTAGTCCAGAGAGAAGCACACTGGCTCCTCCCACTGAACAAACAAGTCCAGGGTTCACACTAGACTTGAAGATTTAGCAGTTTTCTTTGCGATTGTATGCAAAAAGTTTCACACATTCGTGCAATATAATTAAGAAGTGTTCAACGCTGTATTTTACACGCTGCGTATTTATGAAAGTTATGAATTGCCTCCCTTTTTCGCAGTACACGAAAATGCCACGCGTGGATAAATTGCAAAATGCATTGCCTGCGTTGATCCAGTAGACCATTTTGCACTGTCAAACCAAACAGGGATTTTGCTAATGTGATTCATGACATAAATTAAAGAGCAGACCCGAAATATGTAGCGACAGTATTGCACAACACATCTGCACAGTTTAAGAGCAACTGCATGTTAACGTTTCAAAACATACGTTATAAGTATACGCTTCCAAACTAGGCTACTACATATTATAGGCTACTTGATTAAATTAATATTAAGACTAATTTCGCAAGATGCGATGACAACACAACTAAAAGAGTTTAAAAGTCGAACGCCATCCTTACTTGATAGGTCTGCAGGTAAGTAGCACTACTGTGGTGAATGGATGAAGTGGCCTCTCCTCACTGACGCCGATGGATCTGAGTGAATCGGGACCGAGCGATTGGAGCAAGTGTGTATTTATGTGAGGCGAGCGCGGAGGCCGGGCAGGAGTGATGCGAGCGGGCGTGCTCAGCTTTCGGGGTCGCCATTGGCTGGCAGATTGGACGGGTGTGTGAAAGTATCTGCCTATGTGGACTTTGGAAGAAGGCTTTTAACTCCAAAATGTCCATAATAGGCCTGGCTACACCCCCCATTACACTTAGTGTAACACATATTTTAAAATATTTGGAAAACCATGAATGAACTGTGAAGCACAGGCCATGAGTTCTAAGAGAACGTTGCTTTTCAGGTTCTTCAGTTTCTGCATTGTCTTTCTCAAAGCATGTTCACTTTGCAACCTTTCTGTGAAAGTCACACAAGAAAACATGTTGAACTTCTGCAATATGAATTGCTATTTTAGATCCAGAAGAGATGTTGTGTGAGGTCGACACAGACAGGGTGTTATATTAACTGTGTTTGGATGTGCAGAGGAGCCTGAAGTGGAACTCTAAATAGAGCATTAATTTGATGCTTTGTAACTATAAAACGCATGCTAATTTCACACACTTCAAACTTTCATAAGAGAAATGTCCTCAGTTGGCACCTTATGTAAATTATACACTAAACATAAAAATACTCAAAATGCCTTAGGCTACTTTGTGTGTGTGTGTGTGTGTGTGTGTGTGGCTTGCACAAAAACTGTCCCCACAAGGACAAGTATTTAGGATATTGTCAACTTTGTAGGGACAGTTTTTGTGCAGGACACACACACACACACACACACACTTTTTTTGGTCCCCATGAGAAAAAAAGCATATTAATCATATTAAAATATGTGTTTTGGAAAGGTTAAAATGCATTATTTTTTTCTGTGATGTGTTTAGGGGATAAAACATAGTATAAAGCCCATTATGTCAATGGAGAGTCCGTCCCCATAAAACCCAGCATATGTGTGTATGTGTGCTGCATGAGTGTGGTTAACAAAGTTGTCTGATTGTTGTGACGTTAGTCAAACACAGAGAATTACATCAAGAGCAGTCGATGAAATCATTTTGGCAAACATACAAGACATGGTCTGATGAAAGGGTTCGAGGAGTGAGGCCAGATGCATGAAGACAGAGACGTGCACAAATGACCAGAAACTTTCAACCAAGGGGGAAAAATCTGGGGATTTCACAACATGAACTCTGAATTCAAAGGCAAGAGTCTGAAATGCATGCAAGGACAGAGTCCAAATAGTCATAGTCCGTGCACAGAGCGTGACACACACAATTGCAGTGACAAATAATGGTATAAGGATCCTCACAGAAACCTTTCTGCTATTTTACATTTCAATAATATCTCATTTCTTCTTTTTCAATTATCATTATGTTGAAAACGGTTTTTGCTGCATGTTTGTGGAATTCACACAAATATTTACTTTGCTTGAATATCTTATAATATTATGCTAAACAAGATATGTCTTTCCTTGTTTAATCGTGTGTGTGTCCAAAAATGAATGCATCGAAGTACAAATAAAGACCATAGAACCGTTAAAGGAATAGTTCACTTAAAATGAAAATTCTGGCATCATTTACTCACCCTCAAGTTTGTTCAAACCTGTATACATTTCTTTCTTCTGCTGAACACAAAAGAAGATATTTTGAAGAATGTCGGTAATCAGACAGTTGATGGACCCCATTGACTTACTTATAGGAAAAAAATACTATGGAAATCAATGGGATCCATCAACTGTTTGGTTACCAAAATGCTTAAAAATATCATCCTTTGTGTTCAACAGATGAAAGAAACTCATTTTTAAGTGAACTATTCCTTTTGTTGTGGGATATTTTTTACAGGGATATAGACAGGCCCGTGACGGTCCTTCCCCCACGAGGTGGCGCTGCAGTTCTGCAGACTCCGTCAGCCCAGCGCGCGGCAGAAGAAGAGAAGCTGCGCTGTTTCCGGGAGGTGTTTCGGCCGCTGGATGAAGCGCAGCAGCTACATCCACAATACCATTTCACAATCAATAACACTCAAAATTAGGTAAGAAATTAACAACACCTAGTTAATTAGAGCGTTATTATATAATGTGCAGTGTGTTTTTAGCGCGAGAGTGCACCAGTGCTTTCATAGATCAGTGTTGTGCTCGGGATTACACTGGCTCGCCGCAGTTTAACAATAAATATATTTTCTTTCATTCGTGTAGCTGTATAATTTATTAGTGACGGCTACGTGTGTGTTAATGTGTCCCCCAACAATAAAGTACAAATGTATCTTCTGAAAGATTATGGAGTACCATGTCAATGTATAGTATTTGATCGAGTACCACGGTATTTTTTAAGGTGCCATGATGAATCATATCTTACCATTAGTAGCAGTGTACCATCCTAAAATACTGAAGATTAGTACAGTTTGGTGTAAAGTTTATCGCTACTGTTACTAAGAACAATTCAAACGTTATTATTATTACTTCTTAAATGTGCAGATACCTCTATGTCAGGCATATTTCAATTTAAATATTAGCATAATAAATGAATACATATTTAATAAAAGCATAAATTAATAAATATTTAAAATAATATTACTAATAATATTATGTTAGGATGATAATAATAAGAAACAACCATAATTGTTATGCAACATGTATTGTATATAATAGCAATAATAATGACAAAAACTATAATAATATAAATTATTATTATAATTGTATTAGTCTGTTGTTTAGAAGCATAATTTAAGTCTTAGAATATTTATAACCTTGATTCTCTTCATAGATTGTTTATTGTTTGTGTTCAACACACACACACACACACACACACACACACACACACACACACACACACACACACACACACACACACACACACACAATTCAATAATAATACAGATGCTCTGCACTTTATATTCCATAAGTACTTTTGTGGTTTATGACTGAATGGACTCTGATGGTGTCTTTTCCACAGTGAGGTGCGTGATGTCCGGTCAGAAGCGTCCCAGTGATCCCAGTAGCTCTGCCCCCCTCGGCGCTCCTCCGGAGAAGAAGAAGGGAGGTGAGGATGGAGAGGGAATGAGCACTGGGTCAGGAGGAAGCACTGCTGTGGAAACTGTCATCAAACTGGGAGGAGGATCCAACCTGGTGAGAAGCTCTTTAGTGGGATATCATTTGAGCATTCTTTTTCTTTATATAGAAGTAAAAATGTCTTCTATTTAATATTTAGATATGTTGGTTGCACTCCTGACTTAATTGTTTGTCTTGAATCTGTGTGAATGTGTGACAGTGTTATGGAAATATTAAGTCTGAATTTGTTCAGAACTCCTGATTCTGGTCTCTTTGTCCATTGGTCTCTACTGACACTGTTGTTCTTGCAGGAAGAACAAGATATAAAAGCCCTGCAGATCAAAAACAGGAAGTTGGGAGAATCCCTAGACCAAAGACAGGTAGATACATAACTCATATATACACCCCTTTCATTATTTACAAAAAACATTGAACAGAGTTTTACATCACATGCGAACATGAACTCTTCCTGTGTTGATGTAGGTGATTGAGGATGAACTGAGAGAGAGAGTTGAGAGGCTGGAGACTCGTCAGGCGACAGATGATGCAAGTTTGTTGATTCTAAACAGATACTGGAACCAGGTAAAGTTTTTTTGGGGTTGTATTTACATTCTATATAAATTGAAATGATATTTCTCTCAAACGCTACCATTTTTATTCCTGATTTTGGTTCCACCCTGCTTCATCAGTTTGATGAAAATGTGCGATTAATTGTTCATCGCTATGACCAATCGGGGAGTGAGCCCGTGGAAAGCCAACCGTCGGAAGGGCGGAGCTTAAAACCTGGAACGCCAGAACCAGACGGAGACTCGAACCAGGAGCGCGCAAAAGACAGAGGTACAAAATTTCACCCAAAAATTCTGTCATCATTTACTCACCCTCAAGTTACTGTATTGCTATGTTTAAGGACATTATAAAGCTAAGATAGTGTCTGTGCTGTGTAATGATCGTACTGTACAATTAAATGCAATCATTGCTGAGTCTGCAGTCTCAACACGTGACCTCAGGGCGTACGTTAACTGAATGAATTGAGAATCTCGCCTGAAAAACCATTTAACATCATCAGCAATCTTCATCCACGCAGCTGATTTCTATGAATTAATGTAAAACTAAATGCATCTTGCAGCACAGGGTGAAGTCAGTATGTATGACGATTTGAGACAAATATAATGTAAATGTAATATAAAACTGTAAGTGGCGCGGCAGGACTTTGAACAGGGTCCTGAGGCGTTGCTGGGCACTGATTTTAAAGACATGGCGCTGCGCTTCTCGTCGGATGTGCAAGCCCTTTTAGGCTTGCTAATCACTTTCTTTCTAAATATATTTAATACTAAAACAAATTTCGCACGTGCTGAAAATTATTGCAACTCGGTAATTGGCCAAAATGTGATGTTCGACTTCCCCAAGGCCCTCTACTCTTCCCTGTTGAACCCGCAAGCTTGACTTAAATTTGAATTTAATTTGGTGTTCTGAATGTCGTCTTCATCTTGAAAACTTGAAGCTGTATTCTTGAAAACTGGATATTTACAGTATATTTTATTAATTTAATTTATCATGTGCAATTTAAATTAGTTTGAGTGTTACTAAATGAAAACAAAAATGTAGTAAATGATTTTTAAATAGACTTTATCTTCGTTCTTGGTTTTCACTTTTGGTTTTGCTAAAAAAAAAAAAAAAAATCATTTTGATGCATCACTATTGGGTATCAACACCTAAAGTTCAGGCTTGTGGTTTCAGACAAGACCGCAGTCGGCATGAAAGAGAAGTTATAATAGTCTTTTCTTCTCTTTTGTGACGTATGTATATCCGAGAGAAACGGCTTTTCGAACAAGAATAAATGTAGGGTGTGACTTGATTTTGTCCGTGGGGAGTTGATTGGATGATTGTGGTTTGCTATTGGTTGATCTGATGTGAGTGACAGGTTGTCCCGCCCTCACACCAGTAAACATCATCAGAGAAGAGAAGTCTCTGCAAGAGTGAGGGGAAGTTATTCTGATTAAAGATTACGACACATTTAAAAAAATAAATAAAAATTTACATTTACATTTATTCATTTAGCAGACGCTTTTATCCAAAGCGACTTACAGATGAGAAACAATAGAAGCAATTAAACTAGCAGTAGGACAACAGTATGTAAGTGCTATGACCCTTCACAGTACAATCCAACGCATTTTTATTTTATTTTTTAGAATAGATAAGAAAGTGTTAGTAGTACTGGATCAAGTGCTCAAGTGCTGCCGAAAAAGATACGTCTTCAGCAGTTTCTTAAAGGAACACTCCGACTTTTTGGGACTTTATCCTATTCAACTTATCCCCCAGAGTTAGATAAGTCCATACATACCTTTTTCATCTCCGTGCGTGCTATAAGTCTGTTTGACGCACCCACCGCTAGCCTAGCTTAGCACAAAGACTGGATGTACAAAGTCACAGAGTGTACAAAAAACAAAGTCACATGAGACAGACAGTTCTCAGAGAATATAGTTCCCAGTATTTATACGGTTAAAATATGTCTGTGTCTCATGTGACTTTGTTTTTTGTACACTCTGTGACTATACAAATCACAACATGTAAATAGGAAAATGTTTGCGTTATTTTGTCACTTATTTGGATTAGTATGCTAGCTGCAACCATTTACATCCAGTCTTTGTGCTAAGCTAGGCTAGCGGTGGGTGCGTCAAACAGACTTATAGCACGAGATGAAAAAGGTATGTATGGACTTATCTAACTCTGGGGGATAAGGTGAATAGGCTAAAGTCCCAAAAAGTCGGAGTGTTCCTTTAAAGATGGCTACAGACTCAGCAGCTCTGGCTGAGTTAGGCAGACCGTTCCACCAGCAGGGAACAGTCATGGTAAAGGTCCGAGAGAGAGATTTCGTGCCTCTTTGAGATGGCACCACCAGACGCCGCTCACTTGCAGAGCGCAAGTTTCTGGATGGCACATAAGTCTGAAGTAATGAGTTCAGGTACAGGGGAGCAGTGCCAGTGGTTGTTCTGTAGGCAAACGTCAGTGACTTGAATTTGATGCAACCGGCAACCAGTGCAATTTCGTGAGGAGAGGAGTGACGTGTGCTCTCTTCGGCTCGTTGAAGACCACTTTGGCTGCAGCATTCTGGATCAGTTGCAGAGGTTTGACAGTGCAAGCTGGGAGACCAGCCAGGAGAGCATTACAATCGTCCAGTCTGGATAGAACAAGCGCCTGAACAAGGAGTTGTGTAGCATGCTCTGATAGGAAGGGCCTGATCCTTCTGATGTTGTACAAGGCAAATCTGCATGACTGGGCAGTGCTAGCGATGTGGTCTGTGAAATTCAATTGGTCATCAATTACAACTCCAAGGTTCCTGGCTGATCTTGATGGAGTTATGGATGACAAGCCTAGCTGGATGGTGAAGTTGTGATTAAGTGCTGGGTTAGCCGGGATTACAAGTAATCCCGATTCCCAGCTAACCTGTGAATAAATTCACAGATAGATAATTTATAATAAATAATGCAATATTCCATCAAAAATAAACAAGAATTTCATGGTGACTAATAATTTCATGGTGATCATTACACTATAACAGCAACTTAAGAGTTTCATTGTGTTTGAATTTAATATTGCAATTAATTCCTCATTCTCTGTTCTTTGAAGGCCAGATCTTTGAAGGCCTCTAACCCTGATGGAAATCTGTTCCTCTTGTAATGTTTCACACAGGTCAACAGGGGGAGGCAGTGAGCTCTTTTCTGGCCACGCTGGCCAGCAGCAGCAGTGAGGAGATCGACACAGAGCTGCAGGAGCGAGTGGAGTCCAGCTGCAAACAGGCCAGTCGTGTGGTGGAAATCTACGAGAACCTGAAGAACACGGTTGATCAACTGAAGAAGGATGTGGAGTCCGGAACAGGTGAGGCCAACTCTACGCAGCTCAACATCTCTTGTTGATCAATCCATCAAATTAACTAAAAAAAACGAATGATGTTTATATCCACTGTCTGTATTCATGTGACTTCCTTCAGGTGGCAGTCTCTGGGACGCCGCTGTCCGCCTCAACACCCTCCTGACCAATGAGAATGAACGTCTCCGCCAACTGACCAACAGCCTCCAGCAGAAGCATAGTCACATGACCAGTGAGGTTAGTGGTTGATTTGTTGACATGTTTATCTGTTAACCTTGCCGTATTGCTCATAATGTCTGTCTGTGTGTGTTTGTGTGTTTAGTCTCGTTCTTTGGGCCGTGCGGCTAATCGTGCTGATAACAGGATCAGTGAGCTGCAGGGTCTTATTGAAGAGCTGCAGTGGGACATGGAGAAAATCAGACGGAGGGAGAATCGCCTCAACACACACCTCGCAGAGGTGCTGGAAAGGGTAAGTGGTTTTTGCCCTATAAAGTCAAAATGGGCAATACTTACCATCTTAAAGGGATAGTTCACTTTAAAATGAAAATTCAGTCATTTACTCATCCTCAAGTTGTTTCAAACCTGTATGAATTTCTTTCTTCTGCTGAACACAAAGGAAGATATTTTGAAGAATGTCAGTAACTAAACCGTTAACTGGTCCCAATACAATACAGCCTTTCTTTAGTTACCAGTATGTTAATATCAGTAAACGGTAATGTAATATGGTTTACCGCAATAATAGCAAATGACAATTTGGATTTAAAAAAGGCACTGGAATATGTCAAGATGTTTTGTCAAATGTCAAAACATACTGACAGACATTTCTGATAGTAAACCCAAGATATAGTGTTGTTATTGTTTTACAATGTGGCGGATCTGATATTGTGCTCTTCCGTCATAACCAGGTGAACAGTAAAGGTTACAAGGTGTGTGGGGAAGCCAGCAGTGTATGTGGAACCATCACGATCAACAAAAGAAAGGTAAATGACTAGTCATGTCCCATGAACAGTTGGTGTCAGTGTTTCTTTTTGAATCTCACTGTAAACATGAAGTGAGCAGGTATTTGCATCTTTGCACTCTGTAGAATCCTTTAAATGAGAATTGGGCTGGTTTAGTCCTCTAGCAGATGCATCATGTATATAGTTTTTTTTGTTTTCAAGAATTTCAAAAATTTGTGGTCGGTAAGATATTTTAATGTTTTTTTATAAGTATTTTATACTCATCATCAGGGATGCATTAATTTGAACACAAAACAGTAAAAGTAATTGAAAATAACTTTTCTATTTAATTTGAATATATTCTAAAATGTCATTTATTCTTGTTATGCAAAGCAACATTTTCAGCATCTTCAGTGATCCTTCAGAAATCAGTCTAATATCAGATGCTCAAGCATTTTGTTTTTTTATTATTATCAATCTTGAAAACCGTTGTGCTGCTTCATATTTTTGTGGAAAGTGTTACATTTTATATAGGATTATTTGATGTATAAAAAGTTCAAAAGAACAGAATTTGGTTTGTAAAATGATAAAAATCTTTATCAATTTAATGCATCCTTGCTGAATAAAAAATAAATCACCCCAAACTTTTGAACGGTAGTGTATATTTAATATTTGCTGACTTGCTCAACCACATATTGATGACATTGCCAGGTTTTTGCTAGACAATATAATGTTATGCAATATAATATAAATGTTGAATATGTCATGTAAATATTGTTTATGTTATGGTTCCTGAATGCTGTCTTCATAATAAAGGTTGAATCCGTTAAATTCTCATCTGTTGTTAGTTTGAGGAGATGGACAGTGAGCTGGAGGAGAACAGGGAGCTGGCGGAGAACCGGCTCAGTGAGCTCCAGAAGCTCCAGCAGGACCTGCAGACAGTTTACCAGGAGAACAACAACATGAAGGTAAAGCCCTCGAGACCACAGACACCGTTAACTTGTTAGATCTTATGTTTATTGTGAGACCTCCTGTTCAGGCAATTCCTGATTAAATCTGGTATTCAGAGGCTGTTCGGCTCTTTGGAGTGGAAAATTAAAACCCCACACTTTTATATCTTGTCCTCGAAAGAAAGCTTCCTATCACGCAACACTTGAAGACAGATACTCAGGTACAGAGAAAAACACTCCTTTAGTAATGGTGGAATTTACTGAAGCTTGCACATTATCTCTGAACAAAAAATAATTATAGAATATAATAACAAAACGATAGATAACCTTTGTGAATGTAAAAGGTCTGCAAATTTTTTTAAGATCAAACTGGATGATAAAGTTATTGGCTCTCCTAAACATTTTGTGGTCTCAGTAATGATAATAATGAAAGATATCACAGCATCAGAAGATCTGAAACGGCACCAAAATAATCGGCCCAATATATATATATATAGTTAAATATGATGTGCACTCAGACCGATGAGAGGACAGTTTTAGTCACATGTGACTCGCATAAACACATTTTGGTAAGCTTTGAAATGCTGCTTTGTAAAAGCAATTCGAAACAAGGAGAAAAGGAGAAACAAGGAGAAAAGGCAACAAATTTAACAACATCGTCTCTGTTTTGGAACAAAGCAAATTATCTACAGGTCTGAATACATCCCTAGACAATAATATTAAGGTCACCGTCAAATAAACAAATATACAAAAAGAGGTCATTTTATAGACCTTTTTTTTAAAAATCAAAATAATGATAAAAATAAACAATTTATTGAAATAAAATAAAATAATCCTGAACATGATGTATCACTGTTTCCACAGAAATATGATCTTGCTTGTTCTTTAAAAACGGTCCCGCTCCCATTTTTTAAAACGCTCCCGTGCGCTGATCATTGTAGCCAATCACAGGCATATCTGATGAGCGCGTGAACACAATGGCCAATCAGTGTCACAATTTTAATTTGACAACTACCGGTATATTCAAATAGAAAACCTATTTTAAATTGTAATAATATTTCACAATATTACTTTTTTACGGTCTTGCTGAGCGTAAGAGACTTCTTTCAAAAACATAAAAAAATCTTAGCCTTAAACTTTTGAATGGTAGTGCATACCGAATAATGTTGTTAGTCACTTAAGGGGCTTTTGCACCGGAGGTACCTTTTCACAGTTCCTAGAAATATTGGCAGAAGTACCCGTATTTAGGCGTGTTTGCACCTCAGGAACTAGGAGCGATTTTAGTTCTAGGAACTCCATTTGGAGGAACTATAATTTAGCTCCTACTTCAAAGTCGGGTCTAAACCAGCACTATAGGAACTACCAGTGACGTTAGTGTGCACTGATTGGCCGAACGCATGCGGAACACCAGCACCCGCCATTTTTAAAAAAGCTTTGTAAACACACGGAGTATAGCCTATATATTTACTCCATAAACTAACTCTACGGACATGGAAAACAATGATAGATGGGCCTCTTAACCTTTACGCTGAGAAGAAAACCCAACGCAACTTTGAGGGGACCAAGCCAAAGATGATCATGTATTTCTGCTCAGCTAACAACACTGGACGTCAACCACACAGCATACGCTAATAACTTTTCATCACTGTCTCCTTTCTATGTATAAAAGTTCTATATAATAATTGTAAACGAATGAACACGGAGAATGCTAGCACTGTGTGCTCAGGCTCTGGCTGGTGTTCTCTGCGTCGTCAAAATAAAAGTCACAACGACAAGCACGGCTTACGTCACTTCAGAGTTCCTACTGCCGGTGCGAATGCAACCAGGAAAACGTTCCTGTGGGAACCTTAGTTTTCGGGGAACCACCCTAGAACTACCTGGTGTGAAAGCCCCTTTATATGGACTAACTGGACGTGCATGGTTCTCTCTCTCTGTCAGGTGGAGCTGTTGTCCAGGGCCGAGGAGGTTGCCAGAGAGAGCGCCGAGTATCGCTGTCTGCAGTCTCAGTTCTCTGTGCTTTATAATGAATCACTGGTGCTGAAATCTCAGCTGGACGAGACCAAAGCACGGCTCAACACGACCAGGACCGCCCGCCTGCGCCAGCTGGACCACATGGAGGTACGTGGGGTTATGTGAATAAACAGTGATGGATCACAGTCTGTGGATGTTATCGTCATTGAAGCATGAGTGGAATGATGATTTATGTGTGTTGTTTCAGAACGACGAGGTGTCCTTGCAGCGTAAGGTCCGCACTGAAGTGATTCAGTTGGAAGACACGTTAGCACAGGTGCGCAAGGAGTACGAGATGCTCAGGATCGAGTTTGAGCAGACATTAGCTGCTAATGAACAAGCAGGTAATATTCCGTCGCTCTTTTTATAATGATGTGCTCATGTTTGTCTCTTTGTTAAGATCAGCCTTTGAAGTGAGTCTATAGTGCCTTCTCGTTCTTTCTCAGGGCCTATAAACCGTGAGATGAGACATTTGATCAGCACGCTGCAGAATCATAACCAGCAGATGAAGGGAGAGGTGGTCAAATATAAACTCCGACTGAGGGAGTCTCAGCAAGAACACAACCAGGCGAGAACACAAACTTATTGCCTCTGAATTAAACAAGTATTCAAGTAAATATTTACTCTAAAAGAAAATAAGTGGTCGCTGAAGTTTCTGTTGTCTCTTATAGCTCCGTGTTGCCAAAGGTAACGCTGCTGTCCAATCACAGTCGAGCACAGAGATGGATGTGAAGGAGGAGACCGCCTCACCGCTTACACCTGCCCCGACGGGTGACGTCACTGTGAAGACTGAACCAGACAGCGGCTCCGCCACACCCAGCACAACTGGTACACACTGCGTTTTTTAATCTTTAACTCTGGGTGTTTGCTGAGGTATTAAACTATGTATTAAACTTCTGTGTGTATTTCGTCCTGCACCGTTTGTTACGGATATGAGTAATACATCAAATTGTTTGGCTTGTTTGGGTGAGGTGTGTTGTTACTTTTCTAAATGATCAAAATAAGATTTTGACATGGCAGACAATATGAATATTGTAATGTTATGTAGGGCTGCACGATTGATCGAAATTGATGTCTCGATAACGCAAGCAGCAGGGTTATTAAAGTAAACAAACTAAAAACATAAAAGAAATGTCACTTGAAATAAAACAATTTTGAACTGAAATAAGTTGAATAAAAAAAAACTCAACTTTTTTAATTTCAGATAGTTTAAGGCAACATTTCTAGTTTAAGTTGATGTAATAAAATAACTAAAACTGAATTAAATAATAAAATCTATATAGACATATTTAAAAAAACTAATAATTCAAATTCTGTTCATTCAAATTCTGTTAATTTTATTATGAAATTCAAACAAATATATTTTTAGTGGTCCTTAAATGTGGCGCTTCAGTTCAAGCGACATGTGAACCGATCATCTCTTCCTCTTTACTACTAGTTACAGCACGAAATAAACATGAAGGAACATCAGAAGGTGTGTTGAAAGATACAGTACATACTGAAATCCGCATCTTTATCTCATATCAATCTCACGTTTTATTGAAAAGATGTCAAAACAGCATGTAAACAATGTTACATTTACCTCAGAAAATGTAACATTGTCCAAATGTCCAAAACTCGTTAGTCAGCAGGAAAAATTTAATCTAGACAGGATTTTTTTTTTGCTAAATATACTATGCACTATTCACAAATTCATGATACATTTTACTGTTTCAATATTTAATGCATATCTGATTAAATCTGTAAAAAAAAAATTGACAGCCACCATTTAAATGTTTATTTTTCAAACAACGAATTGCAGTACAAATTCAATTATTATAATAAATATGTAATGAAGCTACTATAACTTTATTATAAAAACTTCCTTGTGTGTAATTTTAAGTGTTTGTATACAAACCAGTTCATTTTAACCTTCAATATTATAATTATATTGACTCCTTGTATAGTTTACTGCATTAGTTGAGAAAATTTGCCATGTACTGTATCTGATATATATTCAAATCGAATTAAATTTAATCTGAATCGAATAGCAAGCTTTTGAATCGAATTGTAAAATGTGTGTTAACCAGTTCTCATGAAAAATATAATAGTACCCTCATGGTGTTTCAAACCTATAAGATGTTCATTTGTCTTCCAAACACAAACGAAGATATTTTTTATGAAACCTGAGATTTCTGTCCCTCCATTTAAAGTCTATTCCACTTAAAATCAACATATCACATTTTTAGTTTTAGTAGTACGATGATTCAAATCGTTTTAGATTGTTTACTAAACAACAACAAAGCTGCACTCATGCCATGTCGTAACCGTAATTACAAGATGGCAACCCGTGACGTCCTACCTGGAACTCTTACTGTCCTCAAAGTGGGATTTATGTGTTTCTTTGTCAACACTATTAACGCTGAAATTAATCTGCACCAGTAAAAAAGGGCCTGCATTATTTTAAATATGTTGTCAGTGACAGTGTGCAAGCATATGAGTCTTAACGTAATTCTGTATTGTACATTTATGTTCACTTTTTATATTATAGCACTTATATATTATATATTTTTCCTTCAGGTGCAACGGTTAAGACTGAACCAGGTACGGACGCGGAGACTGGGGTGAAAGAGGAGGAAAAAGAAAAGGAGAAGGAAAAGGAGAAAGAAAAAGACAAGGAAAAAGAGAAGGAACAGAGAGAAAGAGAGAGGGTGACTCGTGGGAGCACTGGAGGCGTAGCGGTGAAAGAAGAAAGGGAGAAAGCCAGCACCAGCCAATCAGAAGACCTAGCAGTCGAACGCTGCGCTGTGATTGGAGGACCTAAACGCAAGGAGGTGGAGCAGCTGAAAATAGTGCGGGTGGAGCTCAAGTAAGTCATTCTGCTCAAAACGATGATTGTAATAATGGAAATGACTTACTTTGGGAAGTGTTAATAATGATAATAGGGAAGCTGATGGTGATGATGCAATTATGAAACAGGAAAGCCCAAGAGTCCCAGAGGGAGATGAAGCTGTTGTTGGACATGTACCGCTCGGCACCGAAAGAACAGAGAGATAAAGTACAGCTGATGGCAGCGGAGAAGAAGGCGAAGTCAGAGGTACATAACCAACTGTACATGCATACACTATATAGAGCTCAAATTGCTGGAAGCAAAGTGGAATATCAGATTCATCAATGAAAAGATCAAGAGATTAATAGTTTATCAGAACAGTTCAGTGTTAAAATGTTTATTTGCATGTTTGTGCAGGCCGAGGAGCTCCGTCAGCGGTTGCGAGAGCTGGAGGAGAGAGAGAGGAGAGAAGGAAAGAAGATGGCCGACGAAGAGGCCCTGAGAAAGATCCGCTCAGTGGAGGAGCAGATCGATATCCTCAATAAGAAACTCTCTCTTGCTAAGCAGGTAGAGCTCAGATTTACACACATATGTGAGACTCACATTGAGTAATGAATGAGAAACTTTCTTCTGTAAAAGTCTGAATCGGTCTATCTCTCTCTCTCAGGAGGAAGATGCTTTGCTGAGTGAAATGGATGTTACTGGCCAGGCGTTCGAAGACATGCAGGAGCAGAACATTCGTCTGATGCAGCAGCTCAGAGAGAAAGATGATGCCAACTTCAAACTCATGAGCGAGCGCATCAAATCCAACCAGATCCATAAACTCCTCAAGGAAGAGAAAGAGGAGCTTGCTGACCAGCTGCTCACACTTAAAACACAGGTGGGTGGGCTTTTGAGATGGAGTGTTATCACGTCGAATGAATTCTTGAGTGAATCGTTTGGGATATGGCAGGGGTTTTCAAAGACAAAAACAGTGGGCCTCCCTTCTGACACAACGTACATGATGGCGCCCACAGCCTAACCTAGTATTCAAGTTAGAAAAACTAGGTTTATTAGGCTGCTGTCACTTTAAAAGGGACAGTTCACCCAAATATGAAAATTCCTTCATCATTTACTCACCCCTTGTGTCGTTTGAAACGTGTAAGACTTTCGTTGATCTTCAAAACACAAACGAAGATATTGTTCATTGAAATCTGAGATATTTGTCCCTCCACTGACAGTCATTCATATGGATTAGTTTACAATCTCTGTATGAAAGTGGTAGTTGCGTAGACTGTAAATGGAGGGAAAGTTATCTTTCATTAAAAATATCTTAATTTGTTTCAAAGATGAACGAAAGTCTTGCATGTTTGGAATGACATGAGGGTGAGTAATTAATGACATCACTTTAATTTTTGGGTGAACTATCCCTTTAAGATTAATGCTCTGTGCCCGGTTGCATAAAGCACCTTAAGTTTTTCCCTTAAGTATGACACTTAAGGGGCGATTTCCCCTTACCTAAGAGAATAACTTAAGGGTGTTGCATATAATCTCTTAAACGATTCTCTTAGGTAAGGGAAACATTTAAGTGTTTCACGACAGCGATCCTGAATTCACGTTATAAAAGTCTGTTGTTGCCATAGATACGCAAAACACTAACACAAGCGGGAAAGAGCCCCCGCAACCCGGTGAACCACTCTGCTGACAGACGATTTATGAACGTGGAAAACATCTCCCACTATCATCTGAAAACTCCCAGTTGCAAAAAAACGCAGTGCTATAAGCAGTTGTAACACCGCAGGTAAAGAGTGGTTGCGATGTGTGACACGGTCAAGGGCGCCGTCTAGTTTGTTAGTGATGTCAAATATTGCGCGTCGATCAAAACGGTATTCATGCAACAATATGGTTCTCCCTATCCCTAAAAATTCTTCTTGGCACATAATTATCTTCAGCTCGTTCCATAAATTCAGCCATGTCGTCTTATTTTTTGTCCGCGTTACTCTTAAGGTTACGATTTCCAAACCTTAAGTTATACTTAGGAAAATTACCGTTAAGGGGTTTTATGCAACACTTAACGCTTTTTAAGGGATTATTTAAGTGAAAAAACAGCATTTAAGGGAAATTCTAAGTGTTTATGACGTTTCACTTAAAAAAACAGTTAAGTAACACTTAAGGGAATTTTTCTGCAACACCCTTAGGTTTAAGGGAAACATAAGGGCGAACTTAAGGGAAAATTTAACTTAAGGTGCTTTATGCAACCGGGCACTGATCCAGATGCAACTATGAAGTATAATTAGGGTGGCTAGATTTCTCATGGTGGAATACGGGACAGGATGGACATCCAAATTTGCACCCTCCAAATTTCATGATATGAGAAATTTTATTTCAGGATATCGATATATATCATTAAATTCAACAAAAATGAAATAATTATAACAAAAACAAAGAAAGAAATGACAAACAATAGGCCCAATACGATAGCGATAAAATTAAACTGTTTCTCAGGGTACAGTAGGTTAATTTAAAGGAACACTCCGACTTTTTGGGACTTTAGCCTATTCACCTTATCCCCCAGAGTTAGATAAGTCCATACATACCTTTTTCATCTCCGTGCGTGCTATAAGTCTGTTTGACGCACCCACCGCTAGCCTAGCTTAGCACAAAGACTGGATGTAAATGGTTGCAGCTAGCATACTAATCCAAATAAGTGACAAAAATAACGCAAACATTTTCCTATTTACATGTTGTGATTTGTATAGTCACAGAGTGTACAAAAAACAGTCACATGAGAAAGACATATTTTAACCGTATAAATACTGGGAACTATATTCTCTGAGAACTGTCTGTCTCATGTGACTTTGTTTTTTGTACACTCTGTGACTTTGTACATCCAGTCTTTGTGCTAAGCTAGGCTAGCGGTGGGTGCGTCAAACAGACTTAAAGCACGCACGGAGATGAAAAAGGTATGTATGGACTTATCTAACTCTGGGGGATAAGTTGAATAGGCTAAAGTCCCAAAAAGTCGGAGTGTTCCTTTAACATACATTTATTGAACATCTTTTGTTGTTTCAATAACATTAATGACACAGAACTGTATTTTAGGCTAGGATCTAATATACTGACACATATCTGGTGTTCACCGAGGGGTTCACTTTCACTTAAGCCATATAACAGTCTGTATTTACGTGAGATACTCTACATGATGGTCATTTTGACAACTTTGTCTGTATTTGACCATCCAGGCACAAAGAGAACTGAATTCGGGATTGTGCGCTGTCTGGTGTGTGTCATTCAGCGCAAAACCACATTGAGTTATTTTTTCACAACTTGCACTGCGCATAATAACTTGATAAACTCTTTTTGAAGATCCTTGCTAAATGTACACATACGCTTCTTTGGCATCGTGTCTGACTTGATCTCGTCTTCCGCACTCTCTGATATCCCTCTTCACTTACTACTAGTTCATCAATAACGAACTGTGAACGGATGTTCATTTTGTTCTCCGAAATATACTATGGCGAGATTTGCTACATCTTTGATTGGGCTATTCTCGAGTGACAGAAGACTACTACTCACCTTAACCTTTTAAGAGGGCAAATGTTTAACCTTATTAAATGTATGCATTATCTTTTATGTCAGATATTTACAATTCATTCAGTTGCAATAATAATAGATTATATAGGGATGTTACCAATCAGATCAGTCTATAAAATCCATCTTTGCACTGCATAGTTTGAATGAATGATTCAATGAGTTTTGTTAACGGTCCCTTGTCACCCTCTACTGGTGTAAAGATGTAATTGATAATCTTGATTTGAAGCAAAAAGTTACTTTCAGAAGCATCCATAGACATCAGTGTTTATATTTGAACTATAAACTTTTATTCCAGTACTTCTATGATCATTTTAATTATTGTAGCAAAGAAATAATGATAATGTGTAGTTGAAAAGACTTTTTGTGAAGCTGTTTCATACCCACACGACAACTGCTCTCTCTGGCTCACTGGCAGCACAAACGCAGATTTGAATGTTCGCTGTGATCTTATTACTATTAGGTTTAATTGTAAACAGAAGAATCGTTGTTATTTAGGAATAAGAACATATGGGTGTTTGAATCGAGATTACCGGTAATCTTGTAATGATTAGTCATTCAGCTCTAGGGCTACGTGATCTAATGTTTCAGCATTGACATCACATGATGTGCCTTGATCTGTGATTCATACGGAACAGGCCCCACTGTTCAGAAAAAATGTGATGTGTATTAATTTCAAAGTATAACCATCATAGAGTGGAAGTTTATCATTTACATTGGTGTTCACGAGGATACTGAGTAGTTTGCATGTATGTGTCCCTTCAAGCACAAAAAGTCAAGAGCTTTTTGCTTCTTGCACTTGAATGCTTTAAACTGGCTTGAGTGTTTAAACTGACAGGACTTAAATGATATGCAGCTGAAACATGTTTGTGTGTTTCTCTTAGGTGGACGCTCAGCTGCAGGTGGTTCGGAAGCTGGAGGAGAAAGAGCGCCTGCTGCAGGGCACCATCAGCGCTGCGGAGAGGGAGCTGGGTCTACGCACACAGGCATTAGAGATGAACAAACGCAAGGTACATACAGTTGCAGGTTACCTCACACAAATTCAGTTTGTGTACTTGCAGCATCATAATGATAATGTGAAGTCAAGTAACAAGTAAAATTGCACTAGAAAATTGGTTTTCTCTGAGGAGGCAAGGGAGGCAGTGAGAATGAATGGGGAAAGACACTAGAGAGCTATGATATGACTGCGTCACGCGCGTAAAAGATTCCTGCGGGGCGTTTGAGGCGTAGAGTGCGGTGAATACACCTCAGTTGAAAAATCTGAACTTCTGCGTCAATTCGCGTCGCATTAACCAATCAGGAGCCTGCTTGCTTCACGTGGCATAAAGTGTGGGACAGCAGGTCATCAAACTGGGCGCGGGACAGGCGGAAGTACCGCTGAAAGTGACCGTCATCCAGGCGCAGCTCCTGGAGCAAATGGTGAAACTCGCCAAACTGGGTTCGCCTCCGAAGGGTCTGGTGGACCCAAATACGGCGACAATGACCCCTACGCCGCTGTTCTGCTCTCCAGAGCAAAATGATCTATCAACATCAGACATCTTGTAAAAAGATGGCCGCCAACGGGTTTCGAAACTTTCGCCTCTGACGCGTGTAAATTTCGCTTCAAACTTGTTTTTACGCGCATCAATTTCGCGCTTGGCACGTGAATGGACACAAAGTGGTCAAGCGTATAACTAGACGCGGCAGGCGCGAATTTGACGCGCTATTCGCGTCCGGTGTGAATGCACAGTAAGTCCACTCAATCTGCCAGACCTGCCGACTGCAGCTTTAAATTAGCCTGGGAAAACCCAGACCACTTCCGGCAAATTTAGATTTGCTCTGCAAGTGGGTCTGGCAAAGAGCCCATTGAAGCCCATTTCCAATCCGTCGAAATCGCGGCACCAATCAGAAACGTTGGGGCGGGCTTTACACGATGACGACAGAGCAGAGACGGTGACACAGATTTTGTACATTACAGAGATGGATGCCGCCGTGGAACATCACTCGTTCGAATCAGCTATCGCGTCTGTTTCAAGCGATTTAAAATAGTCATTTTCGTTAACACAAACAGAATTGCTGAGAGTCTCAGGTGTTTTTCCGTCGCTCTGCATACGTCATGTCATTCATCGCTCTGATTGGTTTTAGATCCTATCCCATTGCGCCCAGAGCCATTTTAGCGACGTCCGTTGGTGACGCCCCTGTGGAAATGAATTGTCTATGGAGCTTTGCCAGACCCTAACTCAGTTACAACTGAGAGTGGTCTGGGTTTTCCCAGGCTAGCTTTAAATATCACCACTTTCTTAACATGATATGTGAGGGTTTTTTTTTTGTAAGCAGTCAGTTTGGTGAAATTAAAGGTCATTTCCGTGTCTGTGACCATCATGCCTTATACAGTGTTCACTGAGATTTGATGGAATGATTATCTGAACATCAGTTAAATATACATACAATTTGTTACTGCATTTTTATAGTTATTATTTTGTAGCAAATGCAAGAAATGCTTAAAAGCACTAGCTTGTTGAGAAATATCATAATAGAGCATGAATTACATTGTAATGTAACTAGAATTGTTTTCTTAGTGTAAGTAGTTAATTTATTTAACCTGAAAAATCGGTCAACAATAAATAAGTCTAACTTAAAGGTATAGTTCACCCAACAGTGAAAATTGTCATCATTTACTCACGCTCATATTTTTCCGAACCTGTATGAATTTCTTTCTTCTGTTGAACACAAAAGAAGATTAATTGAAGAATATGGGTAACCAAACAGTTGATGGACCCCATTGACTCCCATAATATTTTCGTTCAATACTATGGAAGTCAACGGTGCCCCACAACTGTTTGGTTTCCCATATTCTTCATAATATCAACTTTTGTGTTCAGCAGAAGAAACTCATACAGGTTCGGAAAAATATGAGGGTGAGTAAATGATGACAGAATTTAAATTGAGGGTGACCTATCCCTTTTAACATGAATTTACATTAGAAAACATTGAGGACTTTGCCTCCTCATTTCAGAACAGCACTACACACCGCTGACGTGCGTCCATGAATTGTGTGTTTCAGGCGCAGGAGTCAGTGCTGCTCTCGGAGGAGGTGCGCACTCAGCTGGAGGGGGTGCAGCAGAGGTTGAGAGCGGTCAGAGAGGAGGTGGTTGAGAACAGCATTTCTCGAGAGAAGGAGTCTTTCAATGCCCGTCGTGCACAGGTGAGCAGACCCTTCTTTAGCTCAATGCATAATCAGAGGTTTAATAGTGTTGATCTACATCAGGGGTCGGCAAGTAACGTTGGCCGCGGGCCAATATTCTTTTTAGCCAGTAGATGGCGGGCTAGCTACACGGAGTAGGCCTCTGGATACAAATTAAATACTCTAAATGAACTCTGGGTCCGTGTATCATTAATTCAATAGTTTTTTTTTCAAATTAAAGGTAGGGTAGGTAGGATTTATATAAAAAACTTTTTCCCAAATTTGTTTAAACTGTTAGTATATACTAATACATAATTAAAATGTAAGTACTCTGAAAAAGAGAGTATAAAAATCGAGTGTCTGTAGTCCTCTCAGGGCTGCAATAAACACAGCTACTTATTTCCATTCGGGACGAATGAAATGATTGGCTGGGCGACTGTCACTCTCCCTGGCTACCATGGCTACCACCCCTGCTGCAGCAGGAGCTGCCCACATGCGCGCGCCCCTTTGACTCGAGGAGGGGAAGAGGCACGGAAGCTAAGAATAATCACAATGATGGCAGAGAAAGAGCTCCCAGTCAAAACTCCCAGTGCCTGCATATACAGTCAGCGAAGGCAAAAAAAGGAAGACAGTATTCGCCCTCGACCCGGACCTGTCCTTGAGCCGACGATACGGTACTTGTCTCTGGCTTGTAGTCCTCATCAGAGCCAACAGTGCTTTCATCGTGGAAGCTCTTACATGCAAAACACAGAATCTTACACGAAATGCACCTTCATCACAGTTAGGGATGGGTACCGAAACCCGGTATTAAACGGGCCCCGGGGCTGAATTTTGAAAGACCGCTGTATCGATAAGCTCGGACGTTATCGGTTCTACTGTCGGTACTAAAGAGAAATTAAGAAAATACACATTGGCCTACTATTTATTATTGCTATAAAAAAAAAAATATTATTTTTTATTTCGCCAGCCATTTCTATGTATAATAATATTAAACCATTTGTCTGTGAAGCATTTTTGGTATTCGCAGTCAGAGAGAGAGAGAGAGAGAGAGAGAGAGAGAGAGAGAGACATAGCGCACAACACGACAGCACTGTAATGAGTGACGACGGAGGACAGAACTAGACTTAACATTCAAACGTGTGTGGTTACAGTTTAGATCTGTGATATTAGTCTGATTTTATTTTATATTTCGGCTTCCAAAGATGATAAAAATAATATATTGAGGTAAAACCATTAAATACTATAGTCACATTCTGTCCAGCACAACATCCTTCCCTTCAGTGCGCTGTCTTTAATCCCTAAAACTCAAACTTAACGACAGAATCAGCACGATCGGTGATTGTTGTAAAATGCAGTATACTGTTGCTAAATTATTATTATTATTATTATAAGGCGGCGCGCACTCCGAAAACAGACCGCAACAAGACAAGCAATTAGCAAATTATACTTTGGGTTTCATGTGTGCGTCTAAATCATATGTACACAAAAAATATGTCAAAATGACCGGCTTGGAGATTCACTTAAACACCGTTTATGTCTTAAATGGACGTAGTTATGGAAATTTTTGGGAGAAAATATGGTGCAGCATCAGTATTAGATCAGCACTCGGTCTTAAAGGGGAAGCAGTCTAATTAACATGCTGACGATATTACTGCGAATCAAACAACCAAAGGCAAAGAGAAAATCACTCACAGCTCTTGAATGAATAACTTTAATAACATTAATCTATCTATGATAAACTATGCAGTGTTATTTTACATTCGATTACTTTATTAGATTTCCTTTTAGACCATACCTGAACAGTAGACCTTCCTGAAATTAAAGCACTCTGTAGGCCTATATAATGTGTATCTTTGTTTAATAGTTTATCTTTTGTTTATCTATTGTTTATCTTTGTTTAATATATATATATATATAAAACAAAAAGAACCGATAAGAATACTGTTAAAGTACCGGACCGATAAGGAGTATCGGTAAGAGTAGTAATACCGTTAAAACCTTAACGATACCCATCCCTAATCACAGTGTAACGGATGGTAATGGGAAAACGTGTATCAATGCAACCTGTTTTTAGCTTTGCCTTATGTTACTACTGTAGCTCGTTACTGAATCGAACTCAATAGATTTTAAACTTTACCAGTATCGATATGCTAGCTTGATAGTGAGTACTAACAGCCATGTTAGTTGTTTATATTCATAATGATGAAGTTAGGTATTTTATTACATGTGAATCTGACATGGTCACGAGATGCACTGCGCTCCTCTCCGCTCGGCCCTGGTAAACGCGTCCTCCTCCAGCTGAGCTTTGCGGGTTCATGTGTTTTGGGGGCGTGGCTTTGGAGCCCAGAAGGGAGGGGGTGGGAGAGAATGGAAATAAGTAGCTGTGTTTATTGCAGCCCTGAGAGGACTACAGGCACTCACGATTTTTATACTCTCTTTTTCAGAGTACTTACATTTTAATTATGTATTGGTATATAAAGACAGTTTAAACAAATCATACCTACCCTGCCTTTAAAACCAAAAATAAAAAAATGAAAACCGACTTGTTTTTCCATTATTTATTTCCTGATCTAAAAAAAACCCGATAACGACGGGTTTTCTGATTGTGTGCTCAGATCAAAAGTAGAATTTTTTTATTACTGGATTAGACAAATTTTTATTTAGATTTTTAATTTAACACCTTAAGGCTTAAGGTATATCAATGAAATAATTTTAAACAGATCAAGTACTATTGTGGTAATAGATTATTATTTATTTGGGACACACACCTAAGGTTTAAAGAGGTCTGCGCGGGACTGTTTTTTTCCTGTCCCGCTTCCACAAGTATCTATACAGCAACCGCTTAAAGCGGGTGAACACAGAGTGTATTTTATTTCCCGACCTGACGGGGTTTGCAAAATTTCGATTTCGTTTCCAGAATCTCACTTTCAAATGTCTCTAACGGAAAGAGAGAGATTAAGTTACTTAGCCTATAACAATTATAAATGCTATACAAAAATGGTGTTCGTGTCAATATAAATATTATTTTAACATTGTTGGCTACTGTCAGCAGAGAAAAAAAATGTCACGGAAAAAATTTATGAAATAAATAACATGAATTAAATAGGACAAATGCCTATCACTCAAATTTCTAAGCAACATAAACGATAACCATATTGCCAAACTATTTCAAACATCCTTGCAAAAAAAGAATGTTGTTGACTGACAATGGTTTCAGTGCCAAACAGCTCCTCAGAGCTAGGTGTACAGGTGGTCAGAATGAAGGTGTACAGGTGGTCAGAATGAAGGTGTACAGGTGGTCAGAATGAAGGTGTTCAGGTGGTCAGAATGAAGGTGTACAGGTGGTCAGAATGAAGGTGGTCAGGTGGTCAGAATGAAGGTGTACAGGTGGTCAGAATGAAGGTGTACAGGTGGTCAGAATGAAGGTGTACAGGTGGTCAGAATGAAGGTGTACAGGTGGTCAGAATGAAGGTGTACAGGTGGTCAGAATGAAGGTGTTCAGGTGGTCAGAATGAAGGTGTACAGGTGGTCAGAATGAAGGTGTACAGGTGGTCAGAATGAAGGTGTACAGGTGGTCAGAATGAAGGTGTACAGGTGGTCAGAATGAAGGTGTACAGGTGGTCAGAATGAAGGTGTACAGGTGGTCAGAATGAAGGTGGTCAGGTGGTCAGAATGAAGGTGTACACGCTGTCAAAAGATGTCGGGAGGTGGCTATTGTCAGTCAGACCGCCCAGATTTTTTATCAGGTAATACACATTATTTATCAGTGTGTTATACCCGAATAAATAATAATGAAAAAAAGTTCAAAAGTCGGACTGTAAGCGAATGAGACTTACAGGAGAGCATGATTGCTATTCACATCCTTATTAAAATGGCTGTATCTGTTACCACTATAGTACTTGATCTGTTTAAAATGATTTCATTGGTATGTCTGCTAAGGTGTTAAATAAAAATTCAAAATTCAAATTTGTCTAAACCCGTTATTAATTTTTTCTATTTTTGATCTGAGCGCACAATCAGAAAATCGGAAAACGAGTCATTATTGTTTTTTTTTTCATTTTAGTTCAGGAAATAATGGAAAAACAAGTCGTTTTTCTTTTTTTTCTTTTTTTGGAAAAAACTATTGAACGAATGATACACGGGATTTGTAAACCGTTATTGTAAAATAAAAATCTACATCAGATCTACATACTGTTGTTCATCTGTGGATTGAACACTTTTGATTATTTTTCTTTTGCTTCTAATTTACTGACTTGATACACTTATTGATTCAAATTATGATTTCATCGTATAATTTAATGTTTTAATAAACTATTTTGGATTTAACATAACAAACGGTGTGGTCTCCCCTATGTCATTGCTACGGTGAGCCAGGTAGTCGTGACATGACCATTTTATGCCATTTGTTTTTAAAACTGTGATGTTTCTTTTGATCTCATTAGGAGGACATTTCCAAACTGCGCAGGAAGATTGAGAAGGCCAAGAAACCGGCTGAGAACATTCGAAATGGAGATGAGATCCTGAATGAAGAAATAAACGATTACAAGGTCATTTTATGTTGTCCACATGGATGGGGACAACATTAACTAACTATGTTGTAAACTAACTATAACTAGTTGTGTGTTCATAGCCTTCAAGGATCTGTTTTTTTCTGTTTTGCAGGCCCGGTTGACGTGTCCATGCTGCAATTCACGTGTAAAGGACGCCGTTTTGACAAAGTGCTTCCACGTTTTCTGTTTCGAGTGTGTGAAGACGCGCTACGACACCCGTCAGAGAAAGTGCCCGAAGTGCAATGCTGCATTTGGTGCCAATGATTTCCATCGAATCTACATTGGATGAGACTTATGATAAACGGTATCTGCCTCTGTTTGGTCCAGTTCCTGGTGGAGAAAATCAAGTTTTACATTCCATTTGAAATTGCTTTTCAGGAAACCAACACGTTCAGTTGCATCGGTTCTGCAGAACTAACCTGGTCACATTCCACAGGCCAGTCTCGGCAAAGATTTTTCACTCATAAAAGCTGCTGCTGCTTGTTTGACTTCCTTTGAGTTAATAATGCCTCATCCAGATCTCCCATTCCACCTCAACAGAGCCAATGTGAACCCATTAACATGAGTGAGTTTATAGACCTGTGATTGAAAACAAGCTGCCTTGTCGACTGTGCAGTAGTTACGTTGCGTTCAGTTTGCTGAACAGCTGGTATTGCATTTTTGTACTGTCTGTTATGACTGCTTATAGTGATGGTTGTGCAACTGCTTCATTGAAATCCATTAAAATATTGAAATGTATTGACAATGTCTTTATGCTTTCTTATTAAAGTTATGGTAACACTTTGTTTTGAGGTGAAGTAGTTACACGTTACTACATCTACTTAATGATAACAGTAAATTATGCATAATTACAACTAACACTAAACCGCAACTCTATAATACGTACATGTAGTTAATATTACTTAGTACGTATAGTAAGTACAATGTAACTGTGTCACCTTAAAATAAAGTGTAACCAAAGTTGTCACTAATATGTATTTTGCTGATACAAAAAAAACAAAAACGTATAGTATGTTTACTTTGTGCAATGGTAATAGTTTATGAATCAACTCTGGAAAGTTTCTTTCCTCGTTATTTTTAAATTGAGAATGGTTTAGTATATTAATAAGTTTATTAGAAATTGTATGGTTACACTTTATTTTAAGGTGCCCTTGCAGTGTAATTATACAGCGGAGTAGGATTAGGGTTTGGTTCAGGGTCAGTTGCTTGTAATTATGCATATTTATGCACATTTTATATTCTCATTTTTCTATTTTCATATTTGGTACTCCATATAATAATCCTGTATTTATTGAAAAAGCACATGTCCCAGTGTGAGCGTGCAGATCTTCACGCACCTCGGGCGCTATTGTAAATTTCATAAGAAACACAAGATGGGGTAAGTGATACTGCAATTTTCGGTAACAATCTGATACCAAGTAAATACAGGGCCAGTATCGCCGATACCAATACCAATACTTTTTCATTTTAAAAGCAAAATTGTAGAAGTCTTTCATTTTAAAAGCATGCACTTGAACTTGTATTCACTTTCCTGTGTTAGAGCAGTGTGTCATGATTTATGAGGTGAATGCATCATTAATATGCTAAATCTGAATATGTTTGCATGTCTACTAATTTTTTGTCATTTGTGCTCTCAACCCACCTGTCAGTGACTTTTACCAATCTACCCTAATTATAGTAAATGTACTATTGTACACTAGCCTACTGTTGAAAAGTTTGGGGTCTGTAAGATTGTTAATTCTCTTCTGCATTTATTTGATCAAAAATACAGTAAAAACTGTAATATTACAATTTAACATGGGCTATCTGTTTTCTATGTCATAGTAAACTGTAATTTATTCACGTGATCAAAGCTGAATTTTCGGCACCATTACTCATGATGAGAATTCATTTTAATAAGCTGATTTGCAGCTCAGGAAACATTTCTTATTATTATCAATGTTGAAAACAGTTTCATATTTTTGTGGAAACCATGATACATTTTATGCAGAATTATTTGATGAACAAAGTTGAAAGAACAGCATTTATATCAAGTAAAAATTTATAACAGTGTAAAACCCTTGAGTGTCACTTTTGATCAATTTAATGCATCGATCCTTGTTGAAAAAAAAAATTAGACCACGCCCCCAACTATAACTAGATGCCGACTGTATGAATTGTGCACATCGTTTTTTGTGTGTTTCTTTTCTCAACTATCAGAAGTCGTGTGCTCGTCCGGCATAAGGATGTCTGTTCACAACGTTGCCTCGAGAAGTTCGGAAAAGCTGCTGTACTTTGGGTTCTTGGTCCTGGTTCGTTCAGTCTTATGTCATGGGTTTGCTGAGGAGTTCAATCCAGGCTCTTATGATTTTGGGTCCGTTATTCTGGAACCTCTGGACGGCTTGAGAAGATACGTGGAGTCCATTGTTGGCACCCATGTGATTGAGATTTGTGTTGAGGTAAAAACATATATAGTTTGTTGTTTTGATATTTGTGAGATGATGTAAGGCTATTTATTCTACGGAAAAATGTCACTCATTTAACCATTCAACATATTGCATAGTGGCTATACGTTGCTCTTACATTAAACTGTTTCATTGAACTTTTGTTTCAAACGTTTCTCCTGAAAATAGATACAAATGTAACGTTTGCTGGATATTGAGAAAATTTTAAATATTTTAGTTCATACTGGAGACACATATTACACAGGTTTTTGCCTAAGGAGAAACACCTGAGAAACACATAAATGGTTGTTAAACATTTGTCTTCACATCTAACAGGGAATGTTCTCAGAACTTTTGTTAACGTTCTGGCAAAGTTCCCTCAAAATCATGACCAAGCGTTCTTCCAGCAACGTTAGTAAAATATTCTAGATATCTGAATATAAGTGATCTGCTCTTTTAAATTCTCAGAAAGTTTGCACAAAAACATTAGGCTATTTATTCATGGAAGGTTAAAATAAACATTCAAAAGTTTTCCATAATGTTTGCAAAATGATAAAATGGAATGTTTCCTAGGGTTCACATCACCAAGAAAAAACATTTTCAGAACATTAAAACAGAACGTTTTCTAAACATATTCTAAACACTAGCAAAACATTCTTAGAACATTTCTGTTAGCTGGGTTACTGAATTCTGGTTACCTTGTAACTGAACCTTCACTAATGAATGCGTATACTTTTGGTTTGTGGTATTCACGGTTCTCTCCCTACTTTTATCTCTCTCTCATGCCATCCCTCTTCTTGTTAATCCTTCTTTAACCCCTTCCTCTCCTCCACTCATCCTTTGGCCTAATTTCCTCTGCTTGTGTCCCCCTCACCCACCTCTCTTTGACCCAGAATGCTGTGTTGTACCTTGACTCAGTGTTTGGCCCAGAGAACATCTATTCTGTTGCAATGGTAAGAACAAGTAAAAAAGTGTCAGAGCTCGTGTCCCACGGACTGATTTGTTCACTTGCTTTCACACGTGCACTGCTCATCCTTGTGTTCAGCCTGTTTTATGCTTCTGCGTCGAATCGACGGCGTACCCCCGCAGACCCCTCTCCGACCCTTCCGCCGTAGCTCGATGTCCCCACAACAACAGACCGGCGTGCAACAAGTCTCCACTAAGTGCCTCAAACAAAACTCCTGGACATCTCTTAAAGAGTCTATGCTCGCATACTTTTGAGAATCATACGTTTAGCTGATCTTGATAAATGCTCATTGTCACTCATGTAAACACAACAGTTTTTCTTCCGCAATCACACGTCTGCGCTTTGTT
The DNA here is from genome assembly GCF_949152265.1 of Phoxinus phoxinus. NCBI lineage: Eukaryota > Metazoa > Chordata > Actinopteri > Cypriniformes > Leuciscidae > Phoxinus > Phoxinus phoxinus. Next base: position 12,638,557 of record NC_136887.1, on the reverse strand, counting down.
TCTTGGCGGACCGAAAATAAACGCGACACTCGCGCCCCCCGGAAATCCGATAAAATTCAACCAATCAGATGACGACTTCGACATTCCTGAAGTGTTTCCAGTTAAGTGTACCATATGCATCTGACGTTTAGCCAACGTTCCGTGGGCGTGACGTCTGAGGCTGAGACTAATGGGGCCATAACGTAAGATACAAGGTAATGGAGCCTTTTATACATTGTCGTGTTTCTTAGAAATAAATATTGGACAAATTGAGTCTTTGGACGCCTCAGATGTAAAGTTATTTGCTGTCAAAGTGACGCCAAAATGAATGGGAGTCAATGGAATGCTAACAGCAGGTGAAGTTCTGCTACAATGGCGGCTCCCGGGGAGGCTTCAGTTCCCGGGCGGATGGATTACCCCCATGGCGTGCACCTCCAAAAAATTGTAACTACGCGACGAGGCGACGCACACCGCAAGGGCTGTGATTGGTCAGATTATACATCATTTCCGGAGTGTAGCTTTTCCGGTTTCCCCCTCCCGCTATACCGCCATTGTTTCAACAACGTCGTCTTTTTCTTCTGCGATTAAACATTTGCAATAAACTAATTTGTTGTTCAACGTCGATTAGCTCCAGCTGCAACAACACTCTGTCTCTTTCGCTCGCCATTGTCGGAAATGAAAAAGAGGAACCGGCGCACGGCAAAAAAAGCCCTCATAATCGAACATTAAACCTGACTAATATTACCATGAAATGCATATGCCCAACAATAAGCGAAATTATTCGTTTGATATTGACTAAATAAAAGCTTTACTACTTTGTAAATGCAAAAGCAATGATTTACCAGCCTAACATATAATTAACACAGAGCCAAATACTGTATTATGACATGACACTGTTTGTCCGGATATGTTAATTTATATCAAAAATACATCAAAAGTCCAATTCTTACATTCAATGACTTAAATTAACTCGTTCGCACTTTATATTATGCATCTTTAACTACTACGTACTTACATCCCCCGATGCAACGCTTTGCCCCATAGACATACATTGGTAAGTGCAATGATCAACAGTGATCTGTGAGTCGAGTTCAGATATAGACCGCCCTCAATGCTCACTACCTAGACACGTACTGGAACCTAACCGCTATTCTTTTCCTTAATGTTTCATTCAGTTTGTGAAAATGTTGCTGAAGTTTGTTGCTGAAGGAGCTGCCAGTGGACTGAATGTCATTGCTGTGTGTGTGTCTGAGATACTCGGAGCTATGGGAGTGAACGGTGAGTAAAGGTCATCTCGCAGGGTCTATGTAACTTGAATATGCATAACATCAAAGATAAATGTAATTCAGTGTGTAATTATCATTATAATATAAGCCACATGAAGCGTTTCTATCATCTGGCAAGCTTGAGCTGTTACATTGTAGCTTAGGCTATCGTAATGCTAATATAAAAAACTGTCACTTTGTATCTGTGGAATGACAAAAGTTTTAAGCATATCGTTCGTTGTGGTGTAACGTATCCTAGTGTTGTCAAAAATATAGATTTTTCGTTATATCGATTCTGAAATATTTCAGATACGCTTCCAATGCTGACTTTCTGCAGAATAGATAGACTATACGATACCAGCTGCTCTTTCTCTCCAACAGTGAGTTACACACAAACCCTCACTTGTTCCAGTTGCTCCGGGTGAATATTGTTGTTGTTACAGGGTTTTAATTTCGGAGTGGGATTGCGATGAATTGTACTCATTAATGCAGATTTTGTGCTCACACCCAAAAGTGTAGGCAGATAAAGCCGCCTCTCGGTACTAAATGTAGTTATTTTTCGCTGCCTATTGCGCTTAAACAGTTAAATACACACAAAATAATGTCAAAATGCCAGTCTTTGCGAGTATTCAAGTAAACACAGTCAATATGTTTTAAGTGAATGTAAAGAGTTGAGAAAGAAAACGCATGTGTAACTGTATAATGGATCAGTGCGTCAGGTCTTAAAGTGACAGCAGCCTAATAAACCTGCTGCCAAATTATGAGATAATACTAAAAATATTTTCTTTTCCCCATGGCATCAATGTCAAAATTGTGGCTAGTGTAACTTTGGAAAACCACTTAAACTTGCAAAAAAGTTAATGTCAAGCCCTGAAACTAAAAGTTTAATAATCGGTTTAATTCTATGAGAATAGTAAAAAGTATAACGATAACGAAACAGAGAAACGATATCGTTGGAATCACTTTCAGATAATTTTTTTTCTCCAGTTGACTAAACACATTTAGAGCCATTCAGAATCCAGAATTCAAGCATTTAAAATGGCAGAGGACAAAACATTCGGTTTATTATCAGCCCACACTGCAGTTATATTGTGCGTTGGTGATGCATATATTTATTAGAAATAACTAATATAGTTATTGTTATAGTTAAACTTTGGCATGTAAGGGGCTGTTCACACAGAATGTCCTTTACGGTCACTGTGATTTTGCCAAGTAAGACATGTTCATGGGTCAACACATGGGTTTCACAGACAAGGCTTAAATTAAGGGCCCCTATATGGATTTTTAAAAATGACCTTTCATGTAGTGTGTAATATAGCTCTAAGTGAATGAAAACATCCTGCAAAGTTTTAAATCTGAAAGTGCACCGTATGTTATTGTCTTTCAAAAGTAAGAGTCGACTCCGAGTCAATGAAATTAATTGTTTTTCAAACGAGTCATAAGCCGTTTCGTCTTGACGTCAAGATGTAACATTTGCATATTGCCCGCCCACTTATTGCGCGCGCAGACACCAGGGAAACTTAAACCTCAAACCGGCAGCTGATTCCTGTGGACACTGGACAGCATCATGTCGAGGAGACGCTGTGCTCTACAATGTGACGGTAAAGACATTTTTTTTTCACTGGCCAAGGACGAGCATGTGAAGAATCTGTGGTTACAATTCATCATTACCACGATACCACAGCAGTATAATCCTAAACTTTTGCTGTGTTCCCTTTATTTTACTGACGACTGCTTCTCAAATCTCGGAGTTCAATGCAGGATTCGCAAACCGCTTGCTCTTGAAAGACAGTGTTTAAAATACTAGTTTTGAGTTTTACATTGTGTAACTGTTAGGTCTCCTGCTAACTGGCTAACTCATGGTATCACTGTCTTAATGAAATACTTCTGCTGATCAGCGGTGGGACACTATTACATACAACTCTGTCTATTAATGCAGGTTGTCTGTCGTTCTCACTACTTTGAGGAAAGATTAAGCATGGAGCAAGATTTGTTTTACCACGCTAGAGCTCGGCTAACGTATTTGCATACATGCACTGTTATTGATACAGTTTCCACGTGTTCACCGCAATATATTACAAACATACTCGGTAAATAAATTAGTAACTTACAAGTAAAATAATCGGTTGATGGACATGCACTTGTTAATGCTGATGGTGAGGAATTGCAACATCTCATAATGTACCTCAAACTGAGTAGCGTATCACTGAAACGTCCAGCTCCAGTCGTCCCTGTGATGGAGGTTCGGGTTGAATAACTAGTTCTTCTAGCGTTTCATCATCGGACTCGCGCTCGGATTGATATGGTAAAATCGTCATTGTTTGTTACTGTGTTTAGTTTACGGTGTGGGAAGCCTCATGCACGCAGAGCTGACGTTGTTATGGCAATGGGAGTTTTTGTTTTCGACGAGTGGTGTACGCGGTAAACCAATCACAACAGACTGAGCTGTCTGGCCAATCAGAGCAGAGTAGCTCGCAGAAAGGAGGGATTTAGAGAGATTGATTCATTTGGCGAGTCGTTTAAGAATCATTGAAAATCTGGTGATGTGCCAAATCTGAAATCCTAACTCCTCCCACACTAGTTTGTGCTATAAATATAGATGCGTCTTATTGGAGGAGAGCAAAGCACCGTCCACAACATAAACCAGATAGCAACCACTCCAAATAGCTTAGAATGTAAATGTATAACAGTTTGGGAATCCCTGCAGTATCAAATGGGATACTGGGGAAAAATAGCAAATTACACAATAATAAAGACAATTCTGATAACATAGTGCTGAGAAATCACACTCATTTTCTTGAAAATGCAACATTTAATTAACATGTCCTTTTTTTCCTTCCTCTTTGTGTGTGTATTATTCAGAGACAATATCTATCACTAATTTTATCACCGAGGGAGTGTTTTCTGTGATCAAGTTTGCGGTGATCAAGTATGCTGTGCTGGCTCTGATTGGTTTCTTGCTGCTGGTCTTCCTGCTGCCCTTCCTGCTGCGGGTCACCATGAAGCTCGTGCGGGTTACCATGACGCTCGTGTGGAAAGTGTTTCGGCTGATGATCCGGGTCTTTAAAGCAGTTGTAAAGACGTGGCTGTTTAGCCACTTTTCCATTTTGCCCAAATCTACAGCGCTTGTATCTAAATGTCTAAAAAAAATGAAACCTAGCAAAAAAGCGAAATGACAGCGTTTCCATGAACCCTTATGTGCTGTTGGGGATGTTTTTATCCACTATGGGGTATTTTTGAGTCTTAATTTGGCCATAACTTTCTCCGTGTTTCAGCAAATGGATTGATTTTAGGCACATACTTGGGGAAAATGCTTTGAAAATTTTCAAAAACTCAAAAATACACCGTGGGCAAATTCACTACCCTTTCGTTATGTTCATGGCTGAAAACAGCCATTACTTTAAACTGCTGTAAAAATGTATCGGATAAATATATATATATATTTTTGTTGTTGTTGCATAAATCTATTAATCAACCTCAGTCCTGATCAAAACTACTAAATGTTTAAAAAAAATTCAGGATTTTAACTCTTTAATTGCCGAATTCATAAATGATGTCACTGATTTGGGGGGAAAAAACACACAAAATGACTTATTTTCAATATACCGGTAAAATGTGATTGTGGACTGGATTTTTTTTTACCTTTTATAACAGTCTTGGACATGTGAAAGATTAGAAACAACATTGGTTTTGATGCATTGTTAGTTTTTCTAACATCAGATTGTAACTTTTTCTCCCTCATTTACTGTTCGTGGCTGTTTTTGCCCCATTGACTTCCATTATAACCACATTTTTTGATGGCAAAGCCATGACACCATATAATCATGCATTTTTGATTGTTGGTGGTTTTCCCTGTTGGGAAGAGGTAAAACTTGTCATTTTTACTATTGATAACAAGGTGGCACCATTAAAGATACAATATGTAACAATTTTGTAATAAAAGATCCAAAAATCACTTGGACAGTGTGATATATTTCCTGCAGTTATGTACTTACAATATCCCAAAAGTCTCCAAAGATTTTTTTATTTCAGAGAAATTCCAAATTTAAATAATTGTCCGTCCCGGAAAAAAAGTCGCCTGTCAGTGACGCAATATCCGCTCTATGCTTGGTTTCTGCAATATCACGTGGACAAATGCGGAAGTGGTGGTTATAGCTGTTGTGTACATCATGGATCACGATTACTCTTTGGTAAGTATTGAAGTGCCAACAAAACGTAAGCGTCCATATGGGGATACACGCAGAATTTGTGACAAACGGAGGAATAAAACAAGGATAAATGACTATTATATTAATAAATATTACAGGGGGCATTATGTATTAATATATACTTTATTATAACAGGATAATGTTCACAGAACGTTGAAATTATGAACATGAAGAGATCTGTCATGGATTTGATTTTCAGATGGCACAGCATCGTCCAATCTATGGAGAGAATGAAAACGGGGGAATGAGTTTAAAGAAATAGCATTGATGACAAATATCATAAAATAAATGAAATAAGATGTTCATTTATCAAAGTATAAGTATTTTAAAGTAAGTTTTAAACATCTGTTGATATTAATCAGGTGATCTTTATGCGTCTATCTGGTTAAAGGCAATAATGGTTGTTTTAAGAAATAAAAACCATAGTTGTTAAATAAAACACATAAAATAGTGAATAAATGAAATACGATGTTAAATGATCGAGTATAAGCATTTAAAAGTTAATCTCTTAAACAGGTTGAACTAGTGTGTGTTGTGCGTCTATCTTAAAGTCACAGAACCTTAAAATCTTTCTGAGCAGATGAAATATTACGAATTAGCTCTAAAAATAAAAAGCAGTGCAGATAAATAAAATAAATGAAATAAGATGTTAAATTATGAGGTATTTTAATCTAATACATCATCGATATAAGGTCATCTTGTGGACACCACAATATACTGTCTTATACAGATAAATAAAACATGAAATAGTGAATAATAGTTCATATTATTTGAAATAAAATGTTAATTTATCAAGTATAAGTATTTTAATCTATAATATATCAGTGATGTAGGGTTATCATGTGGACGCCACAATATACTATACTGTCTTACACAGATAAATAAAACATAAAATAGTGAAAAATAGTTCATATTATTTGAAATAAGATGCTAATTTATTAAGTATAAGCATTTTAATCTAATACACGCAATATACTGTCTTACACAGATAAATAAAACATAAAATAATGAAATAAGATGTTAAATTATCAATTATAAGTTTTTTAATCTAATACATCAGTGATATAGGGTCGTCATGTGGACACCACAATATACTGACTTGCATAAATAAAACATTAAATAGGGAATAATAGTTCATATTATTGGAAATAAGATGTTAAATTATCTAGTATATTTTAAAGTTAGTTTTTAACATGTTGAAGTGAACTTACCATCGGTGAAACTAGGAGGTCTTTTTGTCTCTGGTTAAAATCACAGATCCTTGAATTTCTGAGCAGAAGAGATGTTGGCTCTCCGTTTGCTAAATTGAAAATGAAGATTGTTTCCATCATGGCACTGGCACCGCACCGGCCCTCCCCTTCCTCTCGGTGTAGTTGCTATGTATTAGCATTTGCGGTTTGTTTCAGGAAACATCAGGCAATTAAAAGATAGGCCGGTCACCTGGTGTTTTACATTCAAAGACCACAACTGTCTCCTATCATAAAATCTCCTTATCTGAAGCCTTACTGTCTGGATGTGACCATTTTGACACTTCACACGGACCAGGCTGTAAGATCAATATAATTAGATGTTTATACCAGTGTCTTCAGGAAAAAGTCAGGGGTCAAAACAAAATGGCCAGGAAGTTACATTTGATATAGCCTACTCTTATCCATTGATTGTTATAAGCTAAATCGTCCTTCCTTCCTGGGGGATCGGCCCCCCATCCTGTCTTTCTTGGAGAAAGCATGAAAAAAAAAAAAAATCAATTCTGACACCTTTTGGAGATCAGATTTATTTTTCTAAACTTATTTTTCTTTAATCTTAGAACACATTATAATAGAACACCCTTTGACTTTATGAATACACATAGGCCTATGACAGCTTAATGATTTTGTATATGTTGTACATTTATTTAAAGACTGCATGTAGGCCTACCATTTTGACACCTGTGTTTCGTTTGTGCTACCATGTATTTGCTATAACAATTTAAATATTTGAAAAAAAAATAGTTAAAATCAATTAGTGATGCAATCCTTTAAATCTTAAGTTTGACTGCATCAGAATTAAATGGATGTAAAATTATCATCATGTCAAATCAAATGTGACATTTATTTAACATGACAGAAAATACAGTAACACCAATGACACAAAGCATCACCAATGACAGACATAAGACCAAAGATCGTTATTCTTCAACCATAATTAAGTAGATGAGACTAAATTGTTACATTTGGCATATCATCTAAATGAATAGCTTTGAATAAAGTTTATCTGTAAATGGGAGTCACTGGTGTTTACAAAATGGATACTACAAGGTATCAAATCACATCTTGTCAATCATGGTAACTAAATTAAGTGTAATACATAATTATTCTAGTTTTTTTTCCATAACTGGTACAAGACCAAATAATAATAATGATCGGTTCAAGCTGACAGAACCTGGGAACCTGGAGTCAAGTCAAGATCTAAATTATAAAATCTCACGAAAGTGTGCGGAGAGGACCAACCTGCCGCCACACAAATGTCTTCCAAGAGGGCCCCTCTAAAAAGTGCTTGAGAGGAAGCCACACTTCTGGTGGAATGTGCTCTGATGCTGAGAGGTGAAGGCAAACCACGCACCTCGTAAGCCAGCGAAATAGCGTCAGTAACCCAATGGGAAATCCTCTGCTTTGATGCGGCAAGCCCGCGGCGGCCAGCACCAAAAACATACCAAGAGCTGGTTTGATTTCCTCCAACCGCCTGAGCGATCTACATACAACCTCAAAGAACGGACCGGGCAGAGCAAGTTAAGTTTCCTTTATTCCTCAAAGGCAAAAGGAGGAGGGAAGAAAGCGTTAAGGTTAACCTGAGAGCGGAACGCTGTATAAAGAACCTTGGGTACATACCCTGACCTCGGCCTCAAGGAAACCTTGACCAGGCCAGGAGCGAAGTCCATGCACGACTCACTAATAGAGAGAGCCTGTAAATCCCCTATCCACTTTAGTGAAGACAAAGCCAACAAAAGAGCAACCTTCAGGACCCTCCAGGACGATTGACAAGTCCCACGAGGGAATTCTAGGGGAGCGAGCCGGTTTTAGGCGCCTAACCCCACGCATAAAGGGCGAAACTAACCTCAGTTTACCCAGGGGAATCTCGTCCGATTCTCTATGAGCGGAAATAGCTGCGACGTATACTCGGAGAGTGGAAGCAGCCGTTCCGGAAGCAAATTTTTCCTGCAGGAATTCCAGCACTGAGCCTACTGGGCAGCTAACTGGGTTCCTATCATGTGCTAAGCACCATGCCTCGAATACTCTCCACTTGGAGGAATTCAGCCTCCTCGTCGAAGGGGCTCTAGCACTCGCGATGGTCTCTTGAACGTCGGTTGGAAGATCAAAGCTAAAAGCTAACGGCCTCTGATAGGCCAAACGTACAGCTTCCAAATGTCGGGCCCTGAATATCCTGCCCTGAAGCTGGGAAAGTAGGTCCTCCCTGACCGGGATCTCCCAGGGGGAGGATTCCAACAGAGGGATCAGCTACGAAATCCATGGCTGGGAAGGCCAGAATGGGGCTACCAGGAGGAGGTGGACTCCGCTCTCCCTCACTCTGGACAGAACCGCCTGGATCAGCTTGATGGGCGGGAAGGCATAGAGTTTCTGCATCGGCCATGGGTGGGCGAATGCATCTATCCCAAACGGAGCTGGAGGGCTCAGGGAGAACCAAAGCAGGCATTGGGACGACTCCTGAGATGCAAAGAGGTCCACTTCCGCTTTCCCGAACATCTCCCAGATCAGGGCCACCGTCTGGCGGTTCAACATCCATTCCCCCGACCTGAACTTCTGCCTCGACAGGAAATCTGCTGCGAGGTTCAGAATCCCTGGGACATGAACTGCTCTTAGAGAGAGAAACTTGCCCTGGGACCACAGGAGAAGGTGACGCGCATGCCTGTTTAGGGTGCGCGATCGTGAACCCCCCTGCCTGTTCACATGGGACACTACCGCCATATTGTCTGTTCTGACAATGACATTGTGTCCTTCGAGGAAAGGGAGAAAGTGGCAAAGAGCCAGGAAGACAGCCCTCAGTTCCAAACTGTTTATGTGCCACGAGAGGGTCTCGCCAGTCCAAACCCCACACGCTGGTCTGCCCTCGAAAACCGCTCCCCAGCCGGTCAGAGAGGCATCTGTCGTAACCATCTGGCGTCAGAATACCGCACCCATACCGACCCCTTTATGAAGGAAGAGAGGGTCCCGCCAGATCGACAGGGCGCGAAAGCAACTGCGCGACACCTTCAATAGGCGAAGGGCTGGCCCCGTGGGCCGAACCCCTGACAGCTTCATCCACCACAGAAAAGATCTCATGTGGAGCACCCCTAGAGGTAGCACAGGGGAGGCCGCGGCCATAAGACCCATAAGACCTGCGGCAGGTGCTCATGGACACATGATGGCCCAGCGCAAAGCGGGTCAGACATGTCACCAGACTGGAAATCCGTGCAGGAGCCAAACAGGCCTGCATAAGAACGGAGTCCATGCGTACCCCCAAGAAAACCGTGCTCTGAGCTGGAGTAAGAACGCTCTTCTCCGTATTTAACATCAAACCGTGAGACTGAATATGACGGAGTACAATGTCCCTGTGGTGAGTCACCAACTCTCTGGAGAGGGCTAAAAGGAGCCAATCGTCCAGGTAGCTGAGTATACGGATGCCCTGGAGCCGCAGAGGGGCCAGAGCAGCATCCATACACTTTGTGAATGTCCTTGGCGCTAGAGCGAGGCCAAAGGGGAGGACCCTGTACTGGTACACCTTTTCTACAAAGGCGAACCTGAGATACTTCCTGTGTCGCCGTACGACCTGGATGTGGAAATAAGCATCCTTGAGGTCTACTGTCACGAACCAGTCCCCCAGCCGGATTTGAGATATGATAGCCTTCAGCGTCAACATCTTGAATTTCCCTTTGTAAAGAGAGAAATTCAACCGGCGAAGATCTAGTATCGGCCGCAGGCCGCCTCCCTTCTTCAGGACCAGGAAGTAACGGCTGTAGAAGCCCTGTTCGACTTCCCCCGAAGGAATCTCCTCTATCGCCCCCTTCAGCAGAAGGGATGAAATCTCCTGCTGTAGTACAGAAGCCTGAGCGGCACTGTTGCGACAAAACTGAAGCGTGTAGCCGAGCCGAACTGTGCGAAGGATCCAAGGCGATACCCCTGGTAAACGCTCCCATTCTAGAAAGAAATGTGATAGAGGGAGAGGAGTGTTGCAGTGCAAGGGATATACCTGAGGTAGGGTGTCGCGCTGATTCCCATGGGGCGGAGTGGTTGACCGTGGAGGAGAGCGCTTGGTGTCCTGACACGTACTGGGGGGTACCACCGACTGGATAGGAGTAACTGGGTCTGCCTGCTCCAGAGGAAGAAAAACTGTGCCTCCGAGAAAGCGATTGGCGGGTGTAACGTGCACCGGGAGCGAGGGGGGAAAGCAAGACGCGTCCTCGGACTGGGTGGAGAGACTAAAACAGGACTTACACTTCGAAGCACACTGGGTGGCGAAGGTGAAAGGGTTGCAGGAGGAGAGCCGGTTGGAGGAGGGCAGAAACGCTTGTGCGGTCTGTCCCAACCTCATAGATCTGGTGAGGCTCTCCTTCTTCTGACCTGCGGGTCAGGAACGGCTCGAGGAGGCTGGAGCGGCCGGTTTGTTGGACCGCTGCAGCTGAAGGCGCTTGTGAGGGCGCTGGCGGGGAAATGGACGACCGCGAGCTCCCCAGACCGTAGTTGGTGGGGGATGAGTCGGGTCACTCCTTCTAGTAGGGAACTCCGCCCTATGAGCAGAACGTTCTCGGGTATGAGAAGGGGGAGGGTTGGAGTCTCTTGGCTCTCTAACCCTCCTAGGCATAAACTGCCTGAATGCGGCCGACTGAGACTTGGCAGCACGGAACTTCTCAACCACCGTGTTGACTGCTTCCCCGACAAGACCGGAGTGGGAAATAGGGGCGTCCAGGAGAAAACTCTTATCCGTCTCGGATCTCCGTAAGATTTAACCAGAGGTGGCGCTCTGCGGCAACCGAGCCCGCCATAGAGTAAGCCACAGCCCGAGCAGTGCGTTTGGTGGCTCTTAGGGCCAGATCTGTGGCTTTGCGAAGCTCTTTGACAGCTTCGGGCGTCAGTCCATCTCCTTCATCCATGTCCTTCAAGACGTCCGCTTGGTAGGCTTGAAGGATGGCCATGGTATGCAGGGCCATGCCTGCCTGACCAGCCGCCATGTAAGACTTCTAAAAGCTTTGGAAGGAAGGAGGGGACGCGGCTTCCAGGATAGTGCAGACGACGGGGCAAGGTGGTTAGCCAGCGTGTCCTCGACCGCTGGAATAGCGGAATAGCCCTGCTCCACAAAACCAACGAGTTTGGTGAAGTCAGCGGCTGCCGCATTAGTTAGGCGTGCGGAGAAAGGCTGCTTCCAGGATCTGGAGATCTCATGATGCAGATCACTGAAAAAGGGCAGCTTTCTTCGCTCTGGCCTAGAATTAGGAATTAGAATTAGGCCACTCAGGAACCTCTCGTCGAGTTTGGATGATTTAGACTCGCGGGGCTCATCAGGCCAGTCTATAGAGAGCTTCTCCGTAGCGCGCGACAGCACGTCAATAAGCTCCGTGTAGGCCGGAGTAGGCCGCGTGCTATGGCCGCTAGGCGTTTGGATAACGTCATCAGTCAAAGCAGGCCCGAAATCCTCGGAGTCGGAAGCTGCAGTGTAAATCACGTCATCCAGTCCGAAAGAAACCGATTCGCGGGCTCCTGGGCTGGGGCATAAATAATCATGCGCGAATTCGACCGTGCCACGTGCGTGCTCGGGAGAGGGAGGGAGAGAAAGGGCGAGGCCCGTCTGCTCGTACTCAATATCCTCGAGCTCAACATTCAAGCCCCAGGTCGCGGATCCACGAGAGGCCTCAGCAGTCTCTGGAGCGTGACGGGGGGGAACGAATGACTCCTTCTCGGAGGGTTTTGAGAAGGAGATTGTCACAAAATTTGCATTTTGACAATCCTAATACAGCCTCACGCGCATGCGAAAAACCCATACATTTAACACACTTACTGTGAGGGTCGTCGTTCGAAATAAAACGAACGCATGGTGGGGAGCAGCGTCGATAATCCATGACACTTCACTGTAAGGAGAAAGGATGTTCCACTTATACCAGTCGCTGAAGTGTCGAGACGAAAGCTGTAGTTGAAATTCGAATTTTGGGCTCAGAAAAACCGAACGAAGGGCAAGAAGTGACCGCTTCGTGAAGGCAGAGAAATCTGAGGAGAAGATGGGGCGCGGGCGTTTGTCATGCTACAACGTAAGAGCGTCGGGGTGGAGCCAGTTTGCACGAGCGCCATCAGCCAATGAATTGGCGTGATTCTATAGGGCTTCAGGCAATCGGCACATCCAGAGGATATCCCACTGCGCTATCCGCAGCGTTGAGTGAACCTATGAAAGAGAACACATTTGAGGACTAACGTTACCTGTCCCTTGTAAAGGCTATGGGTAAAATTCAAGCATAATCGCAACAATCACGCATGCACAATTTACTACAAAAGTGTGAACGGTGTACAGGAAAAAAGCCATTCAGCTGTACTGAATACATGATACAGAAACCCTCTCTTCCGATCTATTGTAAAAGTTTGTAACCATGATTGTAAATTATAATTTTTTCCCCACTAGCAGATGACACCATTTTTATCTTGTTTCTTTGTACAGTTTTTAGACGAAGAATACTCTTTGAGCACTGTCAAACATGTTCATATAGGAATTAATGAACAAATACAGCATAAGAAAATTACAAAAATTAAAACATTTAAACTGTGATATTATTTTAGGTCTGTCTACGAAGCGGTCACAAGTCACACAATAGGCCCTACCTCAACATGCAAAGTGCGCAGCGATGTTTTTCTGTTACATATACATGTACGACTGTTACACTTAAGACAAACCTATCGATTAGTTACACATTACAAGTCAAGGTGCCACAGACACACTATTTGTCATGTTTGTCTTCACAATTTGTGCTTCTTTAAGATAAAAACAAAAAAACAAAACAAAAAAATGTTTCAGTGAATACCAAACTGTTGAACATAGCTCAATCTCCCAAATATTAACAATTGTGAAAAATTAAGATATGTTTCTTTGATTTTGTTCTAATTTTTCTAAACCAAACTGTTTTGAAACCGTTTTCATTTTTAACATCGCCATTCTTATTGTATTGTCGGGTGTGATTGTAATGTTTGTGGGGTGTTTTCTTTACACTTTCCCCCTGGATATCTGTTTTCAGTTATCAGTAATGCACTCTAGGGGCACTATTTTAACGATCTGAAACGCAAGTGTCAAAGCGCAAAGCGCAAGTAACTGTGGGCGGGTCTTGGGCGCTGTTGCGATTTTCCCGGCGGGATAAATGCCTCTTGCGCCCGGCACAAATCTAAAAGGGGTTGGTCTGAAGTAGCTTCATTATTCATAGGTGTGGTTTGGGTGTAACGTGAAATAAACCAATCAGAGCGTCCTCTCACATTCCCTTTAAGAGCCGGCGCGCTTGTTCCATGGAGGATTGCTATTATAACAGCGGATTTGCCAGGCGCACGCCAGGAGCGGTTCACAGCCGAGGAGACCGACGTTCTCGTCAGGGCCGTAAAACACAGAGAAGTGACATTGTATTTGGATGATGGGAGAAACCCACCCAAATAAGCTTCGGTTAAACAGGCGTATAATAATTTGGGTAAATGTGTAAGCTAGATTTATGCCTATTTTTTCACATCTTCATGGACAAAACAATGATTTCCCTCGTGTGTTAATATTTTTCCTTGTAATAATGTACGATTTGCAAAAATGAAAACTGCTGCGTCCGTTTAGATTAGAGAATCAAAGTGTATGCGCGTTGTTCACACGCTACACAATGGCCAAGCATGCGCCCTTAAAATAGCATATGACTATCGCGCAACGCGCCACTGTCTTTAGACTATTTTTCTGGTCAGTGGCGGAATTGTTTTTTTAAACTCCAAAATAGCACCAGGGAGCGTTTGCGCCGGAACACGCCTCCTCTTTGTGCTGAACCGCCCCGGGGAGCGCAAGTTTCTTAGTTAACCGACGTGTGTCTGTGGAGGGAAAAGTCCGCTTTGCGCGGGTGCAAAATAGGAATGATACATGCGTCGGTGTACAAAGTCAATTGCGCTGGGTGCAAGATAGGGCCCTAGGTGTTCTCGTCTTCTCTTTGTTCATATACAACAACATTCACATGAATTGGCTTGATTTAATAAAATGACGGTTTAAACCATCATCTTCACTTGAGACACGGTTACATTATATTATTATACCCCAGTCAAACTCTACTCTATGGCATTTTTTAATTATCTCAGTGTTTCTTGCTATGTTTATTTGTTTAACCGCCTCAAAGAAAAGCCTATGTATGTTACAGACGTAATAATGGTTTATTCAGAAATTTGTAGATTACTGTTTAAAAGTCAATGTGTAGGGTTATATACAATCGGTACATTGCATTTTAATTTTACTCTAGACAATTTAATAAACGCTTCAGGGACTGGACTTCAACATTTAATCTTTGGTTATTGTTAACTTAAAGTATGCACAAAAGAAATTCCACCCTATCTACTTGCTAAATGTGTTATGGATCTATTGTGAACAATTGTTCGCACATGCATATGTTTTTGACCTTGTAATGTTTAATCAAAATTTTGTTGGAAAATCAAAAATATATGTTGGATTTACTTAACTTTTTATGTCAACAGGTTCCACGTAACTGGGTTATGTTGCATTTAATTAACATTGTTTATTTCAGCAAACTTACGTTTACTACATAAGGTTAATTAAATGCCATTAGTTGAATCAGGTTAACATTTCTTAATTTTGTCCAAACTATTAAGTTCAATTATCCTAAAATTAATATCAAACAAAAATTAAAACAAATAATCCAATTGTTTAATTGATTCGTTTATTTAGTGATTGTGTTCAACAATTTTTACAACCTTTACAAATGTTATCTAATAAGATAACCTTTTACAAAAGCTTTACTCTGTATAAAGACTCTTAATGTTAGGCATTTGCTAGAAGACGGTTTTGTTACGTCCAATGCATGCCCAAAGTAGTTGTTTTTTATTATTATTAAAACCACTTTAATTGTTGTTAGCATGTCATTAACCCAACATGGTCTACACTTCACCGCAATAGTAACCTCCAAAACATATCAGAAACTCTTAAATAAGTCACCAATTTTTTATCTTGATGAAAAAGCACTTAAAATAACATTTTATTTCAAATTTACACCCCCTATCCAGCCCAGTGCAATGCATGATGGGAAGGGGAAATCCTGTTCCTATAGTTACTATAATGCTATTTTAACACAACTTCATTTTTGTACTCAATGGACTCAAATGGATTAAGTAAAGTGGTTGAAAAGAATCGTGTTGGATTAACTTCGTAAATTAATCCACACATCTTCTCAAGCCGTCCCTCTCCCTCTCCCTCTCTCTGTTCAATACACTCTCAAATCATTCAAGTAAATTCAGTTGTTCAATTTACAAAGTTAATCCAACACGATTCTTTTGTGAATATTTCATTGCAGTCTGTTATGACTGCTTATAGTGATGGTTGTGCAACTGCTTCATTGAAATCCATTAAAATATTGAAATGTATTGACAATGTCTTTATGCTTTCTTATTAAAGTTATGGTAACACTTTGTTTTGAGGTGAAGTAGTTACACGTTACTACTACATCTACTTTAGTGATAACAGTAAATTATGCATAATTACAACTAACACTAAACCGTAACTCTATAATAAGTACATGTAGTTAATATTACTTAGTACTTATAGTAAGTACAATGAAACTGTGTCACCTTAAAATAAAGTGTAACCAAAGTTGTCACTAATATGTATTTTGCTGATACTAAAAAAAAAATGTTATTTTTAAATTGAGAATGGTTTAGTATATTAATAAGTTTATTAGAAAGTGTATGGTTACAATTTATTTTAAGGTGCCCTTGCGGTGTAATTATACAGCTGAGTTGGGTTTGGTTAGTTGCTTGTAATTATGCATAATTTACTGTTATACCTAGCAAGTAGCCTATATGTAACAAGGACATTAAAATAAAGTTTTTTTTCCCTAAGGTTAAGAAAAAATAGGCTACATACAAAGGCCTAATAATTGTTAGTGTAATTATAGCCTATGCTATTCAATATATTTATATAATATGATGGGACATGAACCTGCACAGCAGGAATGTACATTAGCAACTCATTGTCAGTTTGTATAATTTATGCACATTTTATTTTCTAATTTTTCTATTTTCATATTTGGTACTCCATAATAATCCTGTATTTATTTAAAAAGCACATGTCCCAGCGTGAGCGTGCAGATCTTCACGCACCTCGGGCGGCAACACCTCGCGAGCGTTACTGTCGCGTCGAGAAGGTCCTCACTGCAGAACATGAAATCCACTGGGAGGAGTTGGATCCAGATCCAACTCCTCCCACTATATATACTTCGCCCCCACGCCCCATGCCCCACCACCAGATGAACCAGCATATCGGTGATCACCATTGTTTGCTCTCATCAATGTAAGTCTACATTTTGATTACTAATATAGTCGAGATAGATTAATAATTTAGTGTGCATCTTTAAGTAATGATCACACTTAAATATATGTTAAAGTTTTGACAGTGTCCATACTTTTTGATAACACCAAGACATGTTTAACTAGTCCGCTAAACTGGCATCCATTAATGGTAAGTTAGGTCGTTTGTAGCGTTAACGTTAGCACGCACGTGTAGAGGTGGCCTATCTATTTAGCTAAACTAATTAGCTTTGGATAATACTGTTGGTATGTTCATATGTTTATAGCTAGGATAAGCTAACATGTGGTGTTGTCTGTCAGGTAGCTATCTAGTTAGCCAGGTTAGCCACGCTACCCACTAGACAGGTTAGGCAAACACTGCACTCCAGGTATGCATTGTTAGTTGTTGCCATGGAGTGTTTTACTTTCAATGATGAATTAAAACATTTAAAAAAATAATGAACATTTAAATATTTGCTTTCTTTGCTAACCCACAGGATATGGAGGTCGAGGAAGAAAGGGGGAACTTTTTAAAATAATATGTGAAGACACCCACCCAGACTTCTGCCAGATCTGTGCTGACCTGAAAGGATGAATAGTTAATTGTGAATGTCCGGTGGTTTCCCTGTAATGTTTGTGTCATTTCTGCGTGTGCTCCCAATGTAGTTTCCTTATGTTTTGCCTTCAAAGTTTCCCTACTGTTTTCAAAATGTCTGTTTTACCTAGTGTGTTAATAAACTTGTTTTTTTTTCCCTATTTAATTGTGCTGGTAATGAATTGTTCATGCATTTATGTAAGTGAGATGCTCATATGTTATGTAAATTAAGTCAGATTCCCTTGTGAAGTCATTTATAAGTTTAAAATTAGTGCTGCTATAATTTAGTCACTTACAGTTGCATAATCAGTGGAAAAGCACACATATTTTCTACATGAATTTAAACTTGATTTAATATTACTCAAAAGTAGACGCGCCTACTTATTAATATTATAATATTTGATTTAATATTTGAAATCAAAGTGCATGTGGACTACTGAGAGGGGTAAAAGATCAGCCAATCAAATAATACATTTCTTTTTAAGAGATATTTATTCTTGCATGTAACAAGGAACTACATGCTTTTCAGGGAAGATGAAATGTAAGAATTTTTAATCAATCTTTTTGTTTTGGATTATAATTTAACGCCTTTTCCAAATGAAAAAAAACTGCAAATGTTACAATGTTTGTAACTTTTTAAACTTCATTAAATAAGATTTGTTTTCAGCAAGTTTGTTTTTCTGTCAAAAGTCAAATCATCTTAATTTATATAGCGCTTTTAACAGTGTTGTTTCAAAGCAGCTTTACAGAGATAAACTTATAATTTAAGGAAATGGAGATGGTTTTGGTTCTTTAATACAATTATTTTCCAGCTAAAGTTAGTTTTGATTGATTCGCTTCCGTCGCAACGATCATTTGTTATTAAATTAGGTTCTTAAATTAGACGACACCATTCTCTCTACACAGACTTTAAACGCGAACCTGTGAGAAACGCTAGGAACCTGTTGACCAATCAGAATGCAGTGGGAGGAAATCCAACTCCGCCCCTCTGATCTGGATCCAACTCCGCCCATCGGATCTGGATCTAACTCCGCCCCTTGGATCTGGATCCAACTCCGCCCCTTGGATCTTATGTACTGCATTGAGGTGCTACTGGTCGCGTCGCTCGCTTGAAGTGGCAACACGGTGTTTCTCTGCATGGCACAGGAATGCAGGAGGCGGAGGCATAACCGTATTAACATGTCTGTAGTCCAACAATAGTGTTCAAACTTTACCCCACCGTGCACGACGAGCTGTTCAAACACTTTAACATTTAAACAGATCCTCAAATACTGGATTCATACTGGATACTCGCTCAATGAAACGTTTCGTTCTCTTAAGAAATTTGACTTTTGCACTTTAGAGGTTAAAAACCCTCGTTTTTTTGTTTTAGACAGTTTCAAAATTCAGTTGCATCTTATTTTATCTTTGTCTTAACGCTTTGTTGTTCGATACCATATACAGTCATCTAGACGCTATTTTTAAGTGCCCTTGTCAAGCGCGTGCCCGCGGACTTCTTGAGGCGACTGAATGTGCTCAGCCATGAAATAGTTTTGTCTGAAGCAACTAACGTTACCAGTAGATATTTTTTTTTATTCATTGACTTTTTCCATGTAAAAAAAGAAAAAAGAAGAACACTGGACAAACCTATCGAGCTAGTGCACATCGTTTTTTGTGTGTTTCTTCTCTCAACTATCAGAAGTCGTGTGCTCGTCCGGCATAAGGATGTCTGTTCACAACGTTGCCTCGAGAAGTTCGGAAAAGCTGCTGTACTTTGGGTTCTTGGTCCTGGTTCGTTCAGTCTTATGTCATGGGTTTGCTGAAGAGTTCAATCCAGGCTCTTATGATTTTGGGTCCGTTATTCTGGAACCTCTGGACGGCTTGAGAAGATACGTGGAGTCCATTGTTGGCACCCATGTGATTGAGATTTGTGTTGAGGTAAAAAAATATATAGTTTGTTGTTTTGATATTTGTGAGATGATGTAAGGCTATTTATTCTACGGAAAAATGTCACTCATTTAACCATTCAACATATTGCATAGTGGCTATACGTTGCTCTTACATTAAACTGTTTCATTGAACTTTTGTTTCAAACGTTTCTTCTGAAAATAGATACAAATGTAACGTTTGCTGGATATTGAGAAAATTTGAAATATTTTAGTTCACACTGGAGACACATATTACACAGGTTTTTGCCTAAGGAGAAACACCTGAGAAACACATATATGGTTGTTAAACATTTGTCTTCACATCTAACAGGGAATGTTCTCAGAACTTTTGCTAACGTTCTGGCAAAGTTCTCTCAAAATCATGACCAAGCGTTCTTCCAGTTCCAGTAACGTTAATAAAACATTCTGGATATCTGAATATAAGTGATCTGCTCTTTTAAATTCTCAGAACGTTTGCACAAAAACATTAGGCTATTTATTCATGGAAGGTTAAAATAAATATTCAAAAGTTTTCCATAATGTTTGCAAAATGATAAAATGGAATGTTTCCTAGGGTTCACATCACCAAGAAAAAACATTTTCAGAACATTAAAACAGAACGTTTTCTAAACATATTATAAACACTAACAAAACATTCTTAGAACATTTCTGTTAGCTGGGTTACTGAATTCTGGTTACCTTGTAACTGAACCTTCACTAATGAATGCTTATACTTTTGGTTTGTGGTATTCACGGTTCTCTCCCTACTTTTCTCTCTCTCTCATGCCATCCCTCTTCTTGTTAATCCTTCTTTAACCCCTTCCTCTCCTCCACTCATCCTTTGGCCTAATTTCCTCTGCTTGTGTCCCCCTCACCCACCTCTCTTTGACCCAGAATGCTGTGTTGTACCTTGACTCAGTGTTTGGCCCAGAGAACATCTATTCTGTTGCAATGGTAAGAACAAGTAAAAGTGTCAGACCTCGTGTCCCACGGACTGATTTGTTCACTTGCTTTCACACGTGCACTGCTCATCCTTGTGTTACTGTGTGTGTGAAAGCGACAACTGCCACGGAGAAGAAAAAATGCCAGAACAGGTGCGCAAGTGCTTGGTGGCTCACGCCCAGAATGCCAAACAATGCTACTTTGCTCAATGATTATTTTCCCATATAAAGTCAAACACACACTCTCTCTCTGTGTGTATACGTTTGTTTGTGTTCGTCCTTCACCAAATGAGGTGACCAATATGCCAGAGAGGAGTGTATTTGATCACAAGTAATGTATGTGTGATAGCCACGCATGTGTGTGAGTGAGTGAGTGAGTTAAGCAGGATGCCCAGCTGTCACTGTGGCAGCTTTACACACACACACACACACACACACACACACACACACACACACACACACACACACACACACACTCACGTGTGTGTTTTCTTCTCGTACAAATACTATTAAAGATTAGCCCTCCTCCTTAGCCTTTTCAAGCTAGATTCCAAACCTGCTAGTTTGCTTTCTTTGTTTAATCTCAGTCAGCTGATGGGTTATCTTATCACCACTTAAAATAATGTTTTGGGTTCAGTACAAGTGAGCCTCGTAAAAACAAGCAAAAATCATGGTTTATGCACTTACAGTGGAAAATAACGTTCTGGAAGCTTTAAACTCGAAATGTGCAGCTCACATATCAAATCACTTTGATTCCTCTTTACAATAATGTGTTATTTGAGCCGTGAGGCTGGAATACACTACTCGACTTTTCCCAGATTTACAGTCTGAAGGAGTTGATGCCAGAATTAGAAACTAAAAACCAAAGGCAGTCTTCAGATTTAAAAGTCGTGTAAGTGTATTCCAGCCTTAAATCGCGTGTTCTCAACCCAGATTTTACATTGAACATCATGTGACAATCAACACAATATCACATTTGCATGGAGGCTTGTTTCCACCACTAAATAAAGAATAAAAAAGGTTCTCCGAGTTTATATCTCGCAATTCTGACGTTATAACTCGCAAAAAAGTCAGAATTGTGAGATCAAAAAGTTCCAATTATCTTTGAAATAGTTTTACTCCGTGGCGGAAACAAGCTTCAATACATTGGTTTATACAAAAATGCCCTCATAATCGAACATTAAACCTGACTAATATTACCATGAAATGCATATGCCCAACAATAAGCGAAATTCTTCATTTGATATTGACTAAATAAAAGCTTTACTACTTTGTAAATGCAAAAGCAACAGTGGAACTATGATTTACCAGCTTAACATATAATTAACACAGAGCCAAATACTGTATTATGACATGACACTGTTTGTCCGGATATGTTAATTTATTTAAAAAATACATCAAAAGTCCAATTCGTACATTCAATGACTTAAAACAACTCGTTCGCACTTTATATTATGCATCTTTATATATATTATATCTTTATATATATATATTATACATGTACTTTAACCCCCGATGCAACGTTTTGCCCTATAGACATACCACTCTAAAAAATGCTGGTTTGTTTCATCCCAATTTTTGGTCAAATATGGACAAACCCAGCCGTTGGGTTAAATTTTTTAATTAAAATTTTAACCCAACATTTGGTTTGTCCATATTTGCCCCAAAATTGGGTTGAAAGTTTTTAAAGTTAAAAATATTTTCCGTAGTCAAACGTATGTCACATATGCTGTCTGTGGAATTTGTATTGAACCCAAAACACTCCTTTAATTGAATCACACGTGCATTGTGTCAGAGTGTTAGTTAATGATCAACAGTGATCTGTGAGTCGAGTTCAGATATAGACCGCCCTCAATGCTCACTACCTAGACACGTGCTGGAACCTAACCGCTATTCTTTTCCTTAATGTTTCATTCAGTTTGTGGAAATGTTGCTGAAGTTTGTTGCTGAAGGAGCTGCCAGTGGACTGAACGTCATTGCTGTGTATGTGTCTGAGATACTCAGAGCTACGGGAGTGAACGGTGAGTAAAGGTCATCTCGCAGGGTCTATGTAACTTGCATAACATCAAAGATAAATGTAATTCAGTGTGTAATTATCATTATAATATAAGCCACATGAAGCGTTTCTATCATCTGGCAAGCTTGAGCTGTTACATTGTAGCTTAGGCTATCGTAATGCTAATACAAATGACTGTCACTTTGTATCTGTGGAATGACAAAAGTTTTAAGCATATCGTTCGTTGTGGTGTAACGTACCCTAGTGTTGTCAAAAATATAGATTTTTCGTTATATCGATTCTGAAATATTTCAAATACGCTTCCAATGCTGACTTTCTGCAGAATAGATAGACTATACGATCCCAGCTGCTCTTTCTATCCAACAGTGAGTTACACACAAACCCTCACTTGTTCCAGTTGCTCCGGGTGAATATTGTTGTTGTTACAGGGTTTCAATTTCGGAGTGGGATTGCGCTGAATTATACTCATTAATGCAGATTTTGTGCTCACACCCAAAAGTGTAGGCAGATAAAGCCGCCTCTCGGTTCTAAATTCAAAATGCCGGTCTTGGCGAGTATTCAAGTAAACACAGTCAATATGTTTTAAGTGAATGTAAACAGTTGAGAAAGAAAATGCATGTGTAACTGTATAATGCATCTGTTCCCAACAGGGGGGTCGCGGCCCACAAGGGGGCCTCAGCGAGCTCCGTGGGGGGTCGTGTCATATTTTAAAAAGTTTTGAGCAATGAGCATTAAATAAAAGTCCTTAACTTTTTTTTGTTCAAAATGTACAAAATTAATATAATGAGCGAGTTCATCATGAATCCATTTTCCAATCCGTGTTTTTGTCTTATCCTGAACCACTATGGTACTCCTATAATAAGTGTTTACATTGGGACTATTTTACACTGGTTCAGATCGCTGCTGCTGCGGAGTAGCCCAGTGCCTGCGTGACTCGTCATAGACGTACCATAGGAGACGTACACAGAGAGAAGTAGTTCCGGCTACAATGTTCTTCCGAAAGACGCATTATTCTGTTAATAAACGCAAGTTTATTATCGCTCGCTATAGCGCCAAAAGCCTCACACTGATAAAGCCTCACAAATAACATGCAAGTATTGAGGCCCCAGACAGTCATTTAGTAATAGCCTATATTCTTTTTTTTTTACCTACACACCAGTGTGAATATTTTTGTTATTGCATTTCAAATAGGGCCAATTTATAGGCTACTCCTAGGCTTATGTTTTTAAATTACAATGGGCCTACTGATGTTTTTGTTATTGTATTTTCAATATTATAGGCTAGTATTTGTGCATAAAAATATCTGGTTATATTAAACATACCGTTTGTTTGAAAACAACATATTTTGTCATCCTTGCTGCAAGCTTACAAGAGCGATAATATCATTAAATGTGGGGGGGCCCTAAAATATTTTCTTGGGGAAAAGGGGGTCTCAGACAAAAAAAGGTTGGGAACCACTGGTATAATGGATCAGTGCGTCAGGTCTTAAAGTGACAGCAGCCTAATAAACCTGCTGCCAAGTTATGAGATAATACTAAAAATATGTATATGGCAGTTTTTCCCCATGGCATCAATGTCAAAATTGTGGCTAGTGAAACTTTGGAAAACCACTAAAACTTTCAATGTCAAGCCCTGCAACTAAAATTTGAATAATCGGCTTAATTCTATGAGAATCGTAAATTCCACAGAAGTATAACGATAACGACATAGAGAAACGATATCGTTGGAATCACTTTCAGATACATTTTTTTCTCCAGTTGACTAAACACATTTAGAGCCAATCAGAATCCAGAATTCAAGCAATTAAAATGGCAGAGTACAAAACATTCTGTCATTTTATTATCAGCCCACACTGCAGTTATATTGTGTTATATTGTGTACATAGTGCTGAGAAATCACACTAATTTTCTTCAGAAAATGCCACAATTAATTAACGTGCTCTTTTTTTTCTTCCTCTTTGTGTGTGTATTATTCAGAGACAATATCTATCCCTAATTTCACCGCCGAGGGAGTGTCTGCTGTGACCAAGTGTGCTGTGCTGGCTCTGATTGGTTACTGGCTGCTGTCCTTCCTGCTGCGGGTCACCGTGGGGCTCGTGCGGAGAGTGTTTTGGCTGATTAAAGTGGTTGTAGTGCTGTCGCTGTTTGTGCGGATCGTCAGTGACCCCGTCGCCTCCCCTGAGGTCACCACAATGAGACTCACCTTACTAGTGCTCGTCTGCGCTGTGTTTGGAGTCGCTATGAGCAGCGGAGGAGGAGGAGGGAGTCTGGAAACCCGAATCTGCAGTCTGGAGGGTCGAGTCAAAGGCATGGAAAAGAAGAAAAGAGAGTGATGAGCATCTCAAAACATGTATACGGATACGGACTCGTGATAACAGAAGGATGAGGAATTAGGAATGACATTCTGAGTGTTTTATGTAACTTGAAGCAGCCTTAGGAGTATTTATGTCTGATTTATCCTGATTTGAATATAGTGCATAATTCACTGGACCAGAAAAGGAATTGCTTTATTTTCTCTGTAAAGCAAGAAGACAAAACTCCATCAGACAGCCTCTGTGAATTTCATGTGGTATAATTAAAGCTATCCTTCAATGTTGCCTGTTGCTTTATGACTGTCACTGCATGAACATATTCATGTTCAGTTCAACTGTACAACGACAGTAACAATACGAAATCAACACAATGAAGACACAGTCACACCGATTAGAGAAACACATATATGATGATCATACATTGTCGACAATGTCTGACTGGACTATAGCCTACATTTGAATGTACTCTGGCCTTATTTGTCACAATATGGATAAACTGTATAGATATATGCATAATTATCATGCCTGAATAAATCTGGCTAATTTGCCTAAGGCTGTAGGTTGGCTATGGTCGACTTATTCCCATATGCAAAAGTTTAGCAGCCTCAATTTTTTTTGAATGCATATGCTTACAATTTATTAATTTCATTAAATATACACTGTTTAAATTAGATTAAACTGACTTAAAAAACGAGTTGAACCTTGTATAACATAAAAAAGTTGAAAATTGCTTATTTTGATGAGCAATGTAAAAACATATGTTTTCATAACTTATTGGTCGTATAATTGTTTACAGTGTATAGTATAAATGGACAAATGCTGCTAGACATAATCTTGGAACTAACCTTTCTGAGCCACGTTGTTGTCGTTATTTGAAGCGTGGTGCCGGTGATGATCAGTTATCAAGTTCACACAGGTGGACATAATCACATTAACTATCAACCCGATACGCTAGTTTGGCAACCATAAATACTGTTTTCAGCACTAAAATTATTATATTATTTGACTTGAGCATTTTAAACATAACGAACTTGAAATGTCTTTGCTTGAAAAGTGTTTTTAGTTATATTCCGTCGGCACTATTTATCTGCTGCTGTATCACGTGTCACTTTAGACGCCATGTTTTTCTTGTGTCATTTAAAAAAAAAAAAAATTATATTAATGTATAATTTACAATTAGTTCTACTAAATTAACAGTATATTAAAACACACAATATATCATCGTTCAAAGAAAAATTATATTCATAACTGTCGGGGAAACACGCGTGAGAGCACAAGTCATTAATTGTAGTAAGTAAGATACACATTGTTTAACACGTTACAATAAAGTTTTATCATTTTAACTATATTAGTTAACATGAACTAACAATGTACAATACTTCTACAGCATTAATTAATATCAGCATTTTCTTATAAATTACCATTCGTTAAAACTAACATTTTATTAAATAAACATTAACAAAGCATTTTTTTAAATGCTTTAAAAATATATATTGATCATTGTTAGTTGATGCATTAACTGTTAACAAATGATACCTTATTGTAGTTACCATTTTCCTTAAAAAAAGAAAGATGATGTTGAGTTTGCTAATAAGATAAAATATAGAAAGGCAATAAGGGTCTCCAAATATATACAGTACCTACTGCACTTTTTGTCATTGTGAGAATCCTAATACTGAAATATAATTGATCCAGTAGATAGCACCACTCTCACATTCAAAGGACATCTACTTGATTTATTCAGACCGTTGTGATGTTTTTGATAATTAGACAGATAGACAGACAGATCTAGAGTCATGTATGTAGAGACATAGATAGACAGATAGATACAGAAAGATAGACAGATGATAGATAGAGTCATATAGATATAATAATAGATAGATTGGTAGATGGATAGATTATAGAAAAACAGACAGTAAGACAGAGATATAAACAGATGATAGATAGACAAACAAACAGATAGATAGATAGATAGATAGATAGATAGATAGATAGATAGATAGATAGATAGATAGATAGATAGATAGATAGATAGATAGATAGATAGATAGATAGATAGATAGATAGATAGATAGATTGATTGATACTAGAGAAAAAGGAAATCTGATATCTGTATATTTGGACGGATCAAATAAACATAACTCCATTTTATTAATTTTCTGGATTTTTTTTGTAGTTCACATTTTATGTACAAGTCACAAAACTGTGCACGTAAATACAAAAATACATAAAACATACAAGAGTGAGATAAATAAATACAAAGACACCTTCAGCTCCATTCATGATAACGGTGTTACTAACGTTAAAGGCTACAGCGTAACATAGCAAAGTTACTTAGTAAAGAGCGGTGAAGGTGTTCATTCACACGGTCCGAAATAAAAACACAGCTTTGATGGCGGATCATCGGTTTCAAACGGGGGTTTTCAGATGCAAAACTCATTCCTCAGCTTGAAGCGCTCAATCTGAATGACTAACTCAGTCCTGTGACTAAACAGTCCGTTTAAAAAAAAGACTGCTTTGTTGCAAACCAAATTATAATACAAATAGAATGCATTTACCCATAAGCCCCAGTCTACAGTGTATCTATTTTCTTCATGACGTCAAGAAAGAAAAGACACCGGGCTGATTAAGCGAGGCTGTATATGTTTCCTATTACTGCTCACGTGTGTATACACATATAGATGAGAAAGTCAGTGAAGTGTCATCCTGTGAATGCTTCTGAAGTCTATACGCCGTCGCCAGCTGGGCTTTCACTGGACAATCTGTGGCATTTCACTCCAGGCTTTGGCCTTCTTCTTGGCGAGAGCCAGCCAGGGGGGCTCGTCCTGGGACAGGGGCGCAGCGGACGGGTCGGCGCTTCTCTTGCTCTCCTTCTCTAGCATGGACGTGTTGGAGAGCTCCAGGGAGCAGCACACTGTTCATTCAAAAACAAGGCTCATATCAGTCATCTTCCTTTATACAGCATTTATTACATCTCACTGTTTTCTCCAGATACACTGTTATTGAACTGAAGTGAATCAACACGGAACTGACTTCATCTGAATAATGACCGTTTACTATTGTCTTTACAACAGAATTGAACTCTGTTTGAATCTTCGATTGTTATTTTTCTGTTACATTACATTAAATGCTTTGCCTCCCAGAATTAAAGCCACAGATCATAAAACTAAGCATTCAAATAATTACTAAGACACATTATTGAGAGATATAGAGTGAGAAATTATATTTATAAGTAGTCTGCTATATAGTTATAAAGATCTCATTGAGTTACATTACAAGCTATTAGAATTGCATCATACTTTCGGGTTAAATAAATAATATCGGAAACAAATTCCGGCTCAAAGTTTATCCTCCTCAAATATGAGCTCCATATTCTCATTATATCAAACTATATAGGTAATAAAAGCCTGATGTATCAAATGTGATACTCAACAAGAAAAAAAAAGTTT
The DNA here is from genome assembly GCF_949152265.1 of Phoxinus phoxinus. Taxonomy (NCBI): domain Eukaryota; kingdom Metazoa; phylum Chordata; class Actinopteri; order Cypriniformes; family Leuciscidae; genus Phoxinus; species Phoxinus phoxinus. The sequence goes on along the minus strand of NC_136887.1, from coordinate 12,610,351 downwards.
TTCTTTAGTTTATATCATATATATAGTATATGTGATATATATACACACACACACACACATAATATATATATATACACATACATACACACACACACACACACACACATATATACACACACGCACACACGTATATATACATACATATATGTATGTATATATATATATGTGTGTGTGTGTGTGTGCGTGTATGTATATATATATGCATGTATGTATATATATATATATATATATATATATATATATATATATATATATATATATGTGTATGTGTGTGTGTGTGTGTGTGTGTGTGTGTGTGTGTGTTAAAAAAAAAAAAAAAAAAAAAAACCTCTCCTTTACCCTCCCTTGTTTTGGATTATGCTACTCTGAGCAATGCCAGAACTTTGTATTTTGAGCACTTCTTGCGTTATTTTTGCTTCTTCACGATGACTCGCTTGTTGTAGTCCTTAGTTGTAAGTCGCTTTGGATAAAGGCGTCTGCTAAATGACTAAATGTAAATGTAAATGTGTGTGTATATGTACATATATATATATATATATATATGTATGTATGTATGTATGTATGTGTATGTATATATATATATATATATATGTGTGTGTGTGTGTGTGTGTGTGTGTGAGATATATGTGTGTGTGTATATGTATGTATGTACGCACACACACACACACACACACACACACACACACACACACACACACACACACACACACACACACACACACACACACACACACACACACACACACACACACACACACACACACACACACACACACACTTCATAAGAAACATTTTGTCTAAAGGTTTAATTAAATTTTTTCCGGACTATTGTTATATTTGTCAGGCTTATTTTAAGTTAATTTAGATTAAATTTAGACAGTTACAATAAATATCCACGAGGGGGCAGACATGTATCGATACGATTTCCCTGTTCACCCTCAGCTTACAACACAACCTCAAGCTATTAAGAGATTAAAACCATATTTTGTAACTTTGCAGGTCGCTGCACATTTCAAACCTAAATCCAGAGAAGCTTTGCTGATACTAACGGAGAAATGATTACCTTGTAAAGGTGAACATGGCTGCGCTAGTTGCTCTTTGGTGACTGGATTTGATAAACTGGTCGGTGAATCCGGTCTTTTGTCATCCCCCTGAAAACAAGTGCATACATATTAAAGACAAGTGAAAATAAACAGTATTTCAGAGATGAACAAAAAGAGCCATGAAGGAAAATGTACATGAAACTTTGAAAGGGATGTTCAATGCAAACCCTATCGATAACATTTGTATCAGAGCTTCATTCACTTCATTAAAGCGCCACAGAACACTGAACACTTTCCCAAGCTGCAACATGCAGAGATGACTAAGTAGGATGTGTGTGTGTGAATCTGATCGTCCTGTTGCTTCATGATGCTAAGACAGTTTTCAAGCAGCTCCTTGAGAAGCGAGCAAGACTGTACATGACACGTTTCTGTGGATTATATGAAACGCACCTGTGAGGGAAGTTTCTCAGCTGAGATCTCCATGAAGTTCTTCTGCTTCTGTCTGGCCACGGAGATCCAGCTCGGAGACTCAGAGCCACCGCCACATATTCTGCCCAGCGCATCTTGAAAAGGACAGAAAATATCAACCATCATATCATTTTATGACACAAAAATGAAGAGAAAAATAATGCTAAACAATAATATAATACATTTTTTTAAGATCTAGTCAAATACTGCCCTGTATTATTTCCAGTATTCTTTATAATCGTATTTATTTATGTCAAGTTATGCAAGTTAAATGTATTGCAAATGGCGTTAAGATTTCAGAAAAAAAAATGTTGCATAAAATCAGCTTTTTAAGAATATAGCTACCTGGGATTTTCCTGGCCGACATCACAGCGTCAACTATCAGATCAGGCTTCTTTGGCAAGACGGGCTTCCTGGCGTTCTGGTCCTGATCGGGTGTCTCCTGCGCCCCTGAAGCCTCGCCGTGTGTCCAAGAGGATTCTGCCTCTAAACCGTAACGGTGCAGAACGGGAGTCTTTCTCAAGCGCACGCCAAACGGGTTCTCCGGGCTCGTCTCTTCCTGAGCGTGGACGGTCTCTCTCTGCGTGGGAAGCGACGGGCAACTTTGACTTCCGCCTGGCACGGGTCGTTCCTCTTTTACGGGAGTGAACAGTTGGTATGTCTGAGGAGATGAAGCAGTGGCCTCTAGAGTCTCTGGCAGCAGCGGCGAGACGCTCTGCTCTTGGGTTCCTCCAGAAGACAGTGACCTTTGCCACGCAGGAGCGATGGTGAAGCGAGGGTGAACCTCAGCGCTGCTCCACGGCTCTCCTGTAGGCGACTCAAGAACCGGCTGACCTTCATGCTCGGAAACAGCCTCACGTGTTTCGGAAGACTCTTCCTGAGGCTCTGTAGACACATCTGGCTCATCGGACTCCTGCTCTAGAGACAGTGAAGCGTTGGAGAACTGAGAGTGGAGAATTGGACTCTCGGGCGTAGAAAGAAGGACCTCAGAGGCTTCTGTGGTCTCCGTTGAACTTCGGATATCATCTCTGACTGTCCGGTCAGATTCAGAAACGTTCTCAACGTTGACTTCCACCGATTCCCTGTCGTCGACTGAAGTCTCATCTTGGTTCTGACCTTCAGCTTCTTGAGGCTCATCATTCGTAGGGCTCTCGGTTTTCTCAGGTTCTACCTCATCGTCTTTCTCAACATCGTATCCACCGTCTTTGGTTTCTCCCTCCAATTCGTCTTCTTCTTCGACAACATCTTCATGCACCTCATCTTCGTCTCTTTCTTTGACGTTGACCGCGAAAGCTTTTGGCGATCCGAAGAACTCTCGGTCCTGTTTGGCCGTGTGCACTTGTTCGTCAGCATCAGCTTCAGGCACTTGGTGGGTTTCGTCAGCAGACTCGGAGTCTTCTAGCAGCTCTTCTTCTTCTGTGGTCTCCTCTGAGATCTCTTCTGAATCCACGGATGATTCTGGGAGCGAGTCAGGCAGAGGAGCCGGTTCCTCGGTGGTCACTATAGGGTTTGAGGGATCGAGAAGATCATTGCTGTCGTCTTCTTCAAGCTGAGCAAACACACATCCACTGTTTGTGTCTTTCACCTACAAAAAACAAGCACAAGAGTTACAATTCACGAGTTACAATTAATATGTGGGTCAATGACACTATGCATCAAACATACATAAACATTTTATTCATACATAACTGACTTGAACATACAATTTTCATATTTTTTGGGGAATAGAGTAAAAAAATAAAAATGTCAGGATGAAACAACTGCCCAGTGCTTAGTTTATTTTTTTGTATATTTTTATCAATATTTTGAATTAGGTTTTATTTTTTATGTTGATTGTAGTTACATTTTTTTGTAATTTCATTATGTGCTTTTGACATTTTATTCGGTTTTTTTTTTGTACTACTGCTATTTAGGTTGAAAAAATATTTAAATTTTAAAGGGGTCATGACATGTTTTTTTATTTTTTATTATTATGTTCCCTTAGGTGCAAATATAGTATTACTATAGTTTTTTTTACAAAAAACTTTTAAAATGTAGTGATTTATGACCTTTTCCGACCCTGTTTCTCATCCTCTGATTCAAACAGTCTGTTTTGGGGGTGTTACCCCTTTAAGAGTTCAGTGTTAACGCCCACTGTTATGATTGGCTAACGTCAGTGCCTATGCATCAATTATTAACGCCCCCAGCCAGAACCTGTGCGGATTCAGCGTATTTAAAAAGTAGTTTAAAGTTTTAAACACATTACTTACAGTTTGCGTCGTCGTTGTTGAGCCCAGAATAGTCAGCAAGGACTTATCTTTGAGCAACAGTTTTCTGGCAAAGCCAGCATCATTTTGGGATTTGTTCTCAAAACAGTCATCCCTCAAATGTATAGAACAAACGCTTAAACTAACACTGCCGTGACTGAGACGTCCGCAAAAAATAAAGTGCATCCATTTTCCCTGACGACTGGATCTTTCGCAGCGTATTCAAAAATGTTGTTTGTCCACAGCCAGGAACAGCACATCTGTGGCATCGTCATTTCCCTGTACACAGACCCACTCGCTGTCCGTCGACTGAACACTTGTGAGGCGCGCGGGCGCGACAACGATACGAAATGAGCGTAGTTGCCTTGCGCTTTAAGCGTAGTTGTCTTGGGCTGGAGGCGGTCGTATGCAAACGCTGGTACGTCACTTCGTACCGTGACGTCACTTCTTACCATGGATCCAGAACGAGCTGTATTTAGAGCTTGATTAAATAAATGATTCGTTTATAATGGGGAGGACGTCTTAAGCTATGAAACTTGCAGGACGTTTTAATGGTACAAAGACCTCTTATATACCAAAAGATCAAGGCAAATTTGGTTTCTCATGTCATGACCCCTTTAATTTATTTCCAGTTAATAATTTTAGTGCTTGAACAAACTTCTTTTCGTTTATTTTTTTGTAACTAAAAATAATATTTTTATTTTATTTTAGATTTATTTAAATTAACAGAAATGTTTTTAATATTTAGTTAAAGGGTTAGTTCACCCCAAAAATGAAAATAATGTCATTAATGACTCACCCTCATGTCGTTCTAAGCCCGTAAGACCTCCGTTCATCTTCGGAACACAGTTTAAGATATTTTAGATTTAGTCCGAGAGCTTTCTGTCCCTCCATTGAAGCTGTATATACAGTATACTGTCCGTGTCCATAAAGGTAATAAAAAGATCATCAAAGTAGTCCATGTGACATCAGTGGGTTAGTTAGAAGTTTTTGAAGCATCGAAAATACTTTTTGGTCCAAAAATAACACAAAATAAGACTTTATTCAGCATTGTATTCTCTCCCGGGTCTGTTGTCAATCCTTCACAGTGAGTGACGCTGCTGACGTAAGGCGCTGATGACGTGTTATCTGGTGCACCCGAGCTTCATTTACAGTCTGAGGGAGATGCACGCTATATTCAAGCTATTCTACATTGTTTGCGTGGATATCATTTTTTTAATGGTGCGTAAATGTGCATGTCGCGGATGAGACACTTTTACAGCGTGCGTTTCCCTCAGTCTATAAATGAAGCTCGGGTGCACCAGATAACACGTCATCAGCGTCTTACGCCATCAGCGTAACTGTGAAGGATTGACAACAGACCCGGGAGAGAATACAATGCTGAATAAAGTCTTATTTTGTGTTATTTTTGGACCAAAAAGTATTTTCGATGCTTCAAAAACTTCTAACTAACCCACTGATGTCACATGGACTACTTTGATGATGTTCTTATTACCTTTATGGACATGGACAGTATACTGTATATACAGTTTCAATGGAAGGACAGAAAGCTCTCGGACTAAATCTAAAATATCTTAAACTGTGTTCCGAAGATGAACGGAGGTCTTACGGGCTTAGAACGACATGAGGGTGAGTCATTAATTACATTATTTTCATTTTTGGGTGAACTAACCCTTTAATGATAATAACACCGCAACTGCCTAAATAATAATCTGAATTTCTTATTGAGCAGTTTGGCATAATACTTTATTATTACTATATTCAAATACTATATCATTTTGTACAATATATTATGCTATATTATTAATAATATTGAATTAAAATGTATAATAAATAAACATATGTTATTAAGAAATAAAACTTCTTAAAAAAGGGATTTAAAATAAAAATGTTATTGTTAAAATGATGTCTGCCAAATCAAAGTGATGTAGTGAGTGGACATGCACAAAAAAATAACATAAATCAGGAAATGATATCATAGAGACGACCCCCCGCAGACCGTCATGACTGTTAATGAGATTTATGAGTATGTAAAAAAACTATTTTCCTTCATTTATTTTGAAAATGATGATTAAGATATGTACACTCATGTATTTAAGATGTTAGTATTTAATTTTATTACAATTCTACAGTGATACATTTAAATATTAAACACGTTTTTCAAAATCATATATCTCCAACATGAATAAAATGTTAGTGAATGTGTCGTACCTCACTCTGAAGAACCATGTTCTCACGCTCCAGTGCTAGTCCTGACACAAGAGGACTCTTTAGGGAGCTCAACACTTCCTCCAGCAATGACCCCTGCTCCTCAGGAACGACCTCACATCCTGTGTCCAACAGGAAGTCATCAGCCTGCAGCTCGAGGGTTACCGGACTCTCCCAAGAGGACTCTGGGAGCTCAGACTTGGGGACGTGATCCTCGGCAGGGACATGTTCCTCTCCTTCAGAGACGCTCTCTGCTGAGATGGAGGATGTTGGAGAAGTTTTGGGACACTGGCTGGAGTCAGTCACTTCCTCTTCCTCGTCCTCGTCCTCTTCCTCGAGTCCGGAAGCACAGGACTCATGGTCTGAATCAGTAACCAAATCTAGACCAATTTGAACAACAGAATAACAATTATTGAATAACTATACACTACTGTTCTAAAGTTTGGGGTCAGTAAGATTTTTAAACGTTTTAAAGAAGTTTCTCTTATACTCACCAAGGCTGCATTTATTTGATCAAAAATACAGTAAAAACAGTGAAATATTACTATAATTTAAAATAACCATTTTCTATTTTTAATATATTTTAAAATGTGATTTATTCCTGTGATCAAAGCTGAATTTTCAGCATCATTACTCCAGTCTTCAGTGTCACATGATCCTTCAGAGATCATTCTAGTATGATGATTTGCTGCTTAATTATTATTGATGCTCAGTTATTAATAATGATTCTTAATATCAATGTTGAAAATTTTGTTGCCTAACATTTTTTTGTGGATTTTTCTTTTTTAAACAAAATGTGAAAATATTTTTTCCAGGATTCTTTGATGAATATAACGTTCATAAGAAAAACGTAATTTAAAAAAAAAAAAAAATAGAAATCTTATGTAACATTTTAAATGTCTTTACTGCCAGTAAAGACATATATAATGTATACATTTTTTTTTTATCCCAAACTTTTGAATGGTAGTGAATCACAGTTTCCACAGAAATATTAAGCAGCACTTGTTTTCAACATTGATAATAATAATAATAGTTTCTTGAGTAGCAAATCAGCATATTAGAATGATTTCTGAAGGATCATGTGACACTGAAGACTGGAGTAATGATGCTGAAAATTCATCACAGGAATAAATTACATTTTAGAATATATTAAAATTGAAAACAGTTATTTTAAATTGTAATAATATCACAATATTACCGTTTTTACTGTATTTTTGATGTAATAAATACAGCCTTGGTGAGACTTCATTACGAAAAAGCTCAATTTGACCGACATACCTTCACGTTCCTCCTTTCCCAGACTCGTAACCATCCGCAGTTTGTCTTCAGTGTCTCTGAGCAGCACTCGCTCTCTCAGGTCTCTTCTCTTGTCCAGCATTTCCCTCTAAACATAAAGAAGCGCACTCAACCACTAACACAACTACTCATGACAGAATTAAGCATTTTAGATGAACTATTCTTTAAATGTAAAAAAAAAAGACATCTTATCCAAGAATAAAACATCACTAACAGCTTGTTGGCCTGACATGACGGGCCACCATAAATAATGGAAGAGTATGAATGTTTAATGTGAAGAATGTTACGCTGGCAGGTTTCCTCTTGGCACGAGCGTTGGCTTTGACGGCGATGCGGTGACGGGCAGCTGAGCTGTCTAAGCAGGACACCGAGCTGGCGGGGAGACTGAAGTCCACCGGGACGGACCCCTGAGGGGTGGCGGGTCTCGAAGAAGCTTCACAAGACATCTTTATACGACAGAGAAGACGGACATTAATACGTCGAAATTACGGTTACATTCCACAACTGATTTGTTTACAACTACAAGCTCTTTCAAAACCACTTCCCACCAAAAAATGTGGCTTGCGACTTTAAATAGAGGGTCGTATTCAAAGTATTTCCTTCCTACTCTTAACCGCCAGCAAACCAGAGTGGCATCATGATAGCAGTGGCAGTTCTTGTGCAAGGTCACTCATGCATACAGCACGAACCAGGATAAAAACACACACCACCGCCACTTTCACCACAACCGACTCATGACCAATTATGATGATTGTCCTCAGATATTTCCTCTCTGAATGAAACGCCAACAAAAGCTTCTCCGGCAGAAACAACTCTGGGTTATGTTGGCATTGTTGCGATTCCTTACCCTTTGAAGACCAGTGTTATATTAGTGTCATTAGATATGTTTCAAACCACCTATACAACGGCATTTTGGGGGCCTAAAATGCAGACTTTTTAAAACAGGTTTTAACCCCTTAAATCCCGCCTTTTTTTTTAATAGACATGAAAATGCACATTCCGAACTTAAATGGTTGTATTTCAAGAATGCTTTGGGATATAGATGTATGATTGGTCTTGTTTTAAAGAAGACATTTGGCAGATTTTTGTAGAAGTGAAATAAATTATGAAAGTTAAACAGAAAAAAAGTTATGTAAGTTTGAGTTTATGAAAATGTACAATGTTAAATTCATATTTATTCATATATGTATTATTCATATTTTATATAAAATATATATTTTCAAAACCTGGCGGACTCTAAAAATGCAAAACAATCAAAGCCAAAAATCTGAACAAGTTGTGTTTTAAATTGTAGGTTGATATCTCCAAAAATAAGCTTTCAGTGAGATTTTGTTTGGGCGCAGTACCAAACTTTTCCACTAGTTGACATTACTGCCCATATAAGGGTGCATCCATTTCCATATGTTGTTTGAGTGATCTGAACCATTATTTTTACAATTTTCATACAATTTAAGAAGTAGACATCCTATTCAGAAGTATAGGATGGTTTGGCAAAAGTTTGGCAGATTTTGAAATGAATTCAACCTCTAAGAAACACAAAAGAACACGTATGTGCATTATAGCTCGCTGCCACATCACAAATGATGAATCTATTATTTTTTTCTTTATATTTAAAACATTTTCAGACCTTTTTTCTAAAAGAATTGAATGGATACTATCTTTTGAACTCTTGGCATGAAAACAAACTGAGGTTTCAACCATTCTTCATGATTTTTCATGTTCATCACTATTTCAAAATAAAGGTCTGAACATGCCTTAGGAGTATGAAAATATTCTTGTTGCAAATTGATAAATTACGGCTCCTCTGTAATTTATTTTGAGAATCAGAATCAAAGTGTAAGCTTTCAAATGATATATAGTTTGTCAAGATTAGTTTAGGTTTAGTATAGGATATTACTGTTTTAAATATGTAATGGCTGTGGCAATATAAGGGGTTAAAGTGCAATTTTTGAAAAGGCTACCGTTATCGTCATGCGCATTCGTATTACGTGGTCTTTACAAAGTGGCAACTACTGGCCTGGCAGCACAATACAGCGTTTTTAAGCATTTTCGAGGATCTTTTTGACAATGTTGTACAGAAAAAACAAAGGGAAAACTGTTTCAGTTTTTAGCACATCGTTGTCGTGCAAACGTCCCCTGAATGAAAATAAGAAATGTTTCCTTGGGAACTAGCTGATTTTTTTATTTTTTCAAGTAACAATTTTTTTTAAATGGTTTTAGCTTTAGTTAACTATAATTATCCTATTGAAGGAAGGTTTCATGCATATTTTCATGTTCAAAGCAACTCTGTGGCAATATAAAACCAGCAGCCGTGTATTCGTCTGCTATTAGTGCCCGCTACAGTGAAATATAACATCAATATTCTTCAGAAGACTTCAAAATAAGGGCATCAACATTTATGAACACTATTGCAGGTGAAAAAACATACATTCGCACCAATTCCTAACATAGTGCACTGTAAAAAACACGTTGATGCGAGACAGCAGTGTGTTTGTGCAGAGCTCAGGTCCAGCTTGGCAGCCGTTTTGACCCAGATTGCTGGAATATCCCATTTCCAGCAGACAGCCAGGCTGCGAGGGTGAACCGCTGGAATGCTTTTCAGACCGCACGCCTAGTTCACTCGTAACCCCGAAATGGACCGGCAGGACTCAACAATGCTGTGAACGTTTAGTAGAGATCGACTGATTAGGGTGTTTAATGGCCAATGCTCATATAATATCTAGAGACCTGGGTGACAATAAATGCAAAACGTTTAATATGGAAAAATGCAACTTTTTTCATCAATTAGTCACCAATTTTTCAATTATTATTATCCAGAACAGGAAAAAACACTATCGTTTTTTATAGTGACATCTCAGGCATCCCATCCTGCATTGCTCCAAAGCTATTCATTCAATAGTATTTGTGCGTCGCACTTTAAAAAATAAATAAAAATAATGCTTTTATTCAGCAACAATGCATTCAATTGATTCAAAGCGAGAGTAAAGACATTTATAAAGTTATAAAACATATCTATTTTATTTATATTAATAAAAGATTCTTGTGATCCACAAAAATATTAAGCAGCACAAATGTTTTCAACATTGATAACAGCAAATCATCATATTAGAATGATTTCTGAAGGATCACGTGACACTGAAGACTGGAGCAATGATGCTGAAAATTCAGAACCATTTCCTTGGAGAGCATAAAATACTTTTTTCAAAAACATAAAAAAATATATTACCAAACCCAAACTTTTAAACTGTATATATACAGTATACTGTTTACTATATACACACACACACACACACATATATATATATATATATATATATATATATATATATATATATGCATATATATGAATGTAACATGCATCAGCAGATCTTGAATTCAGAAAAATGAATTCCCATTTAGAAAGAATATCCAACAAGTATTACATTTCCCAAAACCCAATTTCTCAAAACACCCTCTGGTCCAGCTCAAAGCATTGCATAACACAAAACACATGACAGCTATTTTAAGCTCTGGCAACAAGACAAATCCAAAAGTGCATGTTTTTCAGTGCTTTTGAGATTGTTTTGGATCAGTCTTGGATAGTTGCTGGTGAGATGCGTGTCCATTTATTTGAAATTCAAATGTAACTTACTATACTAGACACAAGCAGTGTCCTGTCAACTACCTTTGACTGTGAAAGTACTTGTGTTATCAGTGGTATTTACAGATACTGACATTCAGAACAACACTTAGTTAAGCAAGTTATACACTACCTAACTAGCCAAAACAACAGCAGATAAGCACATTCTCAGGGTAAGTATGGCTCTCAGACTTTATAGGTACATTTCAAACATGTCCAGAGTCTGAATCCACACTCAATTCAAATCACCGGCAGTGATTCAAAACATTACTTGGAAAACTAAGTCACATTTAAATGCATGAATATTAAGTGACACCCGCAAACAAATAATTCGAAACCATTTCTCAGAACAACAGGCTATTCTCGAGGTCACACTTACAGATAATGAGATAAAGTTAAATAGTATGCGTATTTGGTGTGCTGTCCGAGGAGAGGGCTCCGAGCTCTGTATTTTGGCCAGAACCCAGAGTACCCCCCCCCCCCCCCCCCTACTACTTATATACAACCACTGATGAGCATAATTGGTTTTGATGAAGAAAAAAAAATGAAAAAAAAAAAAACCTATACGAATGCAGATTAGAACCCAGAACCTTTTACACACTTGACGAAAGCTCTACCACTGGACCATTTAAGCACACGAGAAAATGCCGCGGATACATCTTATTAAAGATAAATTAAACCCCATGTACTATTTAAATCGATTGTTAGACATGTTATTGTACATATATCTGATTTAGCATTGTATTACCAATGGACTGTACAACTTTTGAACTTTATTCCTTTTTTTAAATTATTATTTATTCGGGACAAAAGAGGTCTGCGCGGGACTGTTTTTTTCCGTACCGCTCCCACAAGGTTCAATTCAGCAACCGCTTAAAATACTTAAAAGTAAAAGCTTAAAAGTGTTCACCTGCTTTAAAAATTTAGATCTCGTTTTCAGAATCTCAAATCTCAAAAACAAGTCGTTTTTCATTTTTTTATTTTTGGTTTTAATTTGGGGGGGAAAAAACGATTGAACGAATGATACACGGCAGTGATGCACTGGTCAATGTATAAACAACCCGCACCCGACCGACGTTTTCAACCCGCCCACAACTCGGACCGCAAGCAAAAGAAAAGAAAATATTGTAGCCTACCCGACCCGCTTCCTGGCCCGCATATTGGGCCATAGACGTAGGAACTAGGGGTGCGCATTTTTCTGAATGCTGTGTTTTTTAATAAAGTCTTGATTTATTCATTTATTTCGTTTCATTTTCTTAACAATTAAGATGCTGCATGTGTTTATCCAGTCTAATCGACGTGTGCGTCTCTCCTCCTAATTTCCCAACAAAAATCCCGCCCCCTCTCAGAAAATACATAAAACTCGCATTACTGAGCTATATGCGTTTAAAAGTAGCCTATTAAAATGGCACAATGGCATTGCTCAGTTCAACGTTTTGGGAAATCGGGCATTTTGTCCCGCTTCAGCTCTTATTCAAAAGTTAATAACGCGCTCAACATTCAGGTAAATAAGGATGTCCCACTTTCATCTCTGCAGATTGAGCTCGTGCATCATCCTCGCGCATTCATTCTATTCTATGTATTTCATAGAACATTATGTCTAGTATTATATAAATTACAATGGTTTAATTGGCATCTTTATTTCAAACGACCCGACCGACCGCGACCCGAATATCATATGACCGCAGGCACTCGTCGCTCATTTTGGATCATCCCGCGCATCACTGATTCACGGGGCCTATTTGTGAACCGTTATAGTAAAAAAAAAAAAAAAAAAAAAAAAAAAAAAAAAAAAAAAAAAAACGGACTTCCAAAATAATCCGGCGGGCCAGAAAATATTGCTGGCGGGCCAGTTTTGGCCTGCGGGCCGCCAGTTGCCGACCCCTGCTCTAAACTGATTTTGTATGGTTTATGTCACGGTCTCATGCTCTCATAATTGATGAGCACACATACATAGAACACACATACCACATCAAATATGGTAATCGGCTGCTCAAACGTGCTTGTTTGACAAGCGAGAGCCAATGAGGTTGAATTTCCGTTTACCATATTTGGGACAGAAATATCTCATTTGTGTTGCGAAGATGAATGAATGTCATGCAGGTTTGGATGAGTAAATGACAGAATTTTAATTTGTGGGTGAACTATCCCTTTAACACAAGCTAAAAGTCTTTCACAGACCACCCGGGCATTTTCTTATATTTGGCATATGAAGGGTTAAGTGGTGTGAGCTGCATTTGTCACCTGATCATCTTCACTGTCTGATGCCTCCATGCTCAAGGAACTCTGGGTCAAATCCACCGACTGCAATGATATAGAGACACATAACAATCATTTCCTGTTTGAATGTTTGACATAAACCATGACTTGATATTGCAACATGCTTGCCTGTACAGTTTTACTGGTCTGATAGTCAGGACTCAGGACTAAAACATTTAGGTTGCAGCTGATCAAACATTCCTCCCAACCACACTAGATTTTCTAAATTAAAGAGCAGCTTTGGTCTCTGTTGGGCTGAGGTTCAGGGAAGGTGAGGACAGGGACTGTGTACATCTCTGAAGAGATTTCAGGTACAGCGAGGGGAACGGCACGGCATCTAATCCTGTTACAGAACTCAGCAGGGAGCTTCCTGTCTTTTCAATCATGCCTCGTGATGTCTGAGGCTCTTACACGCTTTTCACAGAGCCAAAAATACCCACGCTCGCAGAACACGTTCATCAGAGTGCGTCTCATTACTTGACTTTCTATATGGTTCGATTCGGTGATGAAAGTAAACCCTGGTTATGAGAAAACTGCTTCAAAATCTGCGTGAAAAAAAACCCTGGATGTTATAAATAACCAGTACTGGCAGCAAATAAATTGCTTAAAGTCCCCAGAACATGCTCATTTACAAGTTCATAATTAGATTTTTGGGTTCTGCTAGAATATATTCACATGATTAGAAGTTTATAAACAAATTTTTCTCATGCTGTACTTTTGCTGCAGCGCCTCTTTTCACCCTCTGCCTGAAACACTCCTGTTTCTTTATAGCCCATTTTTCCGAAAAGCCCAGTCTGCTCTGATTGGTCAGCTGGCCCAGTGTGTTGTGACTGGTCAACTGCTTAAAGGAGAACTCCGGTCAATTTTAACATTGAGCTCATTTTTTTTGTAAATTTGGAGTGCTGTCAATACAGAGAACGACAACAATCGGTGTTGCCTACACCGTGTTATCCTCTTTTTAAAATTTGCACCCTGTTGACTTCAATGGGGCAAGTTATAAACATCTTAACATCTTTGAGGTGTCATTACAAGTGCCCAGCCATGTTAGATGATTCCTTCAGAGTGAATCTGACTGCAGTAGATGTGAAAGATATGAATAAAAATGATGTTATTTCAGCCAGCGCACATACCTGTATTTACTTCCTGTTTTCGGTCGAAGTCAAAAGTAGTCGATTGTCGAGTTCACGCGCATAGGTTTAGTTACCTATGATCACGCGCTTGAACTCGACAATCGACTACTTTGTTCTCTGTATTGACAGCACTCCAAATTTACAAAAAAATAGCTCAATGTTAAAATTGACCGGAGTTCTCCTTTAAAGCATGTGTTGGAAATGTAATGTCCATAATCCTGTTTCAGCTCCATAAGCAGCTGTAAAAAGTATTAGATCTATTAACCAAGGCGTCGCAATTGGACGTCCATGCAATGATTTTGTCCTTGCAGTGAAAAAATAGCATCTCCTCCTCGACATCAATCAACTGTTCTTTAAAGCAGCCAGTAGGCGACATTATGCAAATGTGTGACATAGCGAAGTCATAGAAATAATACAAGGCGTTTCAGGAGATTCACTCTCTTTGGCGTGGACTTTGTGTTTTGTAACTTTGCAGATTTTTTACATCTACAAGCAACAATTAAAGGAAAGGTACGATCAAAAGAAGCATAATAGGTGTGGTTTTCATCACCAGAAATCTAAATTTCCAAAATTTCTTTTCATATGGAAAAGCCATTCAAACTATGAAAACGTGCTTTCAAATCTTACTTCCCAGAGAAAAAAAAGAGCATGTATTGAAACCAGTCCTTCAGGGTGAGCTAATAAGGAAGTAGAATAGATAATTTTATTTAAAAGGTCCACTGAAGTGCCTTGGAACGCGCAGCTTTGTGTGATGCTTTGACATAATTTCCACTAAAACAGGAAGTTATACGTTTTTAGCATTTAGTTTAAATCACAGACTGCAAGTCATACTTGACAGCACCATGGAAGCGAACCCGAGCGCTGATGATACGTTGGATTCAATAGTAGAAGTGTGAACAAATGCTACCCATATCATTCTTAACCAACGTACAGTTGGAAAATGGAATAAAACATGAGCGTTTGAGCAACCGAACACACATCTCCGATATTGCTCTGTGACGCGTCAACGGTTGCTTTGGCCATGTGTTATTTATAGCATAGGAGGCAAGAGTCGCTGGACGCTTTAGATTCTAAAGAGCATTTGATTGGACACCAGACGCTTCTCAGTTATAACTGAGAGTGGATCTGGGGAAGGCTCATTCACAGCCCATTTCCAAAGGGGCGTCACCAACGGGCGTCGCTCAAATGCCTCTGGGCGCAATTGGATAGATCTAAAAACCAATCAGAGCGATCGTCATACGTGTTAAGCCCACCTCAACGTTTGTGATTGGTGCCTCGATTTGGAAAAATTGGAAATGGGATTGAATGGGCTCTTGGCCAGACGGACTTGCAGAGCAAATCTCAAATTTGCCGGAAGTTCGTTAGGGTTTTCCCAGGCTAGATGAGCAGCTGACAAAAATCTGTCATCCATTTTATCGGAAGTGAGAGACTAAGTTTTAAATGCTTATGTCTCCTAAATGCGAATTTTGTCATTGCTTTGGAACACACCAGCTTATTCATAACCTTAAGGCTAACATATTCATACTAAAACTTAAAAAAATGTAATTTGGATTTCAGGGGGCCTTTAAAAACACAAGTATAACTAATAATACGAGTAAAACGTGTCAAAGTCTGTCAAACCTGTAGCGCGGTTCTCTGCAGATCCTTCTGAAGGATCTCAACATTAGAAACGAGTGACTGAAGTTTATTTTTAACAAGGTTTCTGATCATTTGTTTGTGTGACACATTTCGGGCGTTTTGTGCATTTCACAAATCGAAGCTATATCAGTGCTACAGGAACGCATGAGTGTGAAACGGTGCGGAGAGGAGTACCGCGTGCAGAGGTGTGGTCAGCACAGTGTGGAGGCTGGAATACTCCGGTGGGCTGCAGGGAAGACCATCGTCATCAGAAAACCCCCCAGCGTCCTCTCCTTTCCTCCCGCAGAGCAGTGATGGAGGCGAGCCCAGACAAATCGCATGCTTCAGCTGCAGCTGCAGACGGGACAGAACGCAGACCATCAAGAACTCTTCAAACAGATTCATCACACTATACTATACTACTACACAGTAGTATATTGTAAATTAATGTGTTGACATGGGAATGAGTAAACACTAATGTTCAAAAACTTGTGATAATGATTGTTTTTATATAAATTAATACCATTATTCAGCAAGGATGCATTAAATTGATCAAAAGAGACAGTAAAGACATTTGTAATGTTCTTTGGAACTTTCTATTCATCAAATTATCCTGAACAAAATCAAATGTATCAGTTTCCACGAAAATATTAAGCAGCACAACTGTCGTCAACATCGATAATAATAAGAAATGTTTTTTTATCATCGAATCATCATATGAGAATGATTTCTGAAGGATCATGTGACACTGAAGACTGGAGTAATGATGCTGAAAATTCAGCTTTGCATCACAGGAATAGTTGTTTTAAATTGTAATAATACTATTTCATATTATTACTGTTTTTACTGTATTTTTGATCAAATAAATGCAGCGTTGGTGAACATAAGAGATATTGTTTTCTTTCAAAAACATTTATACATTTTACAGACACAAAACCTTTTAAACCGTAACTGTTTGTCTGAACTGTCCTTTAATAAAAATACGATTTTTTTTTTTTTTTAAATCAAGACTAAAAGCCAGTGCATTCAAACACCTCGGAGAAATTCATTCAGCCTAGTCTCCGCTATTCACAGATGATCTGCTTCTTTCAAACACTGGGTGAAATGTTGATTCCTCTCTTAATGGACTGGTAACTTTCATTGCTGAGATTCTCATGTCAGGCTCATGACAAAGTGCCTATCCGGAATGTCTACGGGTAATACGCTAACCGCATTAAGAAGGCTACGCTAAGTAGCATTTAATCAAAGCCAAGACACAGACGAGACAAGCGCATTTTTGTGGACATCTGGTGACTATTTCAAATGCTGATGCATTATTGATGATGTAAATACACTTACAATCAAGACTAATTGAACATCATGTACACATTTGAAAGACATTTTGTAGCTCACTTTTGTTTGGTCTTGTTTTTATTCTGTCTTTCAGTGACATTGATAATGATCCCAGCTGCCTAGACTGGGCTGGTGGCAAAATGTCAACAGTGAAAATCTCTGGCTCTGTGTCTTGAGGCTCAGACTTGCTAATTTTATACCAAAGTCCAGTGAATTGCCATCACTAATACTCATTAAAGAAAGAGGAAGGGGAAGTAAATATATGCTTATACTTTCCCTCTGAGCACACATACGCCACAAACAGCCTGAAAGTCACCATGAAGTCTAAATTGACTATTTTTATTTGGTAACACTTTACTTGAAGGGGTGTGCATAAGACTCACATGACACCTTCATAATCATGACATGACATATTTCATGAATATGAAGGAGGTTTTATGCATGTTTATGACAACTGTCATTAAGTGTCATTCGCTCAATTATTAAATTTTTAATGCAAATATGACATTGTTTGAGATTTCTTTGTTATGACAACTTGACATAAAACCAAAATATCATAATCTGTCAGTGTCATAACAACTAAGACAACATAAATATGTCATAAACATGACATAGCAGATTCATTATCTAACTTAAGAAACCACTTAGCATTATGGGGTTAACATTACATTAAACTGTCATGTGATTGGTTTTGACATTGGCTGTCATGAGGCCATTAAAACTGTCATGAATGTTTTTCTTGACCTCAACTACAGTGGTACAAATTGAATAAGTAATGACATTTTAATGACAAATTCAATCCATAAAGCTAAGTAGTTTCTTAAGTTGAATCATTAATCTGCTATGTCATGTTTATGACATATTTATGACAGGTTATGTTGTCTTGGTAATGTCAAATTGTCATGACAAAGACATCCAAAACAATGTCATATTTACATTATAAATGTCATAATTGAGCGAATGACACTTAATGACAGTTGTCATAAACATGCATAAAACCTTTGTAAAAACATTGTCAAATTGCACAGATAAAGCGTGCATACACATACATTCATACATAAATAAATACATACATGTGTGTAAACCCACAAACCCTCATTAGATCGAATATACGATCAGACGATTAAAGGGGTCATGACACGAGGAATCAAATTTGCCATGATCTTTTGGTCTTTGTACCATTAAAACATCTTGCAAGTTTCAGAGCTTAAATCCTCCACACTATAAACAAAGCATTTATGTAATCAAGCTCGAAAAACTGTTAGCGTTGATGTTGCGGGATCTGTGACGTCACTCGTTTTACGTTTGCATATGACTGTCTCCAGAGCAAGACATCAACGAATATATTTACATCATCACACCATACCACACTGTGGATGGTTTATTTTTAATGGCGTCCTGGACCGCGTCGCAGGATTATGTGTTTGTTCAGAGAATTTGATTGCAGATTGTTTTGTAAACGAAAAATAAAAAAAAGTCCATGTCATGACCCCTTTAAATCAATAATCGCGACATGCCTACAGTTCATAATTGAATAAATCATAACAGCCTCTGAATACCTGTAAAGATTTCACTTTCCCATGAATGCTGTCCTGGGACGCCCCCAGACCCTCATTAGTCTCTGATAAGGGCGAATCAGAAACGAAGACACTATCATGTGACATGGCTTTGCTTCCCAAGTTGATCTTGGATCTTTGAATGAAAGATAGTGATGTTTAAATGTCATATATCATTGGTAATGTTTAATACTGTATAGCATGTGATGAAAACGGATAGTAATACAAATATTAGAAATGGAGAAGTATAGTAATAACTTTATTCCCTCACCCCCGGTCATTGTCGCTGTTGGCGTGGCTGATGGTTGGCTCGGAGGTGTTGACATCATCACTCGACTGACTGGCCTTCAAGCCACTCTCACCCGATGGAGCAGGACTGTCCTTCCTCTTTTTCTTCACAAAGAAATTCTTGAACGTCTGGAATTTGGACTTCTTTTTCCCTGGAGTGAAAACAAAACAGAAACATATTTAAATGAGTACCACTAAAGGAGAATCTTGGATTTTGAGAGGCTTGCATACAGCAAACACTGAACACATGCTGTCAATTAGTCAATGTTCACTTATCTAAACAAAATAAGTTCAACTGGCAGACAATCGTGTTTACTGGCCCTCAAGTCTTGGAGATAATATATACAGCATGTTTAAACAATAATGTTGTAATTTATGACACAAATACCACTTGTAACGGGGTCAAGCAAGTAAAGTGAGGAGTCCTACTGACCGTGGGAAAAAAGTACATCTAACAGCACCCTTAAATGGTTCAATACATCCATTAAAATGTGTTTATATGACAGCTATTTAACAAAAAGTCATTGTAGACTTCTAAATATTCGCTCTTGGGTGCTTATATAACACTAATTTATCTTCAGATTGCCAATAAAGTCCTAATTGCGTTATTAAAATGGCTGTAAAATTGATCCACTGTTTCTTTTTAAAAACTCATTTGTTAATAGATCCAGTGAGGTTTAATGTTGGATCATTTCACACAACAATACTGTCTAGCACACAACTGTTTTCCTGTAGTTTAACATTTAGGGCCAGGTTTCCTAAACAGGGCAAATCAGTGTGAGAGCGCAATCCCATAAAAGTGCCGATGGCAGTGGAAAGTTAAACAGTTAAAGTTAAAACTTTTCATCGCTAATTCTTCACTGCGTGTCTTTAGTAAATCCTGACGGTAGTTTTTAATGCCAAAAGAGGGTTTGCGCTGGCGCAAGCTGATATTAAATCTGGCCCTTATTGTTAAATCATGTGATTACGGAGTTATTCAATGATGCAGTTGAGTTTAATAGATATCTATACGAAAATAATTAATGTTCCAGTCAAATCAACATTTCAGATGCTGCTCATCATTCACACTACCAAATCAATGAATTTTATAAAAAGTGCCACAACACTGTGCAGCCTATGGTTGTAAGGTTTTCTGATGACTAACATGTATATTTATAAGAGATTTAACTAATACTCTTTTTTTATTTACCAAAGAATTATAATGATAAATTATTAACAGTAATTTATAAATTTTAATTTGTAAACTATAGGGGTGGTAAAATGCCCTTTTCACAAGATGTAAAATAAATATCTGATGTCCCCAGAGTGTGTGTGTGAAGTTTTAGCACAAAATACCCCACAGATTTTTTTATATAGCATGTTAAAGTTGTCACTTTTTGAGGGTTTGCAAAAACGCACCGTTTTGTGCCTGGCCCTTTAAATGCAAATGAGCTGCTGCAGAGGGCGAGGTTTCAAGAGCTTGTGTGTGTGTGTGTGTGTGTGTGTGTGTGTGTGCTAGCAGCTGTGATTACCTCACGCAGACACTAAAATGACAGAAACTGTTCTGCCTTTAATGTTAAAACGGAGTCAGACAAAGATGGAGAGACTCAAGAAGTGACAACATGTAGAATGCAACAGGACGTCTCTGAATGGTTAGTTGATGAATTTATGTTGCTGATGTGGAGTTAACTATCTTCAATTATGATATTCTGTCATGATAATCTATAAATCGCTCGTATAGGAACTGTTGTGAGATGCACACAGAGTGACTTTCTATTGCATGTGGAAAAAAATGGATGCTAAAGTTTGAGCTGACTCACAAATGTACTCTTATACAACAACTTTTCCTCTTCTCAACATGGACTGCGTGTTCCTGGGGGTGGGTTTATGTACATTTTAGGGTTGGTGATGTCACTAACCCGGGAGGAATGTCGTGTAGTCCCTACCAGCCGTATGTTGTAGTCCTTTTCTTTAAAAGCAAATATCTTCCTTTGCTTTGAACTTTGAGCGTTGTAACTTTGCAGATGTTGTTTATGCTCAAACAGCAACATTACACACTAACTAGAGTTAGAAAAGTGAAATCATACTCAACCATCCCTTTAATAAACAGATTTTCCTGTAGCTCAAACAGTAGAGCGTTGGCGCTTGTAACGCCGAGGTCATGGATTCGATTCCCAGGGAAAGCAAGAACTGATAAGAATGTAAATGTGTAGCTTCAGCTTGAAATACAATTACCGGTAAGTCGCTTTGGATAAAAGCATCTGCCAAATGCATAAATGTAACATGTGGTGTGAATAATTACACTGCAAAATGAATTTGTTACGTAGTATGTTTGTCTTATTTTCCAGTACAAATATCGAAACATGCTTAGATACATTTACTTGAGAAGCAAATATAATTCTTGTTTTCTGAAGAAGAAAAAAAATTATCTAAATAAAATATTTGGGGTCAGAGAATTAATCTTGTTCTCCCTTTGAGTTCAGTTTTATGTTTTTCTGACTCCATTGGCAGATTGTCTTGTTTTAAGTGTAAACTCACTTGATACATTTTTTCAGAAAACAAGACTTAATTATCATCATTTTGCATCTCAAGTAAATGTATCTTGACTTAAGAATGTTTATATATTTGTACTGTAGGTTGCAGTAAACTTGCACTCGAGTGTTTACAATCTGCCTTTTGACCATTCTAATATGCTGCTTAGCTTATGTACAGCAGTCCATAGGAACAGCTGCTAATTCACTGGCCAAAAGCTTAAAAATGCTGCCTTCGGAGGATGCATTCCGAGGTAAGGCATCAGGGCATGTCCGAAAACAATGGTAGCTTCACTTCCTGTCTCCTGAGATACCTTCATCTGGTCGATTTTTGAAGGCAGCTTAGATGTACTGTATCCTTCGCTGCCTTTGATATCCCACAATCCTGTGCTTTCCATTCTGTGACAGTTGAGCTAAATACTTCTGAAAGTTACAGTTGGAGGTCAGTTTGTGTAAATGTACATTTTGACTAACTTTTTCCACTTTTGATGTCATTTCAAGAGATAAATTATGGTATTTACACCCACTCGAGCGATTTGTTTGCTAATCAAAAAGAAGCCATTAAGCATCGTCGAGAGGTTAAAATGAATTGGATTAAACCCGCCAATAGCGCACCAGGTGGATAAGCCAGTTTGTGATTGGTCCCCGCAAAATTAAAACTATGAATGTAAAAGAATGTACAGGTTTCCAGTCTGAGCTGCAGGGCGAAATCAAATCGCCGGCAGATCAGACTGGGTTTGCCCAGTCCACTTTCAACCACTTCCAGAGGTAGTCAAAGACGCATTTAACATACAGTAGCTTTCCTTTCATAGTGTAAATGCTCATGTGGTTGAATGAGTTCAAACAGCCACAAAAGACCGTCTGCTCTCCTACTGGCCTACTGCGTAAACATTATGTGAAGCGCTGAGCGCTTAGCGCTCTAGCCAGACGGGATTTAAACTTTGTCAGCTGAAGACCCAAGTTTGGTTTAAAGACGAAAAAAGTACCCAGCACAATGTTCTCACCATTCCTGATTTCTAACACCCAGTCACAGCGTTCGGCTGGTCTTGTGGCTGTCAGGGCAGAAACAAAAGCTTCTCTCCTCTGTATGTTTTCCTGTTGTCTTTGGCTGTGTTCATATGTAAATTGCGCAAACTTTTTTCATCCATTAGATCGAAAGATCTGAAAAAGCCCATACATATACCCACCCATAGACCTTCACCTTGAAGAAATCAGGACAGAAGTGGTTGAAAGTGGACAAAAGAGACAGAATAAAACACCAGGTGTAAATGGAAATTTGTCTCCATCTACTAGTGATCCGATCGACCAAAACTCATTTTAATACCAGGTGTAAACAGGGCATTGGAAGCGTGAACTGAAATCAGTTTTATGAGGTTCTTGGTGTGCAAACGCTGCATGCAAAGTCATTGCCATTAGGCAGCAAGGCAACAAGTCAGCAGCCTAAGCTTTCGGACGCAGCCACAATCTAGCTGCTATTTTAACAATTAGATCACAAACTAATGTTATTCATCCCAAAGGTTAAGACCCAGAAAGGCTTATAAAAGCCAAAACAAACATTGAAAGGTCATTCTCATTCAAGTGAAAAAGCCAGTATTTTTAAAATAGTACAGCTGTGTGAACAATACTGGGATGGCAACCTTTATTAGTGAGTCATTCTTTCTACTGAGAACAAATAATTCTCAGTGCTGGCTTGCCTGCTGTTGTGGAGGGATTTTTATATAATAAATCTAGAAAATCCTCATTTGACTTCTTTGAACATGGCATATCTGTTCATCCTATCAGCCATTGACTCCAATTACAGCTGATTTAAATATAATGTGGCTAATAAAATGATAGTTTCACAAACACATGCAGTAGCACACACAAAAAGGGGTAAAACAGTCTAATTTAATTCAATGTTTATTTCCGCCACATTTCTTTTCTCTTTCTTCAATTGCCTTCTTTGTGAAGGATACATGAGATTTGGCCAAAATAATGTTGCTGCCTACCTTTTGAAATTGTCATGACATTTGCAGGTGATCCCTTAAAAAAACTGTCCGCTAGGTTTTGCAAACAGCATTCACTCAATTCAATTCAACTCAACAACTCAACAACTCAACTCAACAACTCAACTCAACAACTCAACTCAACAACTCAACTCAACAACTCAACTCAACAACTCAACAACTCAACTCAACAACTCAACTCAACTCAACAACTCAACTCAACTCAACAACTCAACTCAACTCAACAACTCAACTCAACAACTCAACTCAACAACTCAACTCAACTCAACAACTCAACTCAACTCAACAACTCAACTCAACTCAACAACTCAACAACTCAACTCAACTCAACTCAACAACTCAACTCAACTCAACAACTCAACAAGTCAAGTCAAGTCAAGTCAAGAATATTTGTATAGCGCTTTTCACAATACAGATTGTATCAAAGCAGCTTCACAGTAATAAATTAAAATAATAATAAAACGTCCATGTTTGGTAATGCTAATCAATAGTAATATTGATTGATTAATTAAATTGAATATCCCCAACTGAGCAAGCCAAAGGCAACAGTGGCAAGGAAACGAAAAACTCCATCAGGTGACCTAATGGTGACCTAAAACTCCATCAGGTGACCTAATGGAGAAAAAAAAAAAAACCTTGGGAGAACCCAGGCTCAGTCGGGGGCCAGTTCTCCTCTGGCGGTTATGAACTAGAGGCCGGATTTAACTGTAAGATTAAAACATTTATATGAATGCCTGGTTAAAGAGATGCGTCTTTAATCTAGTTTTGAACTGGGAGAGCGACTCTGAGCAACGAACAGTATCAGGAAGGCTATTCCAGAGTTTTGGAGCTAAATGTGAGAATGCTCTCCCTCCTTTGGTGGACTTAGATATCCTAGGTATAACCAAAAGCCTCGAATTTAGCGATCTTAAAGAGCGCGATGGATTATAGGGCGATAGAAGATCCGTTAAATAAACTGGAGCTAAGTCGTTTAGGGCTTTATAAGTCAGTAACAATACCTTATAATTAATACGGAACTTTATAGGTAACCAGTGTAGAGATGATAAGATCGGTGTTATATGATCATATTTTCTTGATCTGGTAAGAACTCTAGCAGCTGCATTTTGGACTAACTGTAGCTTGTTTATTGAGGATGCAGGACAACCAGCTAATAGAGCATTACAGTAATCTAGTCTCGAGGTCATGAATGCATGAACTAACTTTTCTGCATCAGAAACTGACAGCATATTACGTAGCTTAGCAATGTTTCTAAGGTGGAAAAATGCCGTTTTTGTAACATATGAAATATGATTTTTAAAAGACAGGTCGCAGTCTAGTATGACACCCAGGTCTTTTACTGTAGAGGATAAAGTAGCAGGACATCCTACTATGTTAAAGTTGTATTGTGAGAGGTTTTGTGGGCGGTTTTTTGAACCGATGAGTAGTACCTCCGTCTTGTCTGGATTTAATAGAAGAAAATTACGCGTCATCCAATCTTTTATATCTTTAACACACTCTGTCAATTTTGATAATTTAGCGTTTTCATCCGGCCGTGATGAAATATATAATTGAGTGTCATCAGCATAACAATGGAAACTAATTCCATGTTTCCTTATAATATTTCCAAGTGGCAGCATATATATTGAGAATAATAGAGGGCCTAGCACAGATCCCTGCGGCACTCCATAGTTTACTGAAGTTATAATCGATTTTTTTCCATTTAAATGGACAAAATGGTAGCGGTCTGATAAGTATGATCTAAACCAGCTTAATGCTTGTCCTTGAACGCCAGTATAATTTTGTAGTCGATCTAAGAGTATTGTGTGATCTATAGTATCGAACGCAGCACTAAGATCAAGTAAAACTAGTATTGAGATACAGCCTTGGTCTGAAGCTAAAAGTAAATCATTAGTGATTTTAACGAGCGCAGTTTCAGTGCTATGGTGCGGCCTGAATCCAGACTGAAACTTTTCATAGATGTCATTTTCTTGCAAAAAAGAGCTCAGTTGAGCGGACACAACTTTTTCTAATATTTTAGACATAAATGGAAGATTTGAAATGGGTCTATAATTTTGCTAGATTATGTGGGTCTAATTGTGGTTTCTTAATGAGTGGTTTTATAACTGCCAGTTTAAATGTTTTTGGAACGTGACCTAAAGATAGAGACGAGTTAATGATATTGAGTAGAGGCTCTTCCACTACAGGTAACACTTCTTTCAGTAGTTTAGTTGGTATAGGATCTAATAAGCACGTTGTTGTTTTAGATGAAGTGATAAGTTTATTTAGCTCTTTTTGTTCTATAGTTGTAAAGCACTGTAATTGTTCTTGCGGGGTGATAATTGAGGCTGATTTATAAGGCGCGATTGAAGATTGAGTGTTTACAATTGTGGTTCTGATGCTTTCTATTTTCTCAGTGAAGAAGTTCATGAAATCATTACTGCTAAACTGTAACGGGATATTTTGGTCAGGTGACGTTTGTTTATTTATTAGTCTAGCCACGGTGGTAAATAAAAATCTTGGATTATTTTGGTTGTTTTCTATTAGTTTGCGGAGATGCTCAGCCCTTGCCGCTTTTAGGGCCTTTTTATAACGTGACATACTGTCTTTCCACGCGATTCTAAAGACCTCTAAATTAGTTTGTTTCCATTTACGCTCTAATTTACGGGTTTCTCTCTTTAGAACATGCGTAGTATTGTTGTACCATGGTGCTTTACTTTTCTCTCTGACCTTTTTTAATCTAATGGGTGCAACAATATCCAATGTTCTAGAAAGAATGGTGCTCATAGTGCTAGTTACTTCCTCTAATTCGTCTGTTTGTTTGGGTTCAGGCAGTAACTGAGACAAATCAGATAAGCAATTTGAGAAATTATCTATGGTGGATGGAAGGATTGTTCTGCCTGGTCGGTAACGCGGCGCAGTATGACATGGTACTGTAGTCCGTAATATACAAGTTACCAGGAAGTGGTCACTGACACCATCACTTTGTGGAATGATATCTATATCGGTTGGATCGGTTCCATATGATATAATTAAATCGAGTATATGATTAAGACGATGAGTTGGTCCAGTGACGTTTTGCTTGACCCCAAAGGAGTTTAATAAATCTGTGAACGCAGCCCCTAACGCATCATTTGAATTATCTACGTGTATGTTGAAATCTCCAACAATTAATGCTTTATCGACGTTGACCAATAGATCTGAGAGAAAATCTGCAAACTCTTTTAGGAAATCAGCGTAGGGCCCTGGCGGTCTATATACGGTAATAAGGGTGTCACGATTTCGATTTTAAATCGAAATCGATCGAAATTAAGTCACAATCTCGATCATCGAATTAAAAAATGGAATCGTCGATGCTGCCACGCCTCCATGTCACGTTCGGTCGGCTTGTCAAGCAGAAAAAAACGCGTGTTGAAATGCTGCGAGTCACGCACACACCGGACGAGAAGCGCTGCGTCTTTGACAACTCGAGGTATCGCACACACCGGTCGAGAAGCGCCGCGGCGCGTCTATGACAACTCGAGGTATCGCACACACCGGTCGAGAAGCGCCGCGGCGCGTCTATGACAACTCGAGGTATCGCACACACCGGTCGAGAAGCGCCGCGGCGCGTCTATGACAACTCGAGGTATCGCACACACCGGACGCGCACTTTCATGTGGCCTGCAATATTATGTTTAAGGACATTATAGAATTAAGATCATGTGTATGTTATGAGGCTACTGTACAACGTTGCTTAGTCTGCACTTTATCTCAGAGAGCGTCCGTTAACTGAATGTATCCTGAAAATCCGATAACATCAGCAATTTTCATTCAACCAGCTGATTTCTGTAAATGAATGTAAAACATGTATATTGCAGCAAAGTCATAACGACGATTTGAGACGAATAAATGTATATAAAATGTATTCATTTATAATAAATGTAATATAAAACTATGTGAATGGCGCTCTCTGGCGCGGCAGGATTAATTTTGCTGGCGCCGCGGACAGACGGCGAATGGCGCCGCCGGTGTGTGTGTGTGTGTGTGTGTGTTTGTGTGTGTACACTCAGAGAATAAAGTGTTAGAATTTTAAAGACGTGGCTCTGCGCGACGCATAGATTTATCTGTTAAACTGTTTGTTTGTTTGTTTGTTTTGTTGTGAACTTGAATGTCATCTTCTGTGAAGAAGACTGCAGTTACAAAAGAGAAACTAGATCGCAGGTTATTTTGCTTAAGTTTCCAATTGACTGAAGATATAAGTATTGTTACATTATGTTCTTAATAAATATTTTAAATTTGACAATGTAGTGTTGTACATTGCGAACAAAGGTCAGATATTATGCATAAAAGTTTGGTCTAAAAATGGCATAGCAACCTGTGCTTTAAAAAAAAAAGAAGTAAAAACCGAGAATCGAATCGAACTGTGACCTTAGAATCGAAAATGTAATCGAATCGAGGATTTGGAGAATCGTGACACCCCTATACGGTAACCAAGGCTAGAGATAATAGGGATTTTTTCCTTACATCTAAGAGTGTAACATTTAATACAAGTACTTCAAACGAATTAAATTTGTCACCTGTTTTCTGAGTAACATTAAGAATATCTCTATAGATTGTTGCAACACCGCCGCCACGACCAATCAGACGGGGCTCATGCTTATAACAGTATCCTGGTGGAGTGGACTCATTTAGACCGAAATAGTCATTTGGTTTAAGCCAGGTTTCAGTAAGGCAAAGTACATCGATGCTATTATCTGTGACTATTTCATTTACAATAGCTGCTTTAGGTGTGAGTGATCTAATGTTCAGAAGACCTAGCTTTAGAAATTGTTTTTGTTCACTAATAGCGAGATTTTCTGTTTTAATAACAATTAGATTTTTCCTAGATCCTACAGTAGATTTATTATTTGATCTCACTAAACGAGGAATAGACACAGTTTCTATTAAATGTTCTACACTAGTATTTATATCAATTAATTTGGTGCAGCAGAGACTGTGATTTGGATTTTTGGTAACTAGTCAAACGGTCTTTAACGTCTTGGAGATGTTATCGACAGAAGATCCGCTCCATTTCTACTTGGGTGTAAGCCATCAGCGCGGAAGAGCCTAGGACGCTCCCAAAACAGATTCCAATTATTTATAAAGAGCAGTTTCTGCTCATTGCACCATGACATTAACCATTCATTAACCATTCAACAACTCAACTCAACAACTCAACTCAACAACTCAACTCAACAACTCAACAACTCAACAACTCAACAACTCAACAACTCAACAACTCAACTCAACTCAACAACTCAACTCAACAACTCAACTCAACAACTCAACTCAACAACTCAACTCAACAACTCAACTCAACAACTCAACTCAACAACTCAACTCAACAACTCAACTCAACAACTCAACTCAACTCAACAACTCAACTCTGCACCATGACATTAACCATTCATTAACCATTCAACAACTCAACTCAACAACTCAACTCAACTCAACAACTCAACAACTCAACTCAACAACTCAACTCAACTCAACTCAACAACTCAACTCAACTCAACAACTCAACTCAACTCAACTCAACTCAACTCAACTCAACAACTCAACTCAACTACTCAACTAAACTCAACTCAACTCAACTCAACAACTCAACTCAACTCAACAACTCAACTCAACAACTCAACTCAACAACTCAACAACTCAACTCAACAACTCAACTCAACAACTCAACTCAACAACTCAACTCAACAACTCAACTCAACAACTCAACAACTCAACAACTCAACAACTCAACAACTCAACAACTCAACAACTCAACAACTCAACTCAACAACTCAACTCAACAACTCAACTCAACAACTCAACTCAACAACTCAACAACTCAACAACTCAACAACTCAACAACTCAACAACTCAACAACTCAACTACTCAACTCAACAACTCAACTCAACAACTCAACTCAACAACTCAACTCAACAACTCAACTCAACAACTCAACAACCGACTCAACAACCGACTTTATATATAATAAAATCGTGGCTTTAGTGACTGAATTCACTACTCTTCGTACAGTCTTTGAGGACTCTAGATTATGACTTAAGGCTTTGTGCATTGGTGTTCCCTTTCTGCCTGACATCCTGTCTCTCTCTCTCTTGTCTCGGGGAGGGTCACATGATGCAGCTCTACTGGCAAAGACAGTCTCCAGCTGCGGCCCATCTAAAGGCAGTAAACAACGCACAGAGAAAGAGATCTCACAGTCTCTTATAAACCACTCAATGCTCGGTTATTTGATTACACAGTAAGGGATGCTAAATATTCCCTTGTAAGAACAGAGCCTCAGTATGTTTAAATGTGGCCACATTAAACCCTAAGTGCAGAAGGGAAAACAGTGCATTGTTTGCGGCGTGGCTTTATTTCAGGGATGTACAATCCAATTGTTTATGCTAGTACATCACAGCAAAGAATATTATAAATCAACTTTATCTTTGTCAAAATAACGGTACATTTAATAATATTCTGATTAGTATCAAATTGAAAATTAACTTTTAACATACTAGACCTTTCTTTTTCCCACTGCATCTACACTGCATCTACTTGGCAGATTTGGCTGAACGAATGAATCTTTTAAGTGAACCATACAGTTCAGTTCACTACAATGACTCATATTTTCCACTCAAGTCTCTCCCTTGTAGCAGAGAGATGTGGTTGCTTTTTCTACCTTCAAAGATTGACTACAGCGTAAGCAAACAGCCTTATAGTGTTGATTTTAAAGGATATTATTGATTAGAATAGATGAACCTACTGAACATATTTATGACTGAGTTTGTGAAAGTGAAAAAAAAATATACTACAGCAATTGTTACTGAATGAAAAACAAACAAACATTTTTTTGGGTGAATTAATTCAGATAACTTGAATCAATTGCAAGAATAAATGTTCCAACAATTTGCATGCAACTTTGTATGAGCAATTAAAAATATAGTCATAAAGTGCAATTTAAAAACTGAAAGGTGAAATAATGTAGCCTACTTTTTTGGTGAACTGATTCAGAACATTTGAATCTCAATGAGCTTTTTTGGTGAACTGATTCAGAACATTTGAGACTAGTAAAATCTAGCCTCTATTAATGTAGTCTACAGGAAGGTTTATTGAATGAATCAAAGAACGAATCTGAATGAGCTTTTTTGGTGAACTGATTCAGAAGATCGAGTCTAAATCTAAAATCTAGCCTCTTTTTTTGGATCAGCAATTATAAAAATACTAATGAATGTATAAGAAAGAAGCCTACAGGAAGAGTTATTGAACAAATAATAGAATGAATCTGAAAAAGATTCAAAAGAAAAAGATTCAGATTACACTAAAAATATAAAAGTACCTGCATTCATATGACTATATTTAGATCCTTTCACTCACGTCATGTGTAAGGAAACAGCCATGAGTGTAATCAATGTGACCCTGGTCATGGATCAATTACCAGTATCCTGTGATAAATCTGTACAAGATTAACACCTCCCATACACACTGTAGGCATTGACTAACTCTTGAACTTAATGGACTTAGGAGAGACCCACAATCCGATTATGGATGCTTTGCAAGCACCCTATTTTGCAAGGAAATGGCTAATCCACATCCCCACAGGCTCGCTGTCTGTACTTCAGGATCTGACTCTATAGTCTGAGCTTCCTCCTTCCCACACTAAACTGGAGAGAAAGGTCAAAAGTCGGACAGCGGAAAGCATGCTCATATGGGAGAGGCAAATGTTGGCTGTGTCTGTGTGCTACATAACTTCCTGTCAATGAGAGCTAGCATCTTGTATCACTTCATTGAGTAGAGTGTCCTAATTCTTCATGTATGATCTTTACGTGAGGAAAAATGTATGACATTCTCTTTGTTCTCATGGATGATAATGCACTGGACTTGAAGATTACCTGAACACTCTTCTCCTGCATCTAATGGTTCAGTAGCATCTGTGACGTCTGGAGATCCCGAGGCCATGATGTCACAATTGCTGTTGAGGAACAAAAAGGTCTGTCAGATAAATGGTTGGACACTACTACTGAGGTGCAGCTGAATGTGAGGTTTGTGACCTAGAATGGAACCATAAATCTAAATCTCATAACCTACTCTCTAAAAATGCTGGGTTGTTGCAACACGTTCAGGTCAAATATGGACAAATCCAACCTTTTCAATTAAAAAACTGAATCCAATGGTTGGGTTTGTCCATATTTGACCCAAACACGGGTTGAAACAACCCAGCATTTTCAAAGTGTACACACATAAGGAGGACAGTTCATTAAAAATAAAAAATCAGCCATTATTTATTCAATTTCATGATGTTCCAAACCAATATGACCTTTTTTTCTTTTGTCAGAGTCTTATGTGAAGGCGAAAATGTTCCCTACGCAGATTCCACTCATAGTCATGCAAATTTGCTGCAAATTTTCAGAAAGCTGACTTTTGAACGTGACTTCTGTGTAAGCTGTGCTTTTATACATTGCTAAGCTATAGATGATGAATGAAAAAAATGTTGCCCATAAAATTTGGCCTAAATTTAGCTAACCTTAACCAAGAAATGTTGCAGAATTCCTGCTTTCTTCCATTTGACAAAAATAAACTGTTGAGCTGAATACACATTTGTGTGGGAAAGAAAACAAAATACAGTAAAAAAAAAACTTCAGTCCCCATTCAATTTCCTTATTTTTGCCTAAAATTTTATATGGACCACCAATGTTTTACACCCATGTTTAACTTCATATCAATGCACTAAACATGTTATCAACCATTATATATATAGTATTATATAGTATGATATATTATTTTATATAGTATAATATAATAGTATTATTATAATATATATATATATATATATATATATATATATAAATAAAAAATACTATTATACATAATATATATACCGTAATATCAATTTCAATTCAATTATTTTTCTTTTATTAGTTCATTGCAAGCAACTGAAAGTCTAAAAAAAAAAAGAAGAAGAAGATTTGCAATAGGGGTTAAATAATTTTGATTATATAAATATATATATATATATATATACACATTTGCATGCAAACCCAAGAAAATGACTGAACTGGAGGCCATTGCTCATGAAAAATGGGTAAAGATTCCTCGGAAACACTGGTGAGGAGACAGCCGGTGTCTGGTTAGTTATACATCTCGTTTGCAGCAGGTCATAACAGCAAAATGCTATTCTACTAAGTACTAAAGATGCTTGCCAAGTTGCCATGAAGGGATTGAATAATTCGGAGACTGCAGAAGTCATTAAAAGTAGCATTTTCAATTTAAAAAAAACTGTTGAGCTATTTATTTTACTTTTGTTTGATTTGTTCAATGCAAACAGCTGCAAGTCTGTACATTTTGACAATAAACCTGATTTGCAATGGGGGTTGAATAACATATATATATATATATATATATATGAAGTAATTCAAGTAAATAATTAGAGAACATGGAAACTGTTTAGGTCTGTCTTTATTTGTTTGTCTATATTGTCCTTCATAAGAGTGTGTCTACTACACCCAAGGACGCACAGGAGGCGTTGGTGATAAGACTCATTTAACGCCGACTCATTAAGATTACAACACTGGAGCCGAGTCACTCCAGTGGATCCACTATATCTGCAGTACCAGACTTGCTGATACTAACAGTATCAGCAAGACTCCGGACCAGCTGAGGCCTCAGTGTTTGTCCTGACAAGTGACTACAGCCTAATCCTGGATCAGACTCTCCTCTGGAACACCTCCAGCTCTCAAGGAGGAAACTCTCAAACAGTATCAATGACAGACGGCTGAAGCTCCAGTGCTGGAGGAACGGCCCAACAGGATGTGGAGGCAATTTGCAGTCTAGTTTGACATGCATCAGTTTGACAAGGATTATTCCGGTTTAATTAGGGCAGGATATATGATTGCTTGACTGGTTCTCTTCTCTATTAAAAGCAAGCAATATTACAATGATTACAATGGTTTGGTTTTTGTATTAACTCGAAAAGTTATTAACTGGTGAAGTAAATGTACTTATTATAGAGCTAATGAAAGTTATCATGAGCATTGTAATGTTTGAAGCGGATGTCTTAACAAATATTATTTAAAAATGAGCATTTTATTCATAAATCGGTAATTCTGTGGACATACAAACCAGAAGACAGAAAACAATGAATGCAGCGCTGAAAAGGGGCGGGGCTACACAAGGTCTATACGAAGCCTTAGTTTTATATTTTTCATGCCACATAGTTTCAGTTCAATTAAAAGAGATATGCAATGTTTTAATCCAAGTATTTATCTGTAGTACCCATCCTCCTTTTCATCCATACACCAACGTAACCCATCTGGCATTCTGTCATCACTCCCCACCCTTAATTGTACCACTTCCTGTACTCATCCCACCATCCACTTCCTGTACTCATCCCACCATCCACTTCCTGTAATGCTAGGTTCAAGCGGGTTTCTGCTACATTCTTTCAACAATAACAAAAGAGGAAAATGCCAAATACTTTCAACTCAAAACTGCAGCGTTTTGTGCAGGGCGTCTGTTGAGTTCATGACTGTGTGTTGTGATGTGATACTCAGACCTTCAAATGTGTTATCTTTTAAACAGCGCAGAAGACAATCAGAAAT
Source organism: Phoxinus phoxinus (assembly GCF_949152265.1). Classification (NCBI taxonomy): domain Eukaryota; kingdom Metazoa; phylum Chordata; class Actinopteri; order Cypriniformes; family Leuciscidae; genus Phoxinus; species Phoxinus phoxinus. Next base: position 12,576,186 of record NC_136887.1, on the reverse strand, counting down.
AAGAGTTCAAAGGGAACAATGTACTAAAGTATCAGTGAGTTCCATCTGGCTCACACCTTCAACATGTCTGCCAAACACTGCTTAACAACGACACCGAGCAGCTGAGCCAAATCATTCATATTCACCTTCACATTCAACAGCAATAAAACATTTTTACAATCAACATGATCTTGGTCATTTTTCTCCTGTTTAGTGACCAAACCCCTAGCTAGCCCTTAATATTATTTTTGAGAGAGACTCGTACTGAACCTCAGACATGACACTTTTAAAACATTGAATCAGGGCTTGACATTAACTTTTTTGCTCGCCAGCCACTGTGGCTAGTGGTTTTCCAAAGTTACTAGCCTCAACTTTGACATCGATACCATGGGGAAAAAACTGCAATAGATATTTTTAGTATTATCTCATAACTTGGCACCAGGTTTATTAGGCTGCTGTCACTTTAAGACCTGACACACTGATCCATTATACAGTTACACATGCGTTTTCTTTCTCAACTGTTTACGTCCACTTAAAACATATTGACTGTTTACATGATTAATCGCCAAGAACGGCATTTTGGTGCATTTTTTGTGTGTGTTTATTTGACTGTTTAAGTGGAATAAGCAGCAAACAAGAACTCAAATTAGACCCGAGAGCTTTATGTGTCGCACTTTGGGAGTGAGCACAAAATCTGTGGTAATATTTCAGATATTTCAGTATCGGTATCGAAAAATCTATATTTTTGACAACACTACATTTCACTTAGTTTATTATTTCAGATGCCTTTTTAAAAGACTACAATTGAGAAATTTATATAATATATATACAATTCAATGTTAATTTCAAGCCTTGGCTTGAATCGTACATCTGATTGAGGAGAGATAAGAGGCGTATGATAAAACAAGCGTCAATTAAGGAGAAACATGAGACAAACTTTCGATAGGATTTTTTGAAGAAAGTAATATTCTTAAACTAACCTACAACACTTCTGCGCAGGTAAGCACCAGTCACATTTGTAAAAATCTACTTTCACTTATGAAATTTAAACAAGAAGCCAATTTAACGGACTGAGAACATTCATGTTTTGAGCCTCAACATCACATGAGACCAGATAACAGCAGTCATCTAATGAGAAACAATCATTCTTACCACGGCATGCAAGTACTATCCATCCTTCACTGCTTAACAGAAACCAGATTTGCAGTTTCTGGTGATACTTAGTTTGTTAGAAGGGGTTGTACAGATTTGTTGTAATGGTTAAACGAGCTGGTGTGACATCAGAGCACATTGATGACCCGTACGCGAAGTCATCAGATAGCACTCATTCATTTCCTCTCTCTATCTCAGGGAAAGTTCATATAAAGTCTCCTTCGCATTCACAGACGAGTGATTCACAGATAGCTTATGATAGCATATGAGAGAACAAGACAATAAAAGAAGAAAAACCACAGATACAAAGAACAGTCACAGCTAAAGCATAAACACACCATAAAGATGATGAGGATATTCAGAGTCATAATGAAAACATACACTCATACACATGATCATGTCATCCAGTTATTGCCTAAGGGTGAGAATATGAAAGTTATGTGTCTCATTATGATCAGATCAGATCTGTGTGTTTCCTTCGATATTGGGTGTTTAAATGATTGGTTTAGGCAGCTCCACTTCCACAATTTTCACTCCTTTCCCCACAAACATATAGTTAGAGGATTGTATTTTTTGTTTGAAAAAGTACAATAGCAATAGCACTTTTCTGGATTTTTTTAAATTCCAGAACCTTTTTGACCCCTTTCAGGTCAGCATTGTGTGGCTTGTGACAAACTCTGGATGAAGGACCACCTGGGATTGTTCACACAGCTGGGCTTGTGTCTACACCTCTCCTTCACTGACAGTTTTAGGTCACAAAGAAAACAACCCATACAATCAAGTACTGTGGCAGTACCATGGTACAGTGATACTTTGGTAGTTAATTATTACCATACTCTACTCTATGTACCATGATATTTACATAAGGGCATGCAAAGAACAGAACAATCCCAAGTACTTTGGTTAATTTTAGTACTTTTAGCTTGAGAAAGTCTCTAAACCAGTAAAAATGTTGCATTATCAAGAGTTTTGCCACAGACTCAGTATTCGTTTTACAACAAAACGAACAGGCAAGTCCATCTACTGAAGGTAAAGTGTGTAATACTTTCTTCCATCCCAGTGCAAAGGGAACTATTATAAGCCATCTGTAGGTTGGTTCTCCTGAAAAGTGTAAACACAAAACATTGGTCTATTTATTTGAGCATCAACCCAGCAACACTGAGTCAACCAATGGCGTGAGTTTGGGGCGGGACTATCTGTTTGCTGAGCCAATCCCAGAAACACCACATGTTCAGGAAACCTCTTTGAAAACTTTCGTTATGTTGTGCATTTCTGCTTGCTGGTACCAGCGACATTACACACTTCAGCCCTAAAAAATATTTTTTGAATTCAGTTAAGGTGCAGTCACATGTACCCTTCTTCTGTGAATTTTAGTGGGTGAGACTCAATAATTTCAATAGGAATCCATACGACCAGGAATTTCCCGTGAGGGGGAAAGACTTGTCCATGCAGATTTGTAATGACTTTGTTGACCAATAGAGAGGTTGGGGTAACGAAATTTGCCCACGAAATTTCACGGAAACTCTTTACAATAAGGTTTCAAAGTAACTATTTTAGTTAAAGCTGCAGTTGGCAAGATTTGTTTGATCATATTCACTGAAACCAACACTATGCTCCGAAAGAACAACATGAATCAGCCCGTTTTAGAAAAAACCTGCGCTTCTACCTCCACCTAGAGCTTGTTATTTGTTTTGCAAAAATCCACCGCTCCCAATTTTTCTGGTCCAGTCAGCGCAGGGCTGTGTGAGATCTGAAGGCTGATTTATACTTCTGCGTCGGACCTACGCCGGAGCCACTACGCTGTAGGCAACGGGTTGGTTTTCTTTTATACTTCTGCGTCGTTGTCCACGTTGACGCGCAATGCTGAGGGAGCGTGTGAAACCCGAGGGAGGGGTTCTAGCAGACCAATCACAGCTATTGCGTCCGCGTAGAATTGACGCGTGGTTACATTTTTGGAGAGGTGCACGTCAGGGTACGCCAGAGGGTACGCGCGCTACACACAGCCTACGGCGTAGCTACGGCGTGAGTTCGACACAGAAGTATAAAACAGGCTTGACTGTCAATCACAGTTCGTGTACACGCCACAGATCCCCCCTCCCGCACGTTACAATATCACATGCACACGCCTGAAGTTCGCAGTGTGTGTTGGCTCGTACGAAGAGTGATGGCGGAGAGAAAATCTACTAACAAGCTTCCAATCCCTCTGATAACAACCAGTGCTAGGAGGTCCAAAACAACCAAGGAAAAGAAAACACCAGTAGAAGAGTCGGGCGCGTTCACAGAAAATCTGGTGCCCACGCACTGACGAGCACCAACTCGATGGGAGGGTGCTCAGTGATAGTGGGGGAGGGGGCATGAGAGTTGTAAACATTCAAAATTTTGGCTCAGACTTGCCGACTGCAGCTTTAACATAAATTAAAAATTAACTGCACTTCTGCAGCGATTATTAACCTAAATTGTTGTTAATTTGAACATTTACTAATGCATTATTAAAATAAAAAGTATTAGCTGATATTAGTTAATGCACCGTAAACTAAAATTAACAAACAATGAATGAAAGTATTTTTTATTAACTAACAATAACAAAGATGAATAAATATTGGAACAAATGTTTTGTTCATTGTTAGCTCATGTTAGTTAATACATTAACTAATGAAACCTTATTGTAGAGTGTTACCAATTTGGCTAATGTCTTCAATCACCCTTGTTTTCAGCATTTCAAATCTCAATTTGTTCTGTTTTTGGAGCATATATGGCCATTCTACAGAATTGGTTCAAAGTCAGAGTTGGAAACATCTTGGAAAAAAAAGGTGTCTTTTTCCACAAATTTTGTATGTATGCAAATTGTAAAATTTCCAACGTACACATTTCTAGTAACTGTGCAGTTAATTATCATATTGTATTTTCAGAAAGTTTTGGAATATTTTTCCTCTCCCCAAATTTGTCACTACCGAAACGAAATAATAAATAATTTAATAAGGCTTATATTGACCTATTGACAAAAACTCAATTTTATTGAGTAACACTCAACAAACCATGATGTCACAACCATCAATCCTTCATGATGTCACAACGTACAATCCTTCACCACATGTTTCGGTAGTGACAATTTTAGATACTTTTGAGCCTATAGTTCAAAGATGATAACCAGCACATGGTTACCTTGCACAGTTCTGAAGAGTTCTACACACATAAAAACTAGGCTACATTTTATGGTATAACACTCAAAAAAGTTTGCTTAATTGCAGAAAAAAGGTGTTTGGTAGTGATGTTCCTTAAAGTTACAGAGATTTTCAGACTTTTGAACACATTTCCCTCTAAATGGATGGTACCCATCTATAATGAAAGAGAGAGGAATATTTCCTAATCAGAAATGTAGGGCTGTGGTTAAAATCAGTCTCAGCCAATGGACTAAAACACACATTGTTTCTGTGGTGACATGAAAATGCGGGACAATTTTTTTAACATAAAGTTTCATGATTTAAAAATAAAATACATGTTGTTGTTTTTTACAGAAAAAAAAAATATATTTTTAAAAACAACAATAAAAAAAAAAAAAAAAAAACATTTCAATATCATTTTCACAATTTGAAATGTAGGGGTTAGGGTTCTGGACAGCCACCTCCCAATTGAAAGTACCCAATAAATTATGATTTTATATAGGCTATATTAAGCTTACTGATATTTTAAATATCATTGTGGGATTCAACAGATAATAGAAGGATCTTTGTAAACATCTAAAATTTGAATACTTACATGCTTTTCAGTAGTTTGCACCAATTCTGTAAAATGGCCCATATAATTACCTGAATTTAAATTTGTTCACGGCTCCAGACTAACATTTGCGAGCAGTAGCACTGGTGCCACAAGTTCTACAGATGGTGGAGTCAGCATCTGATTCGGTGGCGCATTATTAAGTGCACTAATAATATCATTTTTTTATTTCTTGGATATGCACATTTGACAGTAAAGCACTGAGCTTGAGTTAAAAAGCAGGTCAAATTAACTTCTATTAACAAAAGTAACACGAAAAAAAAAAAAATGTCATAAGGAAAATGTTAACTATATATTTTTTGGTCATCACATTAAAATAACTTTTAAATTGTATAAGATGTAGAGCTTTGAAGTGCTGGAAAATGAGAGAAGCACTTGAAAGTCCTTGAAAAAAAGTGCCTGAATTTCACTCGCAAAAGGTATACGAACCCTGAAATGTATACTGTGAAAACATTCGACTATTTTTACCACAATCCCATGGTTACAGTTAGCATTGCTACATTAAATCCATGGAGAATGTTGGTAATTTGTGGACTGAAAAAAACTTCTATGACATATTTGTTCATGGCACAATGTTTATCCTGGTTTCCGTGTCAAAACTGTTTGATATGATTATGATATCTAAGGTTTATTACAGAGCATTTTGAACCGAATTTGAATGCTTCTCACTAGATCTCCCAGTGTTGTGTAGAATGGTGTCACGTGGTGGTTGCACCAGTGCGACCTCTAAAATAATTTAGTTGCATCGGCCCTGTTACATGGAGCTATTATATGAAATCTGAAAATCTGTTGTATTTTATGATTTAAGCAGACTAGAAAAGAGCAGCCTGGATGCAAAGCATCTTCTTTTGCGTTCCAAGGATGAAAGAAAGTCATACTGTTTTGGAATGACACGAGGATGACATAAATGATTAAATAATTTACACAAGCAAACCAAACTGACCTCTTTTGCAAGAGTCTCTCTCTTCTGACTAAAAAGTCCTTATCATTGGCCAGTGCGTGACTATGATAGCAGAGATGTCGCTCTACAGGGACTAATGGACTGACCTTGGACTGCCTCCAACGCCAGAGTTCTGTGATGACGTCCGACGTTTCATGTCTTAACTTTTGGACAAGGGTGGGGGACGGAGGAATAAGAGAGAGAGAGAGAAAGAAAGAAAGAATGAGAGTTAGTGGAGAGAAGCGTTCAAGCAGAAGATATTAGCAAGCATGCTGTGTTAGCATCAAACATTTTGTTTTTAGAGAGTTATCAGACAGGAGACTGTAAACATTTATATGCGCATATGCAAAACTTGCTTTTGTTAAACAAAATACTTGAAATGCACAGTGTGAATTACGTCAGTAGGAAAGGTTGAGGAATAATCAAGACTATGAAACTACTATGGACAGCCTGATATTTGGCTATTTTGAGAGTATTGGCACAAGCCAATAACTGTGCCATTGTGGATTAATAACACATGTGGTGTGTGAGTGTGTGTGCATACAAGTGCACATTTTGTGTGTGTGAATTTAGCAAGTATTGTGTAAACTAAGTGTAAAAATTGTGCAATTTTGTGTAGGTATGCACCAATAATACAATTCAGTAAAATACATACAGGTCAATAATTAGATCCATTATAAGGCTAACAGATAAACTATCAGTATTAAGGGTGTGTTCACAACTTCACACAATATTACCCCTATATAAAGGCTACCTAATTTTGTGTAAATATGATCTGATATTGAATTGTTTATTGCATTACATTTTATTATTTGCGTCAGATCAGTTTAGTTATCAGAAGTTGTTCAGTCAAGTTATTTAAATGCCAGCCCTCGTCATTCAACATCCTGACGGTCAGAGTCATCTTATGTAATACTGGATTAGACCCAAGGACGTGCAACAGGAGTAAGCAGGATTGACAATGGAAGGCGAGGAGACTTACACACTGTAAGTCGATGAGTTGATTCATCCTCGTTTTAATACGCTTCCATTCATAGAGATTTTTAGATGGATGCCGAGGCTTTTTAGGTCGGGTAGAATCTGCCATTTTGTTCGCTGGCTTCCGTGGCTGTTTTCCGCAAACTATTACTATTGGGAAATACTAATGCTATTGGGTAAACGGGCAGTGGGCGGGATCACACAGACCAAAACAATAACAGACATTCTGACATGGCACTTTCAGAGTAGAATAACTGGCTGTAGTGTTTTTCAGAGAAACGAGTATGTGAACTTAGCATGTTTCCTAAATATCCGCAAGCATATTATGGTATTTTACTTTTGTATACAAAAAATGACATACAGCACCTTGAAGCAGTGAGAAACCTGGAGTAAACTACACTATTGAGTTTATGAAACAAGTTGCAGTCACCATTTGGCTCAATCAGTTGACAGCATTAGCTAAAGTGGTGACCATCCTCATCTCATTCCTTAACTTATATTTGAAGAGAAAGAACGTCCCAAAACATTTACTGGTCTAACAAAATTTGGCTCACTTAACAATGAGGTCTAATTCTATTTCCTGGCAGTTTTTGTTATAGGGCAGGAGCAAAATGAAAGCAATCTTCTGTGATTTTCATTTTATTTTCTCATATAGTTTACCATGCTATTTAGCTTTTAAACAGCCACCACCACACCATCATAACAGTACTACTGATGAGTAAATTATTTTTGGTTAGATTCTAACATCTAGCAAAATTAGTGGTTTAAATTAAATTAGCTCCTCATGAATAGGAAACAAACCATTCGTAATCACATTAGACTTCCAAAAGTTTTTTATAGTTTCTGGTAACCCCTGAAGTTTTAGACAGACTTATGTATGATACGCACATCTTACACAAAATGTGGGAGCTTTACATGAATAAAAATGCTGTACATTTAAAGTACCCTAAAATTTAAAAGAGCTGTATATTTAAAGTACCCTAAAATTACAGACACATGACATTTAGCGAGCTCTGAATTATCTGAAAAGATGTTTTTTTCTATTCAGGAAGATATTTTAGGCAATATTACCGCATGGACTCAATGAGCTGTGTTTGGAAGGCCTTTGCTGTTGGTATTGATTGATGGTTTAAAAACTCGTAGCAGGGGCAGCATAAATCCACACATACTACAAAACCATCTGTACTTTTGTGGTTCTTCTGAACTTTAACCACAAAATACAAAACTCCTTTCTGTAACTAAACCAGTAGAGAAAGAGCAGCGCATTCTGGCTATCTGATATTGGATGATTCATTATTAGAAAATCCATAAGCAAACCACAGCAGAAATGTTTTACAGAGTAAAGAGGAGTGGTGTTGGAAATATGCCACCTTTTACTTTAAAGGAATAATTAACTTAAAAGTGAAAATTATGTCATCATATACTCACCCTCAAATTGTTTCAAACCTGTATACATTTATTTATTTCTTCTGCTGAAAACAAAAGAAGATATTTTGAAGAATGTAGATAACCAAAGTTGATGGACCCCATTGACTTCCATAGAGGACTAGAAAAATGTTTAATTAAAATAAGATAAACATTTTTTTAAATAAGATGTACTCACTGACACATCTTACCCCAGTCTCCACAATATGCAATAATGTATAAAGTAGAAAAACAATACTATGGAAGTCAATGGGGTAAATCAACTGTTTGGTTACCGACATTCTTCAAAATATCTTCTTTTATGTTCAGCAGAAGAAAGAAATTCATACAGGTTTGAAACAACTTGACGGTGAGTAAATGATGACAGAATTTTAATTTTTAAGTGAACTATTCCCTTAAGCTAGTCAAAAAGAAATTAGAGGTAAAGCTAAAATATCAGGATTAGAAAAATGTTTAAAATAGGATGTACTCACTGACACATCTTACCCCACTCTCCACAATATGCAAATATAACTAGCTCACACCTTAACAAAACAGTCTCTCACTGACTTGAGACTTCTTTGAGAATAGATGTCTTAAAAGATAGCAGAAACCTGTTAAAAACAACAACCTCATCAACTGCACATGAAAAATGAGAAACTAGGAAGAGTTTGGGCTTAACATTTAACAAGCTCAGAGAAAGCACAGAAGTCAACACAAAAGGGGTCTGAACATTAACATTTGGACTCTTGTTTCATGAGATGGCTCAAGTTCCTTGCCAAATAGATACACCGCGTAGATACAAACAAAGCAGCACTCTCACAGGAGCGCAAGGACCATAAATGGTGTGAAAATGGAGGTAGGTCAGAATGTAAAGGATAAAGCTGGTTCTAGTACACAAAACAGTTCCTGTCTCTTTGCAAAGGCACATTTGCCATTTATATCTGAATATGGAACATCATGTCTCAATAACTGGTCCAAACTCTCTTATTGTACATTAATCTAGTCTCTGGGGGGCTGGACTACAATAAACAATAATAAATGGCTAATTCAGTGAAGAGAAATGGTACACAAAACAGTCTCTTCTCCAAACTAAGAATCTGGACGAAACCCAATGGTAAACAACATGTTCTCTCAGTGGTGATGAGTAGGGTCTTGTTGGACATGTCATGAGACCATTAGATAGAAGAGCTTTTAAAGAGACTCTAATTGAGCGAGTTCGTCTAAGAAGCTATTACAGTACATTCTCAGAGAGCTCAACAGAAGCCTTACAGTATAAAAATACTTAATGTGGAGTATGTAATCATATTATCAACACGACCATGTTCATCAGTTTTCCACTAAAAAACAATTACACTAAAAGAGTTTCAATATGCAACCATGACTAAAACTCAAACCCAAGCATGCTAACAAGAGATAAGTACCACAAACTCTTTTTAAGCCATACGAGTAATCATTTTATATTATGTTTTCATATAAACAAAAGACTCCAACTTACTTTCTGTCCCCAAAGCAGCTGTAAAGTCGAGACATGGTGTCAAAGTTCACCCCAAAAGCTGAGTTTCCTTAGTGCATCCTTTGTAAGAAACTGTTCAAGTTCCAAAAGTGAATTTGCACGCCAGTCAAATCGCCAATATCTCCTTTCTCATATCTTCACGTGAGCTTCTGGCTGAGAATGTGTATCCTTCACAGGGAAGGCACATGTGTGCTCCAGTAGCCTGTCTCTCAGGACTGAGCATGCTCTCTGTCTCTTCCTCTTGGATTTCCCCTCCCCTCCCGTCCCTCTCCAACCCCCGTCACCTAATCCAGAGAATCAGCCACTATTGTCTCAGTCCAGCAGCTTACCGCCGACAGGCCAGGCGTCATTTGATAATTAGATGGGGCAGCTCCCTGAGGAGAGAGATACCACCTTCGTGTCTGAGGGAGGCTCATTCTGGCCCACGGAGGGGGTTGGAAAGCCAGTCAGCTGAGGGCCAACACAGTCTAAATAAATCATTAGTTACATTTTTACCCAATATTTAGCCTATTACACGGCTCTATGGAATACTTGATTCTGATTGGTCAATCGCACCATCCAGCGGTTTGTTATAATAACCGGTGAAAACTGATAACACAGAATCGTCCGGGTAACTTAAGTCGGCGCTATACGCTTGCTAGGAATGTTTTTTCTTCGTTGAAGTTTAGCGTTTGGCGAGCTTATAAAACTTTTAAATTAATTAAATTAATTAAAAAAAAATCATATTTTGTGAACAATTATTTAATTATGTCATATGGTATCGATGACTCGCTCTCTTGTTTTATACAAACGCAGCTGCTGCCATTTTTCAATGATTGTTTTGTACACTGTAACGGATTATAAGAAAACAAACAGGTGTGATTTTAAAACGGTTTAATCTCAAATCAATATCTTGTATCCCCATAATTATTTATGTGGCGAAATGCTGTGTATTAAGTGGTATGACTGTACCGTATCCCTTAAATGTCCGTCTAGTTTGAACTTGCCGCTTGCTAGCAACTGCTTCCTTTGCGGAAGCTTTGATTATTCACTTGTGTCAAGTACGTAGCCGTGTAATAAGCGGGATAATGTACATCTAGCCGGTTGTTATTGCAGAATAAACCCAGTTCGGGGTGATGCTCCGCGTCGGGGTCCTGATCACCCTGTCGGGGTTTATTCTGTGATAACAACCGTCTGGATACATTACCCCTTACGACAAGTAAAGCCCAATTTATGCTTCTGCGCCGAACTCACGGCGTAGCTACATCGTAGGCTGTGTGTAGCACGCGTACCCTTCGGCATACCCTGATGTGCACCTCTCCAAAAATGTAACAAAGCGCAAATTTCACATGCTCCTTGTGCAATTGCACGTCAATGCGGACAACGACACAGAAGCATAAATGAATACCAATGCGTAGTCTATAGCGTAGAGGCTCCAGCGTAGGTCCAACACAGAAGTATAAATCAGCCTTTACACTGTTAAACACAAAGGTTGCAAAAGGGGGTATTCGCAGTGATGCCATAGTAGAAGAACCATTTTTGGGTTCTCCTTTCAGTGAACAGTTCTGAAAATAACCACTTTCTTAGTGTAAAGAACATTTTATTAATCTGAAGAACTGTAAAGAATCTTGTGTGAAATGGAAAGATTCCATGGATATTAAAGGTTCTTGATGAAACCATCGACGCCAACCATTAATTTTAAGAGCGTACTGTGCAATAGTGGAAACTTAGCACTTACTGCTTAATATGTCTTAGCTAAAACGTTTACCAAAGTGTTGCTGGTTCATGCAGGTAAATCGAAATTATTGTTTATTTTAGGAGAAAGATGACTTTTAAAGAGCAAGCTTCAGCAGGCTGCAAATGACGGATTTAGTCAATCTAGATTCAACTAACGGAAGTGACCGGACACAAATTGTCGTTTACCCTGTTTTCTTTAGAAAATGTGTTGTGCACTCAACCTCAAACCATACGTCTTCACTACATACAAATGCTTCGCCTTGCTGCCAGTTTTGAATATTTTCCTTCCCCCTCAGGCAAATCGTGTAGGAGTATCCAGCAAAAGTGTAAACAAAGCTTTCCGCCAGATGATTCCTTTTCTTAAACACAAACAATGACAAATGCTGGATTTCGACAGAGTATTTTCTTCCGGTATTGGGGGGTGGAGATCTGGCTTTCATACTAAACTGCTTAGACCAACATAGGTAGCCAGAGAAATCAAGTTCACACTCTGTAATGGTGGTCAAACCCCTTTATTTTTTACCTCACACATATGGTGAACAGAATGCCTATGGAGTTGCACTGCAGGCATATGCCTTCCTTAAAGCTGGGTGGAATGTCAGTTTTCCTTATGGAAAAAAAAAAGCCACGTTGGTATTTCCTGAGACCTTTTTGCTCTGCCGCTGAAGAAACCCATATTTTGTTTCAGGCATATGGTTCCTCAAAAGGGCCATATTATCAGTAGATGCATTCATCCAGTCATATGCGGTTGTCTGATAATCAGCAAAACATTCTCTATCAAACATTCTTGACTTCCCTCTACAGCCTTCTTCATATTTGAATAAATCCTTTTGGAAAGCTGACATGCCACAGGACATGTCATAATTGCTAAAAAAAAAATGTATAGGCTAATTATGCATCCTTTTCATGATCATAGTAGCTGATTAGACTACATGGAATAGTGTTGAGCTAGATAATGGGAAAAAGGTGATTCCAAACTTTTTAAGATTCCAAAAAGATTACTACACCACCATTCAAGAGTTTGGGGTTAATCTTTTTTTTTTTCCTGTAACATTTAGCTACAAAAGATGTCTATTTCAGAAAAATGCTGTTCCTTTGAACTTTAAAGAATAAAAATAGTATAGGGTCATTCCGTGTCAACTTTTTCTGGTAAAAGAAATACATAAATGAAGAAAAAAAGCCAATATTAATTAGGATAGCTGTGTGCAAAGTGTCCATATCGGGCCTTTAAATGAAAAGAAAATGAAGATACCAAAATAAATGTTTGTTAAAAAACAAAATCTAAAAGGATACTAAGATATCTTTAATATTTCATGAGTTACAGGTATGCAAACTTTGGACAAAAGACACAAGAAGTGCTTTTCCCATTTTTGAACTGTCACCGTTGGCATAAAACGCAACAAAGATTGCTAAATTAAACAGATTTAACTGATAAACCTAGCAATGCTGCCATCATTTTAGTCATTTTTACCCCCAGTAATTCGGCTCCACATCTCTTATGAAAATGTTCATTTTGACCCCCTCGACAAAATAGTGGATTAGTCCGTCAATATAATACATCCATTACATTTAATATTTTGGCTTTCATTACTATTTATGTTTGTCTTTCTTTCTTCAGAAAAAATATGAACAAAAGAAAAAATCTGAGCCAAAACTTCAGGGAAGTTTCCGAAATTTGGGATGCTTCGACACGGAATGACCCTATAACGGTTTCCACAAAAATATGAAGCAGCACAACAGTTTAACACTGATAAGAAATGTTTCTTGAGCAGCAAATCAGCGTATTAGAATGATTTCTGAAGGATCATGTGACACGGAAGACTGGAGTAATGATGCATCACAGGAATAAACTGCATTTTAAAATATGTATTCAAATAGAACAGTTATTTTAAACTGTAACAATTTCACAATAACGCAGTAATTTTTGCTCAAATAAATGCAGCCTTGCTGAGCAACGAGCATGAAAGGGAAAACATTCTTTCAAAAACGTTAAAAAGTCTCACGGTACTTGAACTGTAGAGTTAGTGTGTAGTTTTCAAATATACCTTTCCATGTGAATTTGAACCTAAAATATCATAATTTTTTTTTACATTTATGCATTTGGCACAGGTCGTCACAGGTGATAGTGTTGTAATACTAACCCTCGCTCAATCAAACATTTAAGCACAGAATCAGCCAGAACAAAATTGACTACATTCTTTTAAAGACATATAGACATAGTCATGAATATTTAAACTTGCACCCCCTCCCCATCTCAACTCTGTCAATTCCCTTCAACACTTTTCTCTGACTCGAGTTTCTTTAGGCATCTCCTGCAGAGCACTGTTTCTTTTCTTTACAAAGCTCTCTGAATTCCAGCCCACATCTGGAACGCATCTTCTGAGGCAGCGCTCTACCCAACAGTCTAATTAAGGCCATGTATGCCAAACTGTAAATAACCCAAGAAATGATACCCCTCGGCTCATAGGGCCTGAAAAGCGGGACGTGTGGATTGATGTTTCCAAATAACTTATAAGATGAATATATAAGTTCCTCTCAGCATGCAAAGTCTATCCTCTCCTGAGAAACAAAGCCACGAGCAGGCCAGGCTCTCCATGTGTCCGTTAAGTCCTTCACCCTTACAATAGAAAGTATCCAGCTGGGTCCACACAGCTTGACCAATGAACACGGCCCATTCAGCTGCTCTTTTCCTCTATCTGTGACCAGTTAACTTTGTATCCCCCTGTTTTCCAGGCTCTATAAAACTCGGTGTGTGGCGTTTCTGGAGGGAGGCTTTCAAATGGAGTGTCTTAATAGAATAATGAGACGATCATAATGAAATAATTGCAGCCTGGGTTTTACGATGCTTTTCTTTTCTAAGTATCTTGCAGACACAACAGGACTATTAACATGGCTCATCATCAACACACACATTACAGGACAACAGGCTCTCTTAACACATGCTCGAAGGGGCTTAATAATTATAAAAGTACAGTTCAGCTTTTTGCCTGCTTACACAACTCATATGAAATACAGAGAGTTAATGAGTGTCAATTACCGTTCAAATTTATGTCACATTATGGAAGATTGAACGCTTGTTCGTGTTGTAACTGCGACTTTATTTCACAATTCTGACTTTATAGAATTTATAGATATAAACTCGCAATTGACCCTTCGCAGGGAGCTTGATTGACAGGTGATCTGACCAATTATACCGCCATCCGCCATTTTGTCCGACAAAGCAGTCAGGAGAGTTAGTAGATTAACATTTGAACTTGAAAAGCGGAGTGTACTGACGTCTTTTTCCACAGTTAAAACAACATTCCTTCTTATGTTCATTCCTGTTTATTTGATGCTAGGCTAAATGAACTAGAAGGAAGAGATGATCGGTTCACGGCAGCTTTAACTGAGGCTCATACAGCGATCTGTCATGACACATTAAAGAGCCACAAAATGGTATTTATTGTTTAAATTTCTTTAAAAAAATGATTTTGAAATTTGAAAGGTGAGACTTTGTTTAATATGTTTAATATCAAAAGTAACCTGGTCTGTCCTGTCTGTCAGCGTGTAGTCAGTCTCCTCTCTGATCGGCGATGTATTTTTTCACTGCGTGAGAACATGGTGTGGCGTGAGAGCGGACATAGCGACAGTAACTAAGGGGGGCGGGTTTTTGCGAACGGTCAATTACCGTTAAAATGTATGTCACATTATGGAAGCTTGAACGCTTGTTCGTGTTGTAACTGCAACTTTATTTCACAATTCGGACTTTATAGAATTTATAGATATAAACTCGCAATTGCGAGAAACAAAGTCAGAATTGCAAGTTTAAGGCCTGGTTTCATTAAGACAGGATTAGGCCTTAGTTAAATTAGGACATTTAAGTAGCTTTTATAAACAAACAAAAAACATTATTGCATCTTGAGACAAAACAATGGCACTGATATATTTTAAGATTGCTTTCAGTTAAGACAG
Organism: Phoxinus phoxinus; assembly: GCF_949152265.1. Lineage (NCBI taxonomy): Eukaryota > Metazoa > Chordata > Actinopteri > Cypriniformes > Leuciscidae > Phoxinus > Phoxinus phoxinus. Next base: position 12,560,776 of record NC_136887.1, on the reverse strand, counting down.
CTTGAACATGCATTTTAGTCTGGGACTATGATTAAGCCTTTTCTGTGAAACCCGGCACATATCGTGCATTTCTAACATTATTTCTCACAATTACAAGAGTTTACAACTTTATAAGACTTAAAGTTTATAAAAAAAAATCCAAATTGCGAGATATAAACTTGCATTTCAGAGAAAAAAGGTTGTAATTCTGATTTATTTCCCACAATTGTAAGAGTTTATAACTTTATAAATTATAAAGTTTATGTTTATTAAAAAAAGTCAAAATTGTAAAATATAAACTCGCATTTCCAAAAACAATAAGTTGCAATTAGGACTTTTTTCCTCACAATTGTGTTTACATCTTACAATTTGGACTTTTTTTCTTGGAATTCCGACAAATAAAGTGAGAACTGCAAGACATAATCTCACAATGCTGACTTTTCCCCCCTCACACAATTGTGAGATTATATCTCACAATTCTCACTTAATGTCTTGAAATTGCAAGTATATAACTTGCAATTCTGAGAGAGAAAAAACATTTGAATTGTGAGATATAAACTAACAGTTGGTTCGCAATTACCTTTTACATTTTTTATTCCATAGCGAAAACAAGCTCCTATGTTAGATTTGTCTATATTATAGGTCTTGTAACTGATTTCTTTAAAAAAATGTTAACCCTTTAAATCACCTTTATATCTTCACAAGTTAATTTTGTGTAAGGAAAGGAAGCCTTTTATAAAGCCATTTCAAAGGAAAAATAATTAAATCTAGTCTCTAGATTACCGGTAATATGAGGTCATAAAACACCATGAAAATATAGGGGAATTGGCAAACAGTCAATTTAGATTTTAGGATCAATTATAACGTCACAGCACAGGACTCAAACTGAAACTGCTTGAAATTTCATGTCAAATTCTCCAAATACTAATTGAACATAGCCGGACATCAAATGAAACATGATTCTGAGACTGAACTTAAATTTGATGATGAGGCTGTACCTGTACAGTAGTAAGCGCGCGCGCGCACACACACACACACACACACACACACTGCTGAGAGCAAGAGGAAGGTCATTTGATCTCTGAGCAGCAGGGAGATGCCACAGACAATGTTAACACTGTTACCACAGACACAGATAAAACACAGACGTTTTTTTTTCTAAAGAGCATGAAAACCTGCAATAGTTTGTAGAATACATTTCGTTTTTTAACTTTTGTTTAACCTTCTAGATATGTTGGTTGGTGGCTAGATGTTGTTAATTTTCACATAGCCTACTATGAAAAGTACATATTGATAAATAATATATATATTTACAATATTGTCTAAATATATGCAGGCTATATGTAAATCCCAGAAAAACAATTACAATTAGACTAGCCTATATCATTTAATATCTATTCAGTGGTTTTCTTATAGCCATGAAGAAAACACTCAACCAATTAACAATGATAATTTTGTGGCTCTAGGTTGTTGTTTTTTTAACATGAAAGCAAAGATAGCTACATAGAAACAACCAAGAACTAAAAAAGTTTAACTAAAAAAGGCACTTACAGGATTGGAATTTATAGTTGTTTCGTCAATTAAAACAACGCAAATATGTCAAAATGTGCAAAACTTTAGACGTTATGACAAATCGCTGCACTGAATATTTACAGAGCACTTATCTTAAGTTATCTTGTTTTACAGCAGATTACAACAGATAATTAAAAATGCGATAAACCACTGAAGAAGATAACACGCCGTTGGTTGTAACTGCTCACTAAAAAAAATTCGCATTACATTATTCACAGGACTAGCGGAAAGTGATGGAGTTTGCTTCCCAGTTCCCAAACTTCCCAAACAACCGCTTTGTCCAGTGTATAGTGTGCTCAAAACCGACAGAAAGCCTCCATAAAACCGAATGATCTTATTATTGCTTTAACGCCGACATGTACTTACGAAGCGAGGAAATCCTAGAGGTATCTGGCCATCCTTAAACGAGCGAAACATCAGAGATTTTCACTAATAACATTCTACAGTGTTTTGTGTGTGAGCAGAGCAGGATTAGCTCAACATCGCCCTCTGTCGTGGAAAACAACAAGCTGTCCCAATACGTGTTTGCACTACTTCCAGGAGCAACGAAGAATATGATGTGTTGATTGAGAAACTGATGTGATAAACATTAAACACACGATTTGAGTAAATAAATGACTTTTATTTCATCAGATACTATCATCACAGGAAATATACTTGTTTTGAAAACGGCCCAAACTCATAAAAGCTAGGCCTAGGTATCAGCATTCATTCCAACAGTATAGGTTTAATATTAAAAATATTAAAATGCCTTGTCATCTTGAGTTGTTGTGCTCTTTTCAGAAGGTTTTACGGGTTCATTACTGCTTTAGTAACCCTTGCTTTTGAACCACTGGGCTCGGGCCACAACATCATTGGCGTAATCATCTCCTGTGGTGCCCACATCCATGCGCTCGTATGAACGGACGTTCTTCACATCTGCGTTGTAGGCTGATATTCCCCCTGGAACAGATATTATACAACTGAGACATGAAAGTTGAGCGATGAACTCCCTGGAGACACCTATTTGAACTGTTGACCAGATCTGCATTGTGCATTTATTTACATCTGCAAGATTTCTTCAGAGTGTTTGCTTATCTGCAATATGTCTCTTAGACATTTCCAATCAGATGTTAAGTAGACATTTAGAAAATGACTTTAAGATGTTTATGAGTGTAAAACTGCTTTTTTCTAAGACATTTATCAGATGTTTTCCTAATTAAGTGTTCTTTAGCAGACATCTTAGAGATGTACCTGTGTTATCTGCATTTGTTCGTCTTTTTCTTGAGTAAATATAGCCTACCTTTAAAGCATTGCTCTGGAGTCCACTGTGGAAACTTTGCTTTGATTGCTTTAATGTAGCCAATGAGAATCTCAGTAGCTTGTGTGACATGTTGCTCACTGTCCCATTCACCTTGGTGAGTGTGGTGGCGTTTGTCAACCTGAAAGAAACCCCATCAAAGAAGTGAACCATTAGAATTGTTCAGAAATGGTTTAAGATTCTCTGCTTATTATTTGCAACGTTTCCTTGCTGATGTCAAAATATTTTGCATGGGATATCAACTTTAGTTTATGTTTAGTATGTTAAATGTTATCTTATGACTTTGAAATAGACTAGATCTATTCCTCCAACCAACCTGCATGAGACCAAAGCCATTGCCATGGTCGCCCCACCCATCCTTCAGAGCGGCTCCGGCTCTGGACTCTCTGGATATGATGGCAGCGATCACAGCCGGGTCCATCTTCTTTGCTCTGCCAACTTTAGTGATTATACTCTTGTATTTCTCCATCCGGGTCAGATCAACCTCAGCCAGTTTTTTTGAGGCGTCAACCCCTATAACAAGTTTAAATCAATGTTAATATAAGCTGTTATAGTGCTGTATATTTGGCAATCATGCATTCTTCTCACCCTTTACGGTTAATTTATCTTGTTTTGCCGTCTTCTCTGATGCACCGGTGGTGTCTATTTTCATGACGTCTCCATAAATGCATGCTAGAAACAACATGAGAAATATGTCCTGAAGCTCTTTCAATCATTAAGTAATTATACTGTATGCACATTTATGCAATGTCACACACTTACCCATGACTTAGAACTGCTGTGCGAGATCAAATGACTGAGTTTGATGAGTCCTGCCACTACTTTAAAACAGACGGCTACAGGACGTGATTATATATCACAAAGGGAGTGGCCTCTCTTTTTTTTTCTCAATTGTTCTTCCACTGAGGTGTGGAGAAATGTAAGGTTACAAAATTTGCAACTGTGAATGTTGCAAAATTTCTAATCCTTTTTTTTATTATTATTAGTCTAAGCACACCCGAGCGCAGTGAATCATACTGAATGTTGGCAGATTTATCATGTGGAGGCTTCATACACCTCAAAAAGTTTTAGCAACTTTTGATTAACCAACTTGATGACAAGTGAAGCCCTAACTTTGCTAGTACAGACAGGAAAAGAAAGTGAAGAGAAATAAAAGGCTGTGGGAAAAACTTTTTTTCTGGAAATGGTGGCACTCGTACGAGTTGTAGAAGCATGCCAAATTTCAACTTCCTTGATAATGCTTGTACGATTTGTTTAGTTATGGGCCCCAATAGAAATGTTTCAAATTTGGCAGGCGTCTTCTAGCACTTTCCAAGAATACAAAGCCAGATTAAGTCATTTTATTGATTTATTTGGTAACACTTTACAATGAGGTCTCATTTATTAACATTAGTTAATGTATAACATGAACTAAGGATGAACAGTACATTTGTTACAGTATTAATCTTTGTTAATGTTAGTTAATAAAAATACAGTACTTCATGTTAGTTCACAATGCATTAACTAATGATAACACAACTTTTGTTTCCTTTCAGTCGGTCACGTTCAACGTCACGTCGGAACGTACCTGCGAATTGGGATCTCGTCTGAGAGCCAAATCACCTTCGAATGTAAACTAAACGAACTAAACTGTGCATTGCGAGTTCCGCCCCTTAGCGTCGGTTATAAATATGGAAGCGGGTGCACTCGCACTTCAGCTTTTCACCTCTGAGCCAAGCACTTGTGATATTTCCAATGCAATCATCTGTTCGAGTGATTTACTACGAGTCAGGAAGAAGCTCTGCTGGTGTGAAGGCACTACAGCGGTGATCGCGATCTTCGAGAGCATTTCCTGCTGTTTATATGACAGTCTAAAAGAGCTTTCCTTGCATACTGCAGGCTGCACTAATTCCTGCAAGCTGTGCTGCGGCCGTTTCCCGTTTCCATGTGCACTTCAGCACTTAAAAAGCTCATTTCCCTCATAATTTAAAGTATTATTCCACCTGTATTCATGTCCTCATCTGAGGGACACAATCGCTGGGTGGTTCATGTTCTCTTCTTTCTCCGGAAAGCTTGAGTGCCCTCTGCTGTTGACCAGCCGCTGCTTGTGTGTAAAAGCAAAGCCGCGAATCTGCTTGACACTGTTGGGAGATCGAGGATCGAGGATCGAGGATCGAGAGTTTATCCGCCGGGCAAAATCCCTGTGGACCTCCCACTCCTCAGCGTATCAGGTGCCGCCGAGCCGCCGGCTGACAGCGTGGGTTGTCACGGCATGCTAATCTTCCCACTGTGTGGTCATGCTGAATCTGATTCAGAGTTGGCAGCCATGCTTTTCCTGGCTGCTGCAGGCTCGGTCTCCTTCTGAGCTTCGTGGCTGTTCACGAAGCGTAAATCGCCTTGTCCAGACCCCTTGCCTTCTTCCCGGATGTGCGTGCAGAACTATGGCAGTGGAAGCATATTGTATTGGTGTCAAAAAAATTAGTTTTCCCCTCTCTCACTGTCATTATCACTGATGAGCAATTGCAGAGAATGTTCTGAGGAGTGTTCACTGTTTCAACAATCATTCCTAACTCTGATTGCATAGTTAGGACAGCTGGTGTTAAAGTGAAAGATCATACTTACCAGTTGTACGACCAGTTGCTCAGTTGATTAGACTACCCACTTTACCACAAAACACAGATGATACATGGTGGATCTTACTATAGGCACATTTGTCTACCAGATTTGGGGGCAGCCCTTTTGACCTATAGCCACCATGGCTCATCGCTTCCATGTCTCCACCGTGGTCTGTCATCCCTCTGACTCAACCTTGGTCCTCACTTGCACCAGCTCGCCTTAGTATTTTGAGCCCTCAGCTCAACCTTGGTCATCCAATCCTCCGGCTACATCCTTGCTCCTCCAAGTGTTGGTCTCCAACCTTCCTGACTCCACCTTGGTCTTCTGCCCCTGGCTCCACCCTGGTCTACACCTCTTAAGGCTCTTGAGGCTCTTAAGTGCTCCCTGTAGACCTCTAATTGGAGGTATGTCTTGTTTACTATGTGTGTGAATGATGTCCATTTTTTTAAATTATGGTATCAAATCCGTGTAAAATGTAATGAACACTCATTATTAAAATCATGTCGAAATCGTAACCTGCTGGTTTAAGCGGGAAAGTTGTGAAAGACCATGTGATTTATCAGATAACATATGCAAGAGGAGGAGAAATAGTCACATACTGAACCAAAGACCACCCCTAATTGGTCAGATCTCGTCTGTGGGTTGGACAAACATCTGAGTTAAAAAAATCATAAAGGAAGGAAAAATAAAGGAAACATTCAAAGCATTAGGTTAAGGTTGGTTATTAGGTGGCATAAGGTTATGGTTAATATGGGCTAAGACTAAGATCGACCCTGAAACACCATCACGAAGAAACAAGCCAACTGATCTAGCCTCACTTATTTTTCTTTCTTTCTTTAATTAGTTCCTTTCTTTTTCCGTTGAGAGTCTCGCTTTCTAAGTTAAGTTTTTGCCACAAAGCTTCAGTCAACGACTCAGTCTTTCCTCGCCTCCAAATTACAAACTTCAGCCATGAGACTGCTGCTGTGTCCCAATTCAGAGGCTGCATCCTTCGAAATCTGCATTTGAAGACCGATTCTGTAACCGCGGTGCGACGAAGGCTGTCCCAATTCGAAGGCTCCTTCAAATGCAGCCTCTAAATGTTGTACTTTGATTCCAGTGAAATGAAGGATACAACAGATGGTTCCTCCGTGTCATTGCCAACCCCATCATTGCGCGCCAGTGACGAAAGGATTTATTTGAGAGAAATTGTCGAATTACATTTTTAAATGTAAGTATTGGGTTTCAACTTACTTAAATATCTAATGATACAAATGTAAAAAATAAGGAAAATATAAAGCGGTTCAAATGTTGACATATCTTACTAAGATGCCATTATATATAATTTATACCAGGGGTCTCCAACACGTTGCTCGCTCGCTCACGTCGGCCAAAATACTTACATTTAAAAATGTAAATGTTTACATATCTCGTCTTTTGCAGCTCAAGTTTGTTATTTCAAATGTAGGCGCGCGGCAAGCTCATAATTGAAGCGACGTGCTCATTTTTTCCAGGCGCAGTGAGATGGAAACAATCTCAACTTTCCAGAATGCCGGACGAATTTTAGCCTACTATTAATAATATAAGATGTTAATGTGCATTAATAATAATAATACCTTTTAATTTATAATGCACTTTTCTTAAACCCAAAGCGCTACAGGCAAAACAAATAAAATACAGAAGTACAAGAGTAATACAAAAACAATCATTACAGTACAACACAGTAAAATACTAATCATGATAAGCAGTTTTAAAAAGATTAGTTTTTAACAACTTCTTGAAACTGGCTAATGTGAGAGCATCTCTAACAATAAGAGGAAGTGCATTCCATAACCTGCGCGCAGCAACAGAGAAAGCTCTCTCCCCCATAGATGTTAATCTACAGGGAGGCTGCTGAAGAGTAAGCGAATCAGTAGACCGAAGACCGCATTGTAAATGTCAGTAATATTTGTATTATTATTATTATACAAATTATTTTAAGGGTGAAATATAATATTCACCAAATCAAAAATCAGCTATAATTATGTGTTTTTACATTATAATATGAAAGTACCATTTTCTAAAAGAAAAAACATCTCTGTTTCTGTTCTTTTCTCTGACATTTAAGGGTGACATATACAGGCAAAAACTCTTTTAGGTCTAAAACAGTTTAGATAGTTGTTAATATGAGAGTTAATGAGACATTATTTAAGAGATTTAAGTATTGTATTATTACATGAGTAGCTCTCGGCCACTTTCATTTTTAAAAAGTTGCTCTTAAATGAAAAAAGGTTGGAGACCCCTTATTTATATTCTTTAGTATATACAGAAATGGACCATTGTGAACATATTTAGAGAGTTTGTGAAACCTGTTTTGTTTTCAGACAGGGTTCACAGTACAAACTTACAAAAATGTTTCAAATAACTTTCAAAAAAGTCTGGTACAAACGTTACTGTCACTCATCAATGGCAGTAACGGAATAGTCAATATAGTCTTGTTTGTCTTTAAAGAGAAGTGTCTTATGTTATATGCTTACGAATTTAATGTCTTAAACTGCTGATCTTGTTACCATGCTAATAAATAGTGTTTATTATAGTTTGGATATTAATACCCGCTGCAGAGTTGACAGTTACGTGCCCGTTCAATTGAGCACTGGACAATTCGTTTGTTCGGCTGTAAAACAAGTGCTTCCTTAAGAATTCTCTATAAATATTAATTCGCTATGACCTAAATGCTCCTGTTTCCCTTACATCGGGTTATGCACGTAATCTTGTTTCCCTGAGATGATGGGAACAAGACATTTGAACGAGCCACCAGAAGCTGCATCTAAAAGTTTCACAGTTGACACAGTATCTTTACTTTGGGCATTTGGAAACAAAGCTTGCATATTTCCCACTGTAATCATGTTGTAACCAGTACTGCTGAAATCAAGTGGTGCTCACTGCAGAGACAAGTGTGTGGAGCTTGACCCAGTTAGGTGTAGGGGAAGAGTAAGGTCTGGCTAAACTTTCAAACTCCACCCATTAGGTCCAAATATGGGAAACTAGACGTCAAGATCCTCATTCACATAATTACAGTTGGAAAGATTGAAGCTTCATGTTGGAATTCCCAGTGTAAAGATCCAAAGTCTATAATTAACCCAGCCAGTCCAGTCATAATGAAACTGCATTTAAAATCTGAATGTTTGATGATGCAAATGTACTGTAAAAGTAGTTCAACCTTAATTTTATGAAGCGACAAGGTTTATTTTTGTGCGCTAACCCCCTTACCTGGACCCATCTGATCGCATCCTTAAACGAGTCCCTGGGCACGACGAGAACACCAGATCCCCTTTTTGTTTTAACATTTTACTTCCCCTATTTTTGAACATTTTATGTTAATGCCTCTCCAAGGCCTGACGTTACTCCCACTGTGTCTGTTGTTGGCTCCTGTCACAATATAAAAACATATACCTTACACTTTTAATGGCTGGAAGTATATGATTTTTTTCATAGAAAGTGTAGACATTCCTTCCCCTCTTTTGTGTTTCTGTACACTGATCCCGATGAAACCTGCACCAAGGGACTCAAAGTTGGTGTCCTCACTGTTGTGGAAGATGTGGCAACAGTTAATTCCAATCCCGCAATAACGAGCACAGCTCTGGTGGTGGAAGAGCAAATTGTACTGGAGGATGATGAAGACTTCCCTAATATATTTGCTTTACTTTTTGCTGTGATTTATGCACTTAACATCGAGTACCCCAAAGAGTTAACTTACACTTTCAAAGTTATTCAGAAACTATTTCATGCACCTTGGTTCTCAGTGTTCTCCAAAAGTGCAGACTTTAAAGAACAAGCTTTCTTTTCGACCTTGTTCAAACTGCACTTATTGCCACAGCGATTTGATATCGATATATGCAGGACAACTTTGGCCATGGATTTTTGCACTTGTTTTATTTTTATTGCACATTATTTTATATTTGAATTTTGTATTTTATTCTTTTTACATGTTTTATTTTTCATGCAATCCATTTTTTCGACTTGAACTTGCATGTTTTGTTTATTTTTTTTCAATTTTATTTGTTGTTGTTGTTGAATAAAATGAGTTTTTAATGAAATGAGTGGATTTTAAAAGTTGTTAGAAAAGTGAAATTGTATTGTCACTTTAAAGAATGTTTTTGAAGGACCAATGTTGTACTGAATAGCTTTTAATAAAATCATTCACTCATATTGGATTGATGCTTTTTTGATTAACTTAATAGTTTAGGTTAGTTGAACACCAACTTTAAGATTGTAAATGCAATAAAACTCTAGTTGAGTAAACTCTAAAAAGTACTGTAGCTGGTTGCTTAAAATTAAATTTATAGATAAGAAAACTCAATATTTATAGTCAACTAAACAAATTGTATTATAACTAATTTGTTAAACTTAATATATTATGTTGATTGAACATACACACACAAATTTGTACTAATACCCTAAGTTGAGAACTCAAAAGCACCCTAGTGTACTGAACCTGCTGGTCTGTCTCTGCTGGTCAGAAACTGGTCTGTAGCTGCTGCTCTGCTGTTGGATACTATTGACTTCCAGGAGCAATGTAGAATTTGAGGTCATTTTAATGTGGATATGGAAAGACTGTTCATAACAATGATGCTTTGAGTGAAAAATGTGTTTATTTCATCATGCCATATGCAATTACATGCAATTCAGCTATATTGGATTACTAGATACTGAAACGAAATATAATGGCTGCTGGAAATTCATAATATTTTTTTTAAGATGTATTACAGTAGAAAACAGTTTTTACTGTATTTTAAATCAAATACATAAAGCCATGTTGAGCATAGGAGACTTTTCAGAAACATTAACACATCTTAACTAATCCAAACTTTTGATCTGTATGTATATTTTACTTATCATACTCATGTATAAATTGCAATAATAAGGAGTAATCAAGTGAAGTTAATATACTGTGTATATTTAATAAACGTTAGAGTTTAACAGCTCAGAAAGCGCTGTTCTTCAGAAACCCTTGCTTCGGAACCACTGGGCTCTGGCAACAACATCATTGGAGTAATCATGGTGTGAAGTTTTCGCATCAACATTCTCATATTGATCAGTGACTCTGCTCACACCTTTGTTGTAGGCTGCTATTCCACCTGGAACAAACATTATTTATTGTCATTTACCATGTGTACATTGGTGTTTATGTACTATGACATTCTATTTGCATTCATTTTTGAATACCAATATACCATTTTTTTTTGTGATAGATTTTAATAATGGATTTGAGTTGCATCAAAGTAAATATATAATTTGATCAATCAATTAATTCATCAATAGTCATCAATGAAAAGCTATCAAATCCTAATTTTTGCATTTCTCTGGTGATATATATCTCATGTATGTCATTTCTAAAACAAGTTATATCTGTGGTTTCTCTGAGTGGAAGAATTTTACCTTTAAAGCGTTGCTCTAGAGTCCACTGTGGAAATTTAATTTCTTTAATGAAGCTAATGAGAATATCAGTAGCTTGTGTGATATGTTCCTCACTGTCCCATGCACCTACTGGAGTGTGTTTTTGGGTTTTGTCAACCTGGAAGAAAAAAACATTATTTTATGCACACTCTTATATAAACTCATATAAAGTCTATCTGTGAATTATTTTCAAATCTGAACCTGCATGAGGCCAAAGCCATTGCCTGTAGTATCCCATCCATTCTTCAGTAGATTTCCAGCTCTAGTTTCTCTGGATATGATGGCTGCGATCACAGCCGTGTCCATCTTCCTTGCTCTGCCAACCTTAGTGATTATACTCTTGTATTTCTCCATCCGGGCCAGATCAATCTCAGCCAGTTTTTTAGAGGCTTCAACCCCTAGTTTAAATTATTGTTAATATACTGTAGCATAGTGGATATTTCATATATTGATAATTGAAAAAAAAAGAGTCACATTCTCACCCTTTATGGTTAATTTATCCTGTCTTGCTGTATCCTCTGATGCACCGGTGGTGTCTATTTTCATGATGTCTCCATAAATGCATGCTAGAAACAACATGGAAAATATTCATTTTCAATCATTAAATAATAATATGCACAGCACATTTATTGTCACGATCGGTGGGAGGAAGCGCACAACGAAAGGAATAGGGAACAAATTTATCTTTAGTAAATTCACAAAGAATAGGAGATTGCAGGAGTGTGGAACAGATTAACAACTATGGAGACTAACTAGGGAACAGAATGAAAACAAACCAAAACACAACAAACTTTTTACATTTATGCAGTACAATCACAAAATTTTCCTCAATTTAGACAATATCAAATAAAACAGTCAGCAGCTGATATTATATATAACTTACCCATGATGTTCACTTTCTATGATGTTCTGAATTTCTGTGCAAGTGCAAATCACTGAGACTGATGAGTAAATCAGACACTGCAGGACGGTATTATATATTGATCACAAAGGGAGTGGTTCCTATTTTATCCTCAGATGTTATTTTCCTCTAAGGTGTGGAGAAATGTACGGTTACACAATTTTGCAACAATGAATTTAATATTAGAACACACCCAAGCCAGTGAATCATAAGTGGCCAGATTTATTAAGTGGAGGATTCATGTTTCTAAAACAAGTTACATCTGTGGTTTCTCTGAGTGGAATAATTTACCTTTAAAGCATTGCTCTGGAGTCTTCTGTGGAAACTTTGCTTTATTTCTTTAATGAAGGCAATGAGAATCCCAGTAGCTTGTGTGATATGTTCCTCACGGATTCACTGATTCATACACCTCAGTAAAAGGTGTCACTTTTAATAAACGTAATTTAAATGTATTAGTTAAATCCATTAATTTGCATGTGCAGGCAAGAGAAGGGGGTGAAGTGAAATAAAACGTTGTGGGAACTTTTTTTCCTTTCTTCTGGAAATGTTAGCATTTGTACCAGATTAAAAGCATGCACAATTAAAACTTTGCTGATCAAATGATTGGAATTAATTATGGGCCCTATTAGCCAGAGCATAGAGTGATGCATTTTTGGGGAGCTGTCCAAAGGGAGGGACCCGTGATCAGAATTTAGCCCAAACCCAGAGTACTCTCCCCATATCCCAGGCTGGGATAATTAGTGAGGAGCTGGGGTGGTGGAGAGATGCTGGACAACTGTCGTGGGACAGAGGTGCGTCGGCTGTAGAACTCCTATCATGATAATTAGATTGATTATTTGAACGTTCTCCTCCTGTGCAATTTTGTATGATTATCTAAAAGTGCTCGTCCTTAACTTTGTTAAAGGGGTCATATGATGCGTTTTCATGTTTTCCGTTTTCGTTAGTGTGTTATGTTGCTGTTAATGTGCATGTATAAGATCTGTAAAGTTACAAAGCTCAAAGTCTCCCACAACAAGATTTATTCCATCTCAAAGAGAAGGCAGATTTAGACCTAACGCCTCGATCGAAATTTTTTGCATAATACCGCCCAAATGCATAAGGAAAGAAAGAAGGCGTGGCTTCAGTTGTCGTTAAGTCAAGTCACCTTCATTTATATAGCGCTTTTAACAATATAGATTGTATCAAAGCAGCTTTACAGTGATAATAGGAAATTAAAGTAACAGCGATTGTTTAGGCTTTACAGCAGCTCTAGAATAAAGTTATTGTCCAGCTAAAGTTAGATTTGGTTGATTCACTTCCGTTGCTACGATCATTAGTTATTAACTTAGGGGGCGCTAACACGACACCGTTCTAACAGAAAACCCTTAATGCGATCCGGCCGCTCATTTGAACAAAACAGTGCCTGGTGTCCCAAGAAAGCAAACCGTGAAATAAGTTCCAAGGTACAAGCCTTGAAAAATTTATAATACATTTTTTTTATTTTTTTATCGCTTCCGCATAGCCACATGAACCGGAATTATCCCGACAACGTTGTATCTGTACAGAGGTAAAGGGAAGGGAGGGAGGCCTTCACAGGGGAGAGACTAGTTGACACTTCAGGACTGTGTTGTCGTCGTGTCCAGGCGCAGGTCCTTCATCAGATCCGGATACAGGCTGCATCCAGCGTTCTGTGAACCTCGGGATAAACAGTACTGAGTATTGATTGAGCCTTATGGTACACCATACTGAACTTTTGATCAATAAGACATCTCTTCATTTACTGCTACAAACTTGTCACGGTGTGGTTGTGGAAAGGTGAGCGAGGACTCAAATGCAGAGAATAATTTAATAATGGTAGAAAATAAATCCAGGTAACAAGGCAGGCATGGAACGGAACACAACTCTGAACACGGGTGAACATTAATAACGAACAAGCACAGAACTACAAACACAGGGAGACTAAATAGGGAGGCAAACAAGGAAGGTAACGAGAAAAGCAGGTGGGACAATTAAACCAATAATCAGATAACAAGATGGGAGGGGCTAGACAATAGACAGGAGAGCACATGGCACAAAGGAAACACATGACAAGCCATGTGCTCACAATAAACAGAACTAGAACACAAGACATGACAAACTGGGAATGTCAGAGCTCTGTCACTAAACTAAGAATAAACCAGACTGAAGTGACAGAACCGTGACATTACCCCCCATCTAAAGGGACGCCACCTGGCGTCCCTAAAGATAGACATAAAAACGAGATGGGAACAAAAACGTACACAACTCAAACACCACAGCAGACAGGTCAGGTAAACAAGACACAGATACTAGGCGGTGGAGAGAAGGGAGCCAAAATGAAAGTCCATAAGGTCCAAAGCAGCGACCAGGGAGGGACGGGAGGGTTGAGCCACGGAACTTCAGGCAGGTCAGGAGTCCTGGCTGAGGGCCAGGATGGTGCAGGCTGTGCAGGACACCAGGGCGGCCATGGTGGATACGACCCTTTCGGCGGCCAGGGCGGAGACTTTCCCTCGGGCGGCCAGGGCGGAGACTTTCCCTCGGGCGGCCAGGGCGGAGACTTTCCCTCGGGCGGCCAGGGCGGAGACTTCCCCTCGGGCGGCCAGGGCGGAGACGACCCCTCGGGCGGCCAGGGCGGAGACGACCCCTCGGGCGGCCAGGGCGGAGACGACCCCTCGGGCGGCCAGGGCGGAGACGACCCCTCGGGCGGCCAGGGCGGAGACGACCCCTCGGGCGGCCAGGGCGGAGACGACCCCTCGGGCGGCCAGGGCGGAGACGACCCCTCGGGCGGCCAGGGCGGAGACGACCCCTCGGGCGGCCAGGGCGGAGACGACCCCTCGGGCGGCCAGGGCGGAGACGACCCCTCGGGCGGCCAGGGCGGAGACGACCCCTCGGGCGGCCAGGGCGGAGACGACCCCTCGGGCGGCCAGGGCGGAGACGACCCCTCGGGCGGCCAGGGCGGAGACGACCCCTCGGGCGGCCAGGGCGGAGACGACCCCTCGGGCGGCCAGGGCGGAGACGACCCCTCGGGCGGCCAGGGCGGAGACGACCCCTCGGGCGGCCAGGGCGGAGACGACCCCTCGGGCGGCCAGGGCGGAGACGACCCCTCGGGCGGCCAGGGCGGAGACGACCCCTCGGGCGGCCAGGGCGGAGACGACCCCTCGGGCGGCCAGGGCGGAGATGACCAGGGTGAAGACGACCACTCGGGCGGCCATGACGGTGAAGACCAAGGCGGGACAGGGACAGACCCTGGCTCAGGAACTGCAACAGACACCACCGGCTCAGGAACTGCAACAGACACCACCGGCTCAGGAACTGCAACAGACACCACCGGCTCAGGAACTGCAACAGACACCACCGGCTCAGGAACTGCAACAGACACCACCGGCTCAGGAACTGCAACAGACACCACCGGCTCAGGAACTGCAACAGACACCACCGGCTCAGGAACTGCAACAGACACCACCGGCTCAGGAACTGCAACAGACACCACCGGCTCAGGAACTGCAACAGACACCACCGGCTCAGGAACTGCAACAGACACCACCGGCTCAGGAACTGCAACAGACACCACCGGCTCAGGAACTGCAACAGACACCACCGGCTCAGGAACTGCAACAGACACCACCGGCTCAGGAACTGCAACAGACACCACCGGCTCAGGAACTGCAACAGACACCACCGGCTCAGGAACTGCAACAGACACCACCGGCTCAGGAACTGCAACAGACACCACCGGCTCAGGAACTGCAACAGACACCACCGGCTCAGGAACTGCAACAGACACCACCGGCTCAGGAACTGCAACAGACACCACCGGCTCAGGAACTGCAACAGACACCACCGGCTCAGGAACTGCAACAGACACCACCGGCTCAGGAACTGCAACAGACACCACCGGCTCAGGAACTGCAACAGACACCACCGGCTCAGGAACTGCAACAGACACCACCGGCTCAGGAACTGCAACAGACACCACCGGCTCAGGAACTGCAACAGACACCACCGGCTCAGGAACTGCAACAGACACCACCGGCTCAGGAACTGCAACAGACACCACCGGCTCAGGAACTGCAACAGACACCACCGGCTCAGGAACTGCAACAGACACCACCGGCTCAGGAACTGCAACAGACACCACCGGCTCAGGAACTGCAACAGACACCACCGGCTCAGGCACAGCAACAGACACCACCGGCTCAGGCACAGGAACAGACACCACCGGCTCAGGCACAGGAACAGACACCACCGGCTCAGGCACAGGAACAGACACCACCGGCTCAGGCACAGGAACAGACACCACCGGCTCAGGCACAGGAACAGACACCACCGGCTCAGGCACAGGAACAGACACCACCGGCTCAGGCACAGGAACAGACACCACCGGCTCAGGCACAGGAACAGACACCACCGGCTCAGGCACAGGAACAGACACCACCGGCTCAGGCACAGGAACAGACACCACCGGCTCAGGCACAGGAACAGACACCACCGGCTCAGGCACAGGAACAGACACCACCGGCTCAGGCACAGGAACAGACACCACCGGCTCGGCGGCGGCCATCTTGTCTGAAGACACAGGCTCGGCAGACGTGACGTGAAAAGTCTCGGCGGCAGCCATCTTGTCCGAAGACCCAGGGTCGGCAGGCGTGAAGTGAACAGGTTCGGCGGCGGCCATCTTGTCCGAAGACACAGGCTCGGCAGACGTGACGTGAACAATCTCTGGATCGGCAGACGAGCCAGGTCGCTGGGGTGGCGCCGGCAGGGCGAGCAGCTCGGGCGGGGCCGGCAGAGCAGGGCGCCTGGGCGGCGCGGGCAGAGCAGGGCGACTGGGCGGCACATCAAGGATGGCAGTCACCTCCGGGATGGCAGTCACCTCCGGGATGGTCTCTGAGTTAGCAGCCACCGGACAAGTCGTTGGGGAGACCTTTCTCATCCTACGCCGTCTCTATCCGTTCATATAACGGGCATGACAAAGGAGGGACCTCCTTCAAAGGTGGTTCCTTTGACTTCTTCCTCCGCTGAGTCCTCATGATGGCTTGTTTGTTCTGTCACGGTGTGGTTGTGGAAAGGTGAGCGAGGACTCAAATGCAGAGAATAATTTAATAATGGTAGAAAATAAATCCAGGTAACAAGGCAGGCATGGAACGGAACACAACTCTGAACACGGGTGAACATTAATAACGAATAAGCACAGAACTACAAACACAGGGAGACTAAATAGGGAGGCAAACAAGGAAGGTAACGAGAAAAGCAGGTGGGACAATTAAACCAATAATCAGATAACAAGATGGGAGGGGCTAGACAATAGACAGGAGAGCACATGGCACAAAGGAAACACATGACAAGCCATGTGCTCACAATAAACAGAACTAGAACACAAGACATGACAAACTGGGAATGTCAGAGCTCTGTCACTAAACTAAGAATAAACCAGACTGAAGTGACAGAACCGTGACACAAACTGATAATGGTCAGATAAGTATGATTTAAACCATGCTAGTGGAATTCCACTAATGCCAACATAATTTTCGAGTCTACACTAAAAAAAATGACTCTTTAAAATAACTTAATTCAATTATGGACAGTGGTTCCACACAAGTAAATTATTTTATATTAACATTAATGGATTTTTAAAATCTATGTAAGCTCCTTGTGTTGTGACAACACAACTGAATGAGAAAGAATCTACATGAAATAGTAATGTCCAACCAAATCAATGGAATTGCTTCCCTGTAACTTAAACTGGTTAACTTTAGTGAACATGCTCTAGTTTATTCATACTTAAAAGAATGTTGTGGTCAATAGTGTCAAATGCAGCACTAAGATCCAGTAACACTAATAGAGAGATACAACCACGATCCGATGATAAGAGCAAATAATTTGTGACTCTAATGAGAGCTGTCTCAGTACTATGGTACGGTCTAAATCCTGATTGAAAATCCTCGCAGATTTAATTTTTTGCTAAAAAACAAAACAAGTAGTAGTGTTGCCATCGCCATGTTGTGTGATGCTGTGTGTTTCTATAGAATGTGAAAGCAAAAGCAGTACTTTATTTAGCCTATCGAAAGTGGCCGCAATTAGGAATCAGTGGTAAAGATTTATTTACAACACTGTTCTAGGACAGTACACTCGTATTTGTGTGTGTGCAGCACATTTTACGGAAGACGGTTTCCTGAATCTAGGAGAGTACAAGGCGGGCTGTGCACAAAGGCTATTTCTAAAATAAATAAAAAAGCGCTTCTGAATCAGAGCCTGTAAGTATGTTTAATTATTTGTTCAAGTATTTGCTATTGACTATTCAAATGCAGAGTTTTGTGCAGTGTAGAGTAACACGTATTACACGTGTCGTTCCACCGATCAAAAGTGCAGATATGGATTTATGTTTACAAAAATAATAACCTCTGTTCTCCGCTTATAACTTGTGGTGAAAAGAGGACAAATATAGATGCACTACGTGTTCTGTTTCACACTGGAGCAGAGCTGAAGCTGAAGCTTGTAAGGGACGTTACATTTCAGACACACGATTGAGGTGTTCGACCAATGACAACACACTGGGTCAGCTGGCCAATCAGAGCACACCACACTTTTCGGAAAGAAGGGCTTTGTAGAAATCTTCGCGTTTTAGAAAGACTGGGCATAGAGAACCTACAGTGTGTGAAAAATATTGTATTTTTTTAACATTAAAGATACAATATGTAATTTTTTTCGCCGCTAGGGGTCGCTAACCTCTTACAATAACAAAGGCTTAGTTTGATGACGCAAATTTCCTGTGGAATTATGGAACTTGTCGCCCAGCCGATGGATCTAATAATGTTTATGGATGAGTGAATACATTGACGTTTTTATCATGACTGTGGTATGAAGCAAGGTGCGATTGCTAATAAGATATTCTAAGATATTCTAAAGATATTCATATTCTAACATTTCATCATGTTGAACTATATAACATTGATTAGTTTTATGCACATTTGCTCACTTGTCTAATAAAGTAACATGTAAGAGCTCTGTCAAGTTGAAGTTAGTCGCGGACGTTGAGCTCTCGGCATCTCGAAAACGCCAATTATTTAAAATTGGAATATCTCTGAAATTAAAAATCTTTAGGAACTTTTGGGATATTGTAAGTACACAACTGCTATATCACACTGTGCAAGTGATTTTTGGATGTTTTATTACAAAAATCGTACATATTGCACCTTTAAAGCATGTTGACATATTATATTAATTATATTATACCCAATACACAAAATAATGTTCTTTGAAAACATCATCATATGACCCCTTTAATTAAACATCATGTAAAAGTGAATGGCCTATACGGTCGGGACAAACAACATAATAAAACGCAGTACGCCGTAGTTGCGGTAGTTGCACACATGCTTCAGACACATTCATGATAAGGCTTTCCACATAGAGT
Organism: Phoxinus phoxinus; assembly: GCF_949152265.1. Lineage (NCBI taxonomy): Eukaryota > Metazoa > Chordata > Actinopteri > Cypriniformes > Leuciscidae > Phoxinus > Phoxinus phoxinus. Next base: position 12,541,603 of record NC_136887.1, on the reverse strand, counting down.
CAACGTCAGACATCTCCCTTCTCGTTTTGTGCTTTACAGAGAAGAAAGGCTGTTCATTAAATTTATGTTACATGAAAGACACATGATCAAATGAATAAATGAGTTTTATTTAATTCCCAAAAATACAGAAAAACAGAATACAGAACAGTGAACAATGGTTACAATTAATAAAAAAAAGATTATAACTGCGTTCTTTAGTAACCCTTGCTTTTGAACCACTGGGCTCGGGCCACAACATCATTGGAGTAATCACCGCCTGTGGTGCCCACATCCATGCGCTCGTATGTACGGACGTTGTTCACACCTGCGTTGTAGGCTGATATTCCCCCTGGAACAGATATTATAAATTATAAATAATACATATATAAATAAACTATTTACAGTTATACTCTGCAAAAGTAACATTACTTCTAAAACCTTTGTGAAATCTTTTAAATGTACATTTTAGAGTTAAAGTCAAGAATCCAATTAATCAATAAATCAATATAAATCTTAAAAACTGGAAAAAACAAGACCTTTTGTACTTATCCACTAATTGTAAGTTAATCAAAGTTTTTAATTAGAGTTAATTTATGGATACTCTGAGATATTAGTGTATCCTAACCCTACCTTTAAAGCATTGCTCTTGGGTCCACTGGGGAAACTTTGCTTTAATTGCGTTAATGAAGCCAATGAGTATCTCAGTTCCTTGTGTGACATGTTCCTCACTGTCCCATGCACCTACTAGCTTGTGGTAGCGTTTGTCAACCTGAAAAAAACAAAACACCAGTAATAAGAGAATAACAACTAAATATGTTACAGATTAATGCATTGGGTCAACATCTGGCAAATTAAGGAAGCACTGCAGAGGAACAGTTACTTTGAAAAGGGAAGTTGGGAAAATCAAGTTTACACAATAATTGAAAAAACAACACTAATCCAACATCTTCTTTTTATGTAACACAAGTCTTCGGATTTGCTCATTAGGTGGAGGCATGGACTGACAAACTGTATGCTTTACATGTTGAATTCATGCGGTTGATATTGTGTTATTTCCCAATCCCTCCCAACTATCCAAACATTTTCTCATTAACTGTCTACAAAAAAGACCAAAGAATGCTCATTATTTTTAGGTTCCTTAATGCAAAACAATATAACATCAATGCTTTCTTAAAACTTTGCATGTATTATCTCTGATTAGTATTTACATTTTATTTTCAGATTTAGCTTAAACACAAACGTCATCTTATGTGCACTTGCACACCGTATATCCCTCATACTAAGATCTCTCTGTCCTGGAGTTAACCAACTAGGGTTCCTGGACCTCTAACCAACCTGCATGAGACCAAAGCCATTGCCATGGTCGCCCCACCCATCCTTCAGAGCGGCTCCGGCTCTGGACTCTCTGGATATGATGGCAGCGATCACAGCCGGGTCCATCTTCTTTGCTCTGCCAACTTTAGTGATTATACTCTTGTATTTCTCCATGCGTGCCAGATCATGCTCAGCCAGCTTTTTTGAGGCTTCAACACCTTTGAAAAGAATAAATCATTGTTAATATAAAATGCAATGTGGTGCATATATATTGGTAAATTTTGGTTACTGGACACAGTAAGTCAGTCATACCCTTTATGGTTAATTTATCCTGTTTTGCTGTCGCCTCTGAAGCACCGGTGGTGTCTATCTTCATGACGTCTCCATAAATGCATGCTAGAAAAAACATGGCAAGTATCGTCTGAGGGCCTTTAAAAAATCAATAAATAATTGATTTACAAACAGAACATGTAATTAGCCTGCTAGGCTATTAGCTATCACATTAAGTAAGGTATTATTTAGCATAACATTATTTGTCTTACCCATGATGACTCAAAAATGTTGTGATCAAAACAAAACAATCAGGACCGCTGAATTTCGTGAACTTGTGATCTTAGTTGAACTGGTTTCTCTTTCTGTTTTCGCAGTTCTTGAAGGTGGGGCAAAATCAAGTGTTGACATTGTGGAATTCCCCTTTGTTTAGTCACCAGAGACGGTCTGAAGATTAAGGTTTCATTTGTTTCCCCCTTTAGTTAACAATTTATTGTCTTATCATATCTTAATGAAAGCATATATCAGCTAATCTTAGCTAATGAAAGTTTAGCAAAAAAACAAATAAATAAACTTAGCAAAAGTGTTAATTCATGTGAACTAACATGACGAACATTGTTATGAAGTAAAAGGTTAATAAATGCTGTAATTAGTTACTCATTGTTGGTTCACGTTATTAACCAAACATTGAATATAGAATCTATTCAATCAATACACTTTTAGCATTGCATAAGGCCTGCGTAAATTCTGCCATAATGCAAAAAACAATATCATTATTTTCAAAGGCAGCATGCACTCCATTGAAAAGACAACACCGGGCGATTTTCTCCTTTTCAAATATAAAATGCAGAGATTAAACACTTTTCCAAACAAATTGGCTACGTTCAAGGTTGCCAACCTCGGGAGATCTAATATTTTATAATTATGTAGTACTGTATTGCTCTCTATTCTGACTGAGATGCATTTTATTTACATTTTTTTTGCAGCTGAAACAAGCTTTTTTTCTCCCAACCCTGAGTACAAAAAAAGAAAATAAAAAAAAGTGTACTGTGCCTTTAAGGACAGTCCTAATTCATCGCAGCCAGTCTATGAAAACCAGGAAGCAAAACAGAAAGCACTGGAAGTAGCTGGACATGTTACAAGAAAATAAAGATGCAGATGCGATAGTATTGACTTTAAACAATATCGCTTTATTAAATAGACATATATTAATATAATGTTTGTAAATACTCTGATGTGGTTGTTTGTTTTGATTGTACACGTTTCGGAGCAAGCTGTGTTTGCAAAAGACAGCAACAAGTTAAACATTTTGTATCACCTTGCTGATGATTTGAGACCAACTTTAGGCTCTAAATCCTGATTGAAAATCCTTGCATATTTAATTTTTTGCAAAAAAACAAAACAAGTAGTAGTGTTGTCATCGCCATGTTGTGTGATGCTGTGTTTTTCTATAGAATGTGAAAGCAAAAGCAGTACTTTATTTAGCCTATCGAAAGTGGCCGCAATTAGGAATCAGTGGTAAAGATTTATTTACAACACTGTTCTAGAACAGTACACTCGTGTTTGTGTGTGTGCAGCACATTTTACGGAAGACGGTTTCCTGAATCTAGGAGAGTACAAGGCGGGCTGTGCACAAAGGCTATTTCTAAAATAAATAAAAAAGCGCTTCTGAATCAGAGCCTGTAAGTATGTTTAATTATTTGTTAAAGTATTTGCTATTGACTATTCAAATGCAGAGTTTTGTGCAGTGTAGAGTAACACGTATTACACGTGTCGTTCCACCGATCAAAAGTGCAGATATGGATTTATGTTTACAAAAATAATAACCTCTGTTCTCCGCTTATAACTTGTGGTGAAAAGAGGACAAATATAGATGCACTACGTGTTCTGTTTCACACTGGAGCAGAGCTGAAGCTTGTAAGGGACGTTACATTTCAGACACACGATTGAGGTGTTCGAGCAATGACAACACACTGGGTCAGCTGGCCAATCAGAGCACACCACACATTTCGGAAAGAAGGGCTTTGTAGAAATCTTCGCGTTTTAGAAAGACTGGGCATAGAGAACCTACAGTATGTGAAAAATATTGTATTTGTTTACATTAAAGATACAATATGTATTTTTTTTTCGCCGCTAGGGGTCGCTAACCTCTTACAATAACAAAGGCGTAGTTTGATGACGCAAATTTCCTGTGGAATTATGGAACTTGTCGCCAAGCCGATGGATCTAATAATGTTTATGGATGAGTGAATACATTGACGTTTTTATCATGACTGTGGTATGAAGCAGGGCGCGATTGCTAATAAGATAATCTAAGATATTCTAAAGATATTCATATTCTAACATTTCATCATGTTGAACTATATAACATTGATTCGTTTTATGGACATTTTCTCACTTGTCTAATAAAGTAACATGTAAGAGCTCTGTCAAGTTGAAGTTAGTCGCGGACGTTGAGCTCTCGGCATCTCGAAAACGCCAATTATTTAAAATTGGAATTTCTCTGAAACTAAAAATCTTTTTGGAACTTTTAGGATATTGTAAGTACACAACTGCTATATATCACACTGTGCAAGTGATATTTGGATGTTTTATTATTACATATTGTACCTTTAAAGCATGTTAACATATTCTATTATACCCAATACACAAAATAATGATCTTTGAAAACAGCATCATATGACCCCTTTAATTAAACATCATGTAAAAGTGAATGGCCTACTGTATACGGGACAAACAACACATAATAAAACGCGGTACACCGTCACGGTGGCGCTGCGGCAATCAGGATTGGAATAGTTGCACACGTGCTTCAGACACATTCATGATGAGGCTTTCCACATAGAGTCAACGTCAGACGTCTCGTTCCCTTCTCGTCTTGTGCTTTCCAGAGAAGAAAGGCTGTTCATTAAATTTATGTTACATGAAAGACACATGATCAAATGAATAAATGAGTTTTATTTCATTCCCAAAAATACAGAAAAACAGAATACAGAACAGTGAATAATGGTTAGAATTAACCCATTTAAGCCCACCGGCAACTATAGTTGCCGCAGTGTATAGTTGTCATTTTCCTTTTGTAAGTATTTTTCTAGATGTTATCCATGTTTAAGGTCTCAATGACATGCAAGCAAACAACCAAGTAAAGGATTTCAAGAAGAAAAAAAAGGTATTCACTTCCTTCCTGTCACATGAGGCTGTCAACTTCCTATGCCTACTTCCAGGAAGCATGGCAAAGGCAAACATTCCCAAAGAAAGGTCATTTTCATGTTAATAATACAATTTTTTTTGTTGACATATATATATCTATATAATCATGAAGGTCTCTAGAATCATCCAAACAAAACAAATCTTACAAGAGATCTATAGTTTTTTGTATACTTAGTCAAAAGTCCAAGCGGCAACTATAGTTGCCGGTGGGCAAATGCCTTGTAAGTACATATATCATGGGAAAATGGATTATACTGTGTTAATAGGTTAATAAATCAAGGTTATTGGTCTTGTTTAGTGCATAAACATAACTTAACCCTTTAAATGACATCTGTATGCACTGTTATTTTTGTTATTTGCCATTTTGTTATTTGTTTTTTTGTTTGTTGTATAGATAAATATTTTTCTTCATTCTATTTATTTGTATTTATTTATTTATTTTCATTTAACTTTTTGATACACAATGCCCTGATATGGCTGCACTTTGTTCTGAACTTTGTTCCACCACTTTAACCCTTGTGCGTGTTTCGTTTGTGGTTTACAGTCGGGCTGTTTGGAGTCTTAGAGCCCCAGGCAACAAAATGTAGGCTAATATTGTAACAAAAAAATTGTTTTTTGTTTTTGTTTTCACAATGTCATTTTACTCAGTTTATTAATGTTTTTACTATGTTTGGCTCATCGCTTTGGCGCGCTTCTGCGTCTCGGAAAAACGCTCCGTGACTGACTCCACGGCGTCACCAAAGAGGACGGAGGGAGTGACTGGAGCGTTCAGGAGCGTCTTGCGGTCTGAGTCCTTTAGGTCAGCTAGGGTTAGCCATAGGTGCCTGTTGAGGACGACCATAAATCCCATGGAGCGGCTGATAGCCTGTGCAGAGCGCTTGGTGGCCATCAGTGCGAGGTCCGTTGCCGCGCGCAGATCCCTGATCACGTCAGGGTCCACTGCGCCGTCGTCCAAGGATTGGAGCAGCTTTGCCTGGAACACCTGCAGGATTGCCATGGCGTGAAGAGCTGAAGCTGCCTCCCCCGCAGATGCATAGGTCTTGCTATGCGAAGCTGACAGCGTCGAAAACCTCGTCCTCGGGCGGGGGAGGGCCCACCAGCGGCTTGCTGGCGGCAGTGGGCCTCATCCCTACTGTTGCTCGAGCCACTTCCCTTCTGGCTCTGAGGGCGCGCACTGGCAGCTCGGCGCAGTGGGCGCACGTTTCGTCATTCAGTGCCGCTTCGGCGTGGGCGAGGCCCAGGCACGCGACACAGAACTCGTGAGGGTCGGGCGGGTCATAACATAACTTCCGTAAAATGTACATAACTGCCCGCGAACCTGTCAGTATTTGCATGCTTCGCGTCAATTGGCCAGCTGTCCCTCAGCTGGCGTTAGCTTATAAGATTTCAGCAAAAATGGAGAAGGGAGGAGTTCCCATATACGTCTCAGTTGACGTAATGTTGAAGTTACCTCCTTGAAAGGGAACTGCATTTTCCAAAAGATGTGCAAAAATCTTACACTAAACCGTGTCAAATTATCCATGTTATCCATGAATGAAAGTTAGAAATGTGGGTCAAAAAGACCCCGAACAGCGCACAAGGGTTAAGACAAATGGATTTATTGTTTGTTGTGTTTTAAGATTTAAGAATTTTACTAACACCTCTTCCATGATGCCAAATGTTCTCCTCCTATTCATATTTTACATTGAGGGGGTGCATACAACATATTTGCCCACCGGCAACTATAGTTGCCGCACATTCAAATACGATTTTCAAGAAAAAAAAAAAAAAACTGGGGAAAATAAATGCAGAATATGTTCATATAGGACACTATTAACACGACTATATGCATGAAACCATTCAGAAAAATTTGGGCACAAATGGGTTAATAAAAAAAGTAACCCTGGCTTTTGAAAAACTGGGCTCGGGCCACAACATCATTGGAGTAATCACCGCCTGTGGTGCCCTCGTCCATGCGCTCGTATGAACGGACGTTGTTCACACCTGCGTTGTAGGCTGATATTCCCCCTGGAACAGATATTATAAATTACACATGAAACACTCACTTCAAATCAAACACATACTATTTACAGTTATACTCTGCAAAGTTAAAATTACTTCTAAAACCTTTATGAAATATTTTAAATGTACATTTTACAGGTAAAGTCAACAATCCAATTAATCAATAAATCAATATAAATCTTAAAAACTGGAAAAAACAAGACCTTGTGTACAATCCACTAATTGTAAGTTAATCAAAGTTTTTAATTAGAGTTCATTTATGGATACTCTGAGATATTAGTGTATCCTAACACTACCTTTAAAGCATTGCTCTTTGGTCCACTGGGGAAACTTTGCTTTAATTGCTTTAATGAAGTCAATGAGTATCTCAGTTCCTTGTGTGACATGTTCCTCACTGCCCCATGCACCTACTTGCTTGTGGTAGCGTTTGTCAACCTGAAAAAAAAAAAAAACCCACCAGTAATAAGAGAATAACAACTAAATATGTTACAGATTAATACATTGGGTCAACATCTGGCAAATTAAGGAAGCACTGCAGAGGAACAGTTACTTTGAAAAGGGAAGTTGGGAAAATCAAGTTTACACAATAATTGAAAAAACAACACTAATCCAACATCTTCTTTTTATGTAACACAAGTCTTCGGATTTGCTCGTTAGGTGGAGGCATGGACTGACAAACTGTATGCTTTACATGTTGAATTCATGCGGTTGATATTGTGTTATTTCCCAATCCCTCCCAACTATCCAAACATTTTCTCATTAACTGTCTACAAAAAGACCAAATAATGCTCCTTATTTTTAGGTTCCTTAATGCAAAACAATATATAACATTAATGCTTTCTTAAAACTTTGCATGTATTATCTCTGATTATATTTACATTTTATTTTCAGATTTAGCTTAAACACAAACGTCATCTTATGTGCACTTGCACACCGTATATCCCTCATACTAAGATCTCTCTGTCCTGGAGTTAACCAACTAGGGTTCCTGGACCTCTAACCAACCTGCATGAGACCAAAGCCATTGCCATGGTCGCCCCACCCATCCTTCAGAGCGGCTCCGGCTCTGGACTCTCTGGATATGATGGCAGCGATCACAGCCGGGTCCATCTCCTTTGCTCTGCCAACTTTATTGATTATACTCTTGTAATTCTCCATGCGGGCCAGATCATGCTCAGCCAGCTTTTCGGAGGCTTCAACACCTTTGAAAATAATAAATATTGTTAATATAAAATGCAATGTGGTGCATATATATTGGTAAAGTTTGGTTACTGGACACAGTTAGTCAGTCATACCCTTTATGATGAATTTATCCTGTTTTGCTGTCGCCTCTGAAGCACCGGTGGTGTCTATCTTCATGACGTTTCCATAAATGCCTGCTAGACAAAACATGCCAAGCATCGTGGTAGGAGGGCCTTTAAAAAATAAATAAATAATTGATTTACAAACAGAACATGTAACGTTAATTAGCCTGCTAGGCTATAGCTATAAGTAAGGCATTATTTAGCATAACATTATTTGTCTTACCCATGATGACTCAAAAATGTTGTGATCAAAACAAAACAATCAGGACCGCTGAATTTTGTGAACTTGTTGTGATCTTAGTTGAACTGGTTTCACTTTCTCTTTCCGCAGCTCTTCTGTGAAGGTGGGGCAAAATCAAGTGTTGACATTGTGGAATTCCCCTTTGTTTAGTCACCAGAGACGGTCTGAAGATTAAGTTTTCATTTGTTACCCCCTTTAGTTAACAATTTATTAGCTTATCTTATCTTAATAAAAGCATATATCAGCTAATCTTAGCTAATGAAAGTTTAGCAAAAAAAAAAAAAAAGTGTACTGTGCCTTTAAGGAAAGTCCCATTAATCGCAGCCAGTCTATGAAAACCAGGAAGCAAAACAGAAAACACTGGAAGTAGCTGGACATGTTACAACAGACAATAAAGATGCAGATGCGATAGTATTGACTTTAAACGATATCGCTTTATTAAATGCACATATATTAATATAATGTTTGTAAATACTCAAATGTGTTTTTTTGTTTTGATTTTACACGTTTCTGGGCAAGCTGTGTTTGCAAAAGACAGCAACAAGTTAAACATTTTGTATCTCCTTGCTGATGATTTGAGACCAACTTTAGGCTGCTACTCTGATCCAGTGGTCAAATCACCAAACATCGATCAGCTTGCATCTGTGAGCACGGTGTTTCATAACGCCTATGCGCAGGTATGTTGAAATATTGGTCATGAAAAACATAAAGATGCGTGATACTACATTTATTAGTAGTGTACATTTAAGTTACAGGTGTACATTGTTATGTTCTTTTAAAGCAAGCTGTTTGCGGACCTAGTAGGGTGTCTTTCCTAACAAGTCGAAGACCAGACACCACAAAGCTGTATGATTTTAACTCATACTGGAGAGTTCATGCAGGGAACTACACTACACTCCCTCAATACTTCAAGTCTAATGGATACACCAGTTTATCAGTGGGAAAAGTTTTCCATCCTGGTAACTAGACCATATGATGTACTGTATGCATGATGTCAAAATGCACAAAATCCTAAAAAAAGTAGATTTTGTTATGCCAAATTTGTTGTTTTTCATTTTGGCATTTCTTTTTTATGAGAGTTGCCCCGTAATCCTTTCATGTGTTAACTGTCTGGTTTGATGTTTATCTAATAATGTTTCTCTTTTACGTGCTCGTCCTCAAGGCATTGCCTCCAACCACTCGGATGATTACCCGTACAGCTGGTCTGTACCGCCGTATCATCCACCCTCTTTTAAATATGAAAAGAGGAAGGTCAGTGTGTGAGTTAGTGTGGATATGTGTACACACTTCCTCAATGTCTGTGCTTTCAAACCCATGCTGTCCTGCTGTACATGCACGCACGCACACACACCACACACACGCACACTTCCTAAATGTCTGTTCTTTCAAACCCATGCTACCCTGCTGTACACACACACACACACACACACACACACACACACACACACACACACACACACACACACACACACACACACACACACACACACATATTAAGGGTGAAACAATTAGGGGTGTAACGCTTTATTGTGCAAAAATATATTGCAATACAAAAATGCAACAATATGTATCGTGGAGAGTGACCATATGTATTGTGTATAGTTACTTTGTGTGAAAAAATCCAAGTTTTGATTGTATGTAGTGAGTTACATGCGTAAATTACAAATACAAATCTAAATGATTGTAATGTTTATATGGAAGCTTGTTTCCACCACAGAATAAAACAATCAAAAAGGCAATAGTGATTTTTCTCAAATCTCACAATTCGGACTTTTTCTACACAGTATCTCACTATAGAAACAATTTAGTGAGATAAACTCAGAATTGTGAGAAATGAGTAAATTGCGAGTATATATCTTGCAATTCTCACTTGTTTCCAACTCGCATATCTCACAATTCTGACCTTTTTTTTTAGTTAAGTCAGAATTGTGAGATAAAAAGTCACAATTACCAATTACCAGTATCTTCTATTCATCTTTTAGGTTTGCAAAGATAAAGATGGCACGCTGCACAGTAATTTGCTGTGTCCCGTGGATGTGTCCGAGATGCCTTTAGGAACCCTTCCTGACATGGAGAATACAGCAGAGGCCGTACGACTCCTGGACTCCATGAAGGACTCCCAGAATCCATTCTTCCTGGCTGTTGGCTTCTATAAGCCTCACATTCCTTTCAGAATCCCACGGGTGTGTGTGTTTGTTTTTAGTGAAGCATGTGACATACCGTACGAGCAGCCGTTAAATCTGGGAAATAAACTTTTTTTATAGGAGTACCTAAAGCTCTATCCTATTGAGAATATGACTCTGGCTCCAGACCCAGATGTTCCTAAGAAACTCCCTGATGTGGCCTACAACCCCTGGACTGACATCCGCAAGAGGGAAGATGTTCAGGCGTTAAATCTGAGCTTTCCTTACGGCCCCATTCCTAAAGATTTTCAGGTAAGTCACACATTGTGTACTAGTATATCATTGGTTTGATCTCTTGTAGAATCATACATGATGTTTTTGTCCTCCTCGTCTTGTAGCTGCAGATCCGACAGCACTACTTTGCCTCGGTGTCATATGTGGACGCTCAGGTGGGAATAATTCTGCAAGCCCTTGATGATTTCGGCCTGGCCAACAACACTATAGTGGTGTTCAGCTCCGATCACGGTTTGTTGAAGAATCACTTCAGCCTGTTGTTAGATAGGACATCCGGTAACACTTTACAATAAGGTTAATTAGTGTATTAACTAACATGAACTAACAATGAGCAATACATTTGTTACAGTATTTATTAATCTTTGTTAATGTTAGTTAATAAAAATCCAGTCCTTCATGTTAGTTCACAGTGCATTAACTAATGTTAACACATACATCCTTTGATTTTAATAATGTATTAGTAAATGTTGAAATGAATATGAACTAACATTAATAAATGCTGAAGAAGTATTGCTCATGTTAACTAATGTTGTAAAGTGTTACCGTACATCCATTAGATGGCAGTATTGATGCATTTGGTTTATATTAATGCTGAGATTTTCAGTCTGTTCTGTGGGCTTTCCATATTATTCTGAATTCACATCCTGGTAAGTTCTTTTCAGAAATGATGCTGTCACGTTTTTGTTTCATTTAGCATAAATTGCATTTTTATTATTTTATTATTTCTTGTCATAATGCAAACATTCATGCAGTGCATTAAGTGGCTCTTATACAGGGTTGTGCAAGTGCAAACTTCTGAATATATTAATAGGCTCACTTTTAATGCATGAATTTGTATTGAATTGGCCCAGAATGCTGAATTGAGATGACAGGAAGCCTTTTTTTTTTTTTTTTTTTAAAGATTCAACATTGGCAACATGAAGCAGGTTTGATTTAGTATCAATGAGATACTATTATAGTTTATATTAGTATTTTGAACTAGATTTTATTTTTATATTTTAATTTCAGTTAAAGTTTTAGTAATTTCGGTGTGTGTGTTTTTTTTTTTATATATATAAATATGTCTATAGTTGTTATATAACAATTATTATAATGAGTTATTTTAGTATATCAGGCTAAACTATATAAAAATGACGAATGTTGCCTTGGCAACTAGCTGAGATAAAATACGTTTAAGTTATTTTACATTTTATTTATTTAATTTAACGTTTATTTGATTTCAAGTCACAAAATGTTTTTTTATGAAAAGTTTCAATAAAAATAATATCCCTGACATGAACAAAACAGATAACCTCTTAAAAAGATCTATACCCTAACCCTAATAATAATAGTATAAAGTGTTCTTAAATATTACATTATACATTATTAAATTCTTAAATAACAATATTACATTAATTATAATAAGCAGTTGTAATATCTATATATAAATACATGGCAACAATTTACAATACGGTCTAATAGGTTAACCGTTAATTCATTAACTTGCATGAACTAACAATTAGCAAATATATTTTTACAGCATTTATTAACCTTTGTTAATGTTGGTTAATAAAAATGTTCATGTTAGTTCACAATGCATTAACTAATGTTAACAGATTAAAATTTTGATCTTAAAAATGTAATAAGTGTTGAGATTAACATTGATGCTGTAGAAGTGCAGTTTATTCTTAGCTCATGTTAACTAAAGTAGTGAACGAACAAAACCTTACTGTAAAGTCTTACCAAATACTGTAAATTAAATACATATTGCACATTATTTGTGCTATTTCAATATCTAATGTTTCTGGAAATACCCCATATGTTGTATAATAACATTTTATTAAAAAAAAAGAAGTCAAATTTGACTTCTTTTTAATTCTAGTTTCTGCGTTCACTCGTTATGCCGCAATTATGTTCTACCTTAACTGAGAGAAACTGCCCTCAAAGAGCGTTTGAAGCGCTCGTTCTGTGAGACTCGGAGCAGTTTTCTCACGGTTAACTCTCTCTCTCTCAGGTTGGTCATTAGGAGAACACGGCGAGTGGGCCAAATACAGCAACTTTGATGTGGCCACCCGAGTGCCATTGATCGTGTACAAGCCAGGTGTGACCTCACCTCTCTCTCGGCCCGGGGAGAAGACGTTCCCCTTCATCGACGTGTTTCAGGGCACACGGGAGCAGTTCGGCAAAGGTAATGTTACTCAAAGCAGCTGTCATCACGCAAAGACCGCAAGGGTCCTCCACAAGTATCCGAGACTCCAACCGAAGTCACTCAAGCGCGCGATATCAACTTACTGGAAATGATGTTATGGCTAAAGTATCGGCCCATTTAGAGCTTTGATTCGTATTTTTGCTTTTGTGCAGTGCAGAGGTCTTACCGAGAGCACACGCATCTGGTGGCGGTTCTCAAGTGCACATTTGTGGCAATCTTTCGAAAACACCCAGCATAAGCAGCTGGAGTAATGACTGTAATGATAATGCCACAGCATAGAGAAGCTAATAAGTCCTGAGAGTTATTGCTCTCACAGTGGGCTCGGGATTGTTGCTCTAATAAACTGTGCTATATTCAGGGACCGTATCAGTAAATTTCATGGAGATTTCAGAGCTGGGGCCAGAATAGTGGCTTAATTCAGTGTGAGGATTTCATGCATTTATTTCTATTTTACGGTTTGTTATGGCAACACTTGGGTTTCATGAGTAAAGACAACAACGACGACGTTAATTTACTCCATGCAGAAATGTTTTAGCAATAATGTGTACAGTTTAAAGACAGACATGTTATGAGCCCTTTGGGTGTTTAATGTGGATTGTATAAAAGGATCTACTGTCAGCGTGATTTCAGCTTAATTTTTATAATTCTGTGTTAATTGCACAATTAGAAGAGTCACTGTTAGAAACAGGAAGCAAGGCAAAAAAAAAAAAGAAAAGAAAAAAGTCTCTATTCATCAAAGAATCCTGAAAAATAATCCAGTATTCCTCGACCTGGATAAAAACATTGAAATTTAAACTCTGAATATTATGCAAACCTGCAATTATCAAATGTTAAATAACACAAATATACTTTATGTATTTAATCTCACTTTATTACTCAATATATTTGCTGCTGACCTTCGATGATCCAATTTAACCATACGAATAAGCAAAAATACTGAACTTTCTTCTCCTGGCGTCCTATTCTTTTCCTTCTTCCTCTCATTTCCTTCAGCCTGAGGCTTATTCATTTCACTTTTGGTGTGAAAAAGCCTTTACATTTGCCAGAAATATAATTTTCGTTATTAAAAAACAAACAAGAAAGCCCAGCCCAAGTGAGAAAAAGTAACGCAAAAGTAACAACACTACTTTCCATAAAAAAAATGAACTAACACAATTAGTTTTTTTTATGGAGTAACACAATATTGTAACGCATTACTTTTAAAAGTAACTTTTCCCAACAGTGCATTTAAGTCTGGCTGCTAAAAATTCAGCTTTGCCATCACAGGAATAAATTACATTTTAAAATGTATTAAAATAGAATAACGGTTATCGCTACAATTGTTCAGAATATAATTGTTTTTACTTTTGAATGTTAGTGTATATTTATGAAATTGGTTATCATCCAATATTGCATTTCATGCTTATAATCAATGCTTACAAGTCATTGCTTTCATACACAGTTTTATTTTATACCATAATTTCAGATTGAATTGCGTTGCAATGCATGTAGTTCATTTCCTCATAAAATACATTAAGTAGCCTACACAGTATTGTCCAGTTGTTTAGTTTTTTTCCTTTTCTTAAGGCTGTGATTCATCTTGAAACTAGCTAATTTAGTTCATGGCGTTAAAGTCTTTACTGAAGATTGTTTTCAAATATCTATGGTGAAAATGAATGGGAAAAAATACTTTTGGAATAATGCGGCTGTGTGGGTGTTCACGGTAAAGACCTGTTCACACCGAGGACGATAAAGATATAGTTCTAAACATCTTCTCAGTATGAAAGAAATAGCATAGTTCACATCACAGATAACAGCACACAGAAACGACATCGTTGGAATCACTTTCAGAGCGATTTTATCCAGCCGATGAACGATAAAAACATTGACAGCCAATCAGAATCCGTCCTGCGGTAACGAGCTTGAGCATTTAAAGCGGCAGCGCTTATAATAAACAATGATATCAATCGCTGTGTGGACGCTAATATAGTTATCTTTATATACTAGTTAATAGGGGTGTAACGGTATATGTATTCGTACCGGACCGTTTCGGTACATGACTTTCGGTACGGTGCACATGTGCACCGAATGCAATCTTTCACGTAAATTAGGCTAGTTTTGTGTGCGGAACATACGTCAATTCTGAGTTTCCACGCGAACATATTAAGTGTCGGAAGTCTCCGCGTTGCACTGATTAAATCTGATTCATCGTTTTTGTGATTCAAATACATGTAAAATATTACCATAACATCTGTCTTCCTGTGTGCGGAAATGTGTTTATGTTGCTGTGACAACGAAACACGTGCAAGCGCGCCTGTGTTAAGAACGCTGATGCGCCCATCTGTGGACATTTCCGAATGCCTTTCTGTTAAAAGCGGGCTTTCCACAGAAACAAACGTACACGTGTCATTAGTATGAGAAAAAAAAATTGGACTTTAACTCTCGGGTCGGGCTCGGACATAAATAAAGATCACCACATACACGGCACACTCGCTTTAGCCCAGCCTCTAACAGTTAGCTAGCTAGCATCACGGCCAATATTGGTTTGAGAGTATTTTATTTAGTGGAGAACTTTGCAGCAGTATTTTATTTCTTATTCTTTTTTTATTTTATATCTTTTTTATTTATTAGCCTAACGTTATATTTTATTAAAAAGTGTGTTTAAAAAAGTGTAAACAAATTGTAAAAAAAAAAGTTTATAGTAAACAACCAGCAGTTTAATGTTTTGCATTTCTTTCCCTTACTGTACCGAAAATGAACCGAACCGTGACTTTAAAACCGAGGTACGTACCGAACCGTGATTTTTGCGTACCGTTACACCCCTACTAGTTAACATTTTTTGGTGTGAATGAGCCTTAATGCTCTTTAGAATAGCAAGTTAGAATATTAATGATAATAAAAACATTAGCCAGCCAAACGAAAGCCCCGTTTTAAACAAGTGTGATGCAGTTAAACAACAGTATATTTTTTTAGGAAAAAAGGCTGTCTACTGTCTACACTGTAGCCATGCATAAAAAACAAACAAATCCCATTTACAATAATTATTGAAACGTTTTTTAACGTTAGAAAATTGTATTATCAAAAAAAAAAAGAAAGAAAAAAAAAAGATTTCCCTGGATCTGACTGGCTGGGAAAGCTGTCAATCTGTAGCTCCGCCCCTGGTCTACACTAAATATGATGGTAACCATTTTGTTTCTACACAGTTGTAAATACAGATTGGAGTACGTTTTAGGCTACAAGAAGAAACTATGTCAGTGCTTCTACTTCTGAATTTAACATTTAATTCATAAATGTGTTACTTGCCTTTTCTTTATAATTAGTTGTGACATTGACCATTTCTGAGTAAAAATGGCCGGTTCTCATAAATAATCATAACAGAATAATGCTATGCATCTGAATCTCACAGTGAGAATTTCCATCATAGTTTTCCATCCCTTCTCTGCACCTCTCAGGTCAAGGAGTTGAGAGCGTGGTGGAGCTGGTGGATGTTTTCCCCACACTGTCGAACCTGGCCGGCCTGCGCCCCCTGCGCCGCTGTCCCGCGTCGTCCTTTGAGATGGAGCTGTGCACCGAGGGCTTTAGCCTGGACCATCTCATCCCAGAAAGACACCGCAACAGAGAAGCCTACTCGTTCAGCCAGTTCCCTCGGCCCTCCGACTCCATCCAGGAGAACTCCGACCTGCCCGACCTCGCCGATATCCGCGTCATGGGCTACTCCATCCGCTCCACGGACTACCGCTACACGCTATGGGTGGGCTTTGACCCGCTCCACTGTCTGCCCAACATGACGGACATCCACGCGGGAGAGCTGTACCTCCTGGCCGAAGACCCGGGAGAGGACAATAACGTGTTTGAGGAGTTCGACCACGCCACTGTATTGCACAAGCTTGGCATGCTGTCGTCATGGACCGAGAGTTTAAAGCATCATATAATGTATCTCAGCAGCGGGTTGAAATCAAAAGGGATTATGTGATTCTAGTTTCACAGTAAAGGGAATGTTTATGTTACAAAAGCTGTCAAGGACATGTCTGGACATGCTTCATCAAAAACTGAAAGGGAGAAAATAAAGCCTATTTTAGGGCAAGGAAGGGTTTTTTTTTTTTGTTGCTTTCTGACATATTGGCATGATAATGAAGTAGATCATAATGCTAATAACTTCTCGTTCTCATTACTGTAATGTGGAAATTTAATTTATTATAAAAATTGTAAGATATTTGTGCATCATGGTAGAATTTGTTATATTGCCTTTAATGTATTCTGATTTAAATTGAATAAATGTTGTATTTTGTACTAAACTACACTAATTTTATACAAATAAAATAAAAAGGATTAATATTGAAAGATACTGTAATAGCCTATATTTTTTTCATATATATTAAAATCTGAATATATTAAAGACAGCACACAACTCATGTATTACAGTAAAAAGAATCATAAGGAATTCAGGCTAAAATGTGCCACAAAATAGCAATGGACTTGAAATATTTCCATTTTTTTTACTGAGGTTCAGCCAAATGTTGGGTATATTGTTACATAATCAAGAAATGAATCTCGAACAGCATAATAGTATCTGCTTTGCACTCATAGTTGGATTCTTCCTATTTTAAGCATCAAGATTCCTTTAAAAAATCTCATTCAAAAAAAGTTTACTTTTTTTTTGCTGATTTGTTTTCGTTGTAGGCCTACCTCATAATGTTGTAATGGAATACATCTCCACAACACTTTCCTTAAAAGAATAAAAGGTAATATTCACTCTTGTTAAGTATATTTAAGATAATATCGTGATAAATATGAGTCCATTGACTTAATTTCCTCATTCCCTTCAGAACGTGATGCATGGAAATGATGTAACGTCAACTTAAGTGAGAAATGAGTTTAATTTAAGTCTCTGAGAAATAGAAAGCTCTGCTCAGACAACACTCTGCTTCAGCAATTTATCAGGTCACTAAGTCGTAATTGTATTTTGTCTTGGAGGCCGACGGAGACTCTGCCAGCATAAGCTCTTGTTTTCCCAGGAAGCGTGATGAAAATCAACTTAAATATAGAATTTCAAGTCACGCGCTCCCACTGCACCCGTTGCCAAGGTAATTAGATGCTTAAATGTGAAAACTTGCAAATGATGTTGCCCGGATACACCTCAGAGAATAGTTTAACAGTGATGAATGTTTTGGCCAACATTAAAAAAGAGTAAGCGATCGCTGCAGCGTCTTCTATTGGATTAGCAGCGTTTGCATGTTGTGACGCCACCGAGCGTTTTCTCCTCAGACTCATTTCATGCCACAAGACTTATGGCAAGACGTTGTGACTTTTATTAATTCCAAGGATATGCATTCTTGATATCAACTATTCAATTTTCACTAGTTAAAATGATAATTCTTGTTATCGGGAATTACATTTCTACTAGTAGGCCTAGCCTAACAATGGCTATTCTTGATATCAAAAATAACGTCACCACTCGCATAAATAGGTCTTCGAATTCCTGATATCATGTTCATTTAACTAGTAAAAACTGCAATTATTGATATCTGTAATTGTATTTTCAGTAGTTAAATGTCCCCATAGGCTGCCATTCAAATTCAGTTGTTGTTGTTTCTTAGTTGAAATTCCAGTTTTCACATAGACTTTCAGAAATACAAAAAAATTACTAGTAAAAATAATTTTTGATATGTTTCTAGTAAAAAAAAAATTCCTGATATCAAGAACTCAATTATCACTAGTTGAAATGTTAATTCTTGAAATCTGAAAATGTATTTCAACATGTTACACTTGTCATTTCTTGATATCTGAAAATGTATTTCTGAAATCAATAATTAGGAGAGTAATTTCAGAAGATCTAAAATGTCTTTCTTATTAGTAATTACATTCATTAGTGACAATTGAATAATTGATATTAAAAATAATTAGTTTTACTATAGCCTAGCAATTAAATTGTTGATATAAAGAATGTAACCACATAAATTACACAAAAAAATTATGATTTTTATGAAGAATTGTATTTCTGATATGAAAATATATGAAAACTATAAGAAATGAATTCATATTAACAATTGTGTTTGAATGGCTGCCTATGTGACATTTAAATTGTGATTACAGATATTATAGATTACACGCATATCAAGAATGACAATTTTTACATTGTTAAAATGTATTTCTGCAAGTGATGACATCATTGTTGATATCAAGAATAAATATGTTTCCTAGTATAATTGTAATTCCTAATATCAATAATTAACTTTTAAGTAATGACAATACTTTCCAGTCTGCATTTTTAACACTTTCACCTGCTTTCTCTTTTCAGGTTTATTTTGTATTCCCCGCACTCTTTAGATGCCACATTGTTTACTCCTGCAGAGTATGAATTATTTTTGAAGGAATGTTTTCAATATTTATGTGGCAACATAAATACATTTTCTCGCTTTCTCTCAAAAGGAAAAACAACAAAACAAAGCAAGCGCATTATTTCTGTGTCTGTGTGTCTGTCCCTTTTCAAGTGTGTTCTTATAAGAGTGCAGCAGGAGTGTTATACTGAGGGGATCCTTTGGGACCGCCAATATATTCAGCTTCAGCAGACAGGCTTCATTGCCAGCTGGTCCGGAAAATTCCACTGCTGTCTCTCTCTCTCTCTTTTTTTTTTCTTGTCGACTAAAAGCAAGGTCAGGGCAGTCGGAGAAGAATCCACAAGGCTGATTGAAGCTGATATTTTAATTGCTCATACCAAACTTGGCTTTTCGTGTTCACCAGCTGATTCCGCGATGCGTTAGTATTGAAAAGTCTTTCAATTTCCTAATTAAAATAATCTAAATTGCTCCTCTCAAATGACTTTCAATAGATATTCTATTAAGAAAAAAACAATAACCAGTGTTGCGGAATTTTTTTTTTTTTTAAATTAATGCATTACAATATTGCTTTTCTCCCTAAAAAAGAAACTAATTGCATTAGTTACTTTTTATGGAAAGTAATGCGCTACTTTACTTTTGTGTAATTTTTTTTCTCTCACCTGGGCTCCCAGACAGCAACACAATCTCGGCCCACATCTGGTACGCCACCAACGCTATTTCGTACAAATTCGTATATGAGTGATTAAAAGGTGGCTAATTCGTACGAGTGAGGTCGTACGAATTCGTACGAATTAGCCACCTTTTAATCACTCATATACGAATTTGTACGAATTGGTCATGAAATAGCGTTGGTGGCGTACCAGATGTGGGCCGTACGATTTGTCTAAACCCATGTGACAGTTAGGTTTAGGGGCGGGGTCAGGGGTAGGTCATTCGTACGAATTCATACGAATTGGGCAACTCGTAAAATATGTACAATTTAGCGAAGTTCGTACGATTTGTCTAAACCCATGTGACAGTTAGGTTTAGGGGCGGGTCAGGGGTAGGTCATTGTACGAATTCAAACGAATTGGGCAACTCGTAAAATATGTATGATATAGCAAAGTTCGTAATAATTCGTACGATTTGTCTAAACCCATGTGACAGTTAGGTTTAGGGGCGGGGTCAGGGGTAGGTCATTCGTACGAATTCATACGAATTGGGCAACTCGTAAAATATGTATGATATAGCAAAGTTCGTAATAATTCGTACGATTTGTCTAAACCCATGTGACAGTTAGGTTTAGGGGCGGGGTCAGAGGTAGGTCATTCGTACGAATTCATACGAATTGGGCAACTCGTAAAATATGTACAATTTAGCGAAGTTCGTACTAGTTCGTACGATTTGTCTAAACCCATGTGACAGTTAGGTTTAGGGGCGGGGTCAGGGGTAGGTCATTGTACGAATTCAAACGAATTGGGCAACTCGTAAAATATGTATGATATAGCAAAGTTCGTAATAATTCATACGATTTGTCTAAACCCATGTGACAGTTAGGTTTAGGGGCGGGGTCAGGGGTAGGTCATTGTACGAATTCAAACGAATTGGGCAACTCGTAAAATATGTATGATATAGCAAAGTTCGTAATAATTCGTACGATTTGTCTAAACCCATGTGACAGTTAGGTTTAGGGGCGGGGTCAGGGGTAGGTCATTCGTACGAATTCATACGAATTGGGCAACTCGTAAAATATGTACAATTTAGCGAAGTTCGTACTAGTTCGTACGATTTGTCTAAACCCATGTGACAGTTAGGTTTAGGGGCGGGGTCAGGGGTAGGTCATTCGTACGAATTCATACAAATTGGGCAACTCATAAAATATGTACAATTTAGCGAAGTTCGTACTAGTTCGTACGATTTGTCTAAACCCATGTGACAGTTAAGTTTAGGGGCGGGGTCAGGGGTAGGTCATTGTACGAATTCAAACGAATTGGGCTACTCGTAAAATATGTATGATATAGCAAAGTTCGTAATAATTCGTACGATTTGTCTAAACCCATGTGACAGTTAAGTTTAGGGGCGGGGTCAGGGGTAGGTCATTGTACGAATTCAAACGAATTGGGCAACTCTAAAATATGTACAATTTAGCGAAGTTCGTACTAGTTCGTACGATTTGTCTAAACCCATGTGACAGTTAAGTTTAGGGGCGGGGTCAGGGGTAGGTCATTGTATGAATTCAAACGAATTGGGCTACTCTTAAAATATGTATGATATAGCAAAGTTCGTAATAATTCGTACGATTTGTCTAAACCGATGTGACAGTTAGGTTTAGGGGCGGGGTCAGGGGTAGGTCATTGTATGAATTCATACGAATTGGGCAACTCGTAAAATATGTATGATATAGCAAAGTTCGTAATAATTCGTATGATTTGTCTAAACCCATGTGACAGTTAGGTTTAGGGGCGGGGTCAGGGGTAGGTCATTGTACGAATTCAAACGAATTGGGCAACTCGTAAAATATGTATGATATAGCAAAGTTCGTAATAATTCGTATGATTTGTCTAAACCCATGTGACAGTTAGGTTTAGGGGCGGGGTCAGGGGTAGGTCATTGTACGAATTCAAACGAATTGGGCAACTCGTAAAATATGTATGATATAGCAAAGTTCGTAATAATTCGTACGATTTGTCTAAACCCATGTGACAGTTAGGTTTAGGGGCGGGGTCAGGGGTAGGTCATTGTACGAATTCAAACGAATTGGGCAACTCGTAAAATATGTATGATATAGCAAAGTTCGTAATAATTCGTACGATTTGTCTAAACCCATGTGACAGTTAGGTTTAGGGGCGGGGTCAGGGGTAGGTCATTGTACGAATTCATACGAATTGGGCAACTCGTAAAATATGTACGATATAGCAAAGAGTGAGGTCGTATGAATTTGTACGAATTAACCACCTCGTAAAATTTGTACGAGTTGCCATGAGATCGGGTTGAATCCACATGTACCAGATGTGGGCCGGATCTAGGCCGACACTATTTTGCTGTCTGGGCGG
Organism: Phoxinus phoxinus; assembly: GCF_949152265.1. Lineage (NCBI taxonomy): Eukaryota > Metazoa > Chordata > Actinopteri > Cypriniformes > Leuciscidae > Phoxinus > Phoxinus phoxinus. Next base: position 12,519,330 of record NC_136887.1, on the reverse strand, counting down.
GGCTTGCTTGTTTGTTTTTTAATAATAACAACAAAAACAACAACAAAAAGCAAAAGTTCTATTTTTGTCCCTTTCACACCAAAAGTGACACAAAGAAACTGACGGAAATGCAAATTCACGCCTGACATTGGTTAATAAAGTGAGATTAAATACATAGAATATTATGCAAACCTGCAATATGTAATACTTTGAGTTTGCAGTTCAAATTCATCTTGAGGAATACTGAATCTGTATTTGTGCAAGTTAGATGAGTAAATGCTTGTTCACATAGTCTAGAACTACAATAGCCATCATTTGCATCTGTACTACTCTTGATTTCTCTCAACTTGGGAACAGGGAAGCATTCAGTCTTGCATTACTTATTTGAAAAAGTAATTCATATATTTTGTACATTTAAAAGTAATGGGTTACTTTACTAGTTGAAAAAAGTAATCTGATTACTTAACTAGTGTTACCAACACTGACAATAACTAACCAAAACCTGTCATGGATTGTTGCAACACACATTAAACGTCGTACTATTTTAACATTTGTTCCCTAACACCCTAAGACTAACATCTGGAATTTTTTTTTTGAATGGGTGATGATAAATGGTTTGTATTAACTCCATTATGTTGGGTGATTTCAAACACAGAATCAATGCACACATGGTTAGGGATCACTGCTCTGGATAATAAACATTGATTTCCATAAGCACAGTGAGAATGTGAGTAATTACGCCTGGAGTTTGATAGTGGGTTTTCTCGTCTAAAATGCTGCAAATTTTCTTACAAATTTATAGTGGTTGTGGAAAAGCAACCAAAAACAATAGCTGGCCAACTTATGCACAAACCGCTGGATGAACGCGTGCAAAAAGCCACTGTGCATTTCTTCCTTTGGGTCCCGTATAATGTTTGACTTTCAGTATGAGTCACTTAAAGCAAGAAAATAAAAATAAAAATAAAAAATAGATGTCATCATATTTTCCCGGTTGATTAAATACATTAAGAATTGCAAACATTATATATTTTTTGGGATTAGGCTACACGTTTTTGGAAATGCTGCTTAAAAATGCAAATGAGTCATAATCTAAGTAAATATCCCTTCATAAATCAGAAAATACTGTCAACAGCCAGACAAATTAAATAAATCAAATGTTTTATAAACTCAGACAAACTATATACGAACAAATCCCCCTTTAAAACCTTCAGAATACAGGAATACAAGTTTGCTACTCAAATGGAGATATCTGCACACAAGTGTTGCATTTTGATTATATTTAAATTTAAAACATGAAATAAATACCTTTTTAATCTGTTCATTTAATTAGTCCATTTATACATTCATATTTACTATTATATTATATTATGTAACACTTTATTTTACAGAGTCCTTGTTACATATCTTACATGTACTTATTTGTAGTAATAACAGCAAATTCATTCACCATTTCAGTCGTATCTGAATCTTGGTGATTGTATTGTATTGAATTGTATATGTTATGTCATGTGATGTCATGTCCTATTGTGTGATGTGATGTGATGTCATGTCCTATTGTGTGATGTGATGTGATAGTATATTATATTATAATAATTATATTCAGACAGTAACATAGTGTCGGCCCAGATCCGGCCTACATCTGGTACGCGTGTCCCGGATCTGGGCCGACACTATGTTACTGTCTGGGAATATAATTATTATATTATATTATATTATATTATATTATATTATATTATATTATATTATATTATATTATATTAATCAACAGATTCATTAATTGATGATTTTTTAAAAGTGTCTCTCTCAGTACCCCATAATCACAAGTTCTTCTGATGTGTTGTAAGACCCACACAACATTTACTTAGCAAAAGTGATGTCAGTCTGATAAAGTTGAAGGCTTCCTCCATATCCTCTGGAAACAACCAGACACTGTTGTTTGGAAACCCAACTCTAACCGCACGGTCCTGGATGAAAAGTAACAATGCCATGCTTGCCGGAGCTCTGACATGGGAGCAATAAAAGACAGCTGGACTGTATCATGAAACAGTCTGTGACCTATTACTTCTGCAATTAGATTTGTGAATATGAACGCTTTCGTAATGAACTTGGAGATTCTTTAGAGGGCCGTCTCCGGAGATCTGATGGTCTGACAAGGCTCACAAACAGCCAGCAAAACAAACTGATTAACAAAATCTCAAAATCAGAACTGTGTAATGATGTTTTTCAGCTTCGGGTCAGAGGGGACAGACTGAACTGAACGAATCCCACCAATGTTAAAAAACGAGAACGGTTAACAGTTCATTATTACTCATCATTAGTGTGTTCGCAAGAATAACAATTACTCTGGCTTACACTGGGGTTAAAGATTTAAACAAGCCATTACCACACATTTAAAATCTCATCACATGCTACGGACATGAATAATATCTCAGATCAAACGTTCAAGAGAGGTGTGCTATTGCATTTCTACCCAATGAATGATTATTATTATTAATTTGCTCATTTATTTTTAATATGATATTTTTTCAACATGTTATGGTTCTTATGATGTGTGTTATATGTGTCAGCTAATAATAAATGTACAGTTTATAATTCTAAAAATGCATTTCTATTAAGTAAAGCGCAGTTATGGCATTATATTATCCACGTAAACCCTGACATGTGAAATTATAGTCAGAAAAATAAATAAAATGATTTAACCTTTAGACAAAATAGAAATGTATATTAAAAGTTTGCCTTCATATTTGATACATCAGTCCTTTAGCGTTTATATAGTGAGAATAATACTCGAGGATGGGAAAAAATATTATTCAGAGGCCCAAACTGAGCAAAGTTAATGATATTTATATGACCAAAAAGTTGGTAAAGATTTCACAGCAAAAAGACACGTAAACCAAAAACCAGAAGGTGGACGTTTTTAAAAGGCCTTTTACTAAAAAAGAAAAAGTATGAACTATCAATCAGACGACAGAAGCATGATGGTGTTAATCATTTAGAGGATGTATAAATTTGTGTATCAAATATGACACAGTAGGCATTAACGGGTTAATGGTCTGTTCATGCGTGTGCATGTGTGTCTCAAACTGCGCTAACAGCTACAGTTTTCTGTCATCTTGTGCACTTTGGCTGCTTGTGCTCTTAGGGGTCACACACAGTCTCTCTGTCTCAGATGAGTTTAATGGTGCCAGTCAGATTGGGGCCAGATTTCTTGGCCCTGCGGTCTGAGTGTCCTGGTGGGGAAGCTGTTTTCCGGCTGGCTCAGTGACGTCCACCCCCGGGGCCCGTGCCACCCCCATCATGTGCCCAGATCATATCGCAACGAGCGCTGGTAAACAGACGGGAGCTCGCCAAAAATGCTGCCGCAAACCTAGCTTGAAAATCAACGTGAAAACAAACCAATTATTCTCCTGTGATCTGACATAGGCTATTACAGAGAGAAACAGGATTTTCAAAAAGCAAAAAAAAAAAAGCAGAGGGAGTCAGTTCTGAGTTCGAGTCCAGGCTCGTGGTCGAGTTTTGTGTGGCTGTGTTATTCTGTTCTCTCATGTGTATCTCCTTGGAATAATTAGCCTTTAAAGCACTGTTTATTTGGGACACTCCTTTTTTTCGTCCCACTGTGACATATATATATATATCGTTTTGATCTTTTATATAAAAAAACTCACACAAAAAAACACACACCTTTTCATTGAAGTAAAACAATTTAAAATGGCATCATTATTTCATAATGTGAAACACACACACTTTATGTGTATTATGCCTGCTACAGACTGCGATTTCGGCGATGATGACACCTATTGAATCGTAGGCTTCAAGTTAGTATTGAATAATAAAACATCATCAGTAGGCCTACACTCACATGGTCTACACATTTTCTACACAAAAATGGTGCTAAATAGCACTAAAAATGGTTTATTGGCTTGTAATCATAGGGGAACCACTTTAAGTGCCATATAGCACCTCACCTTTGTCAAATGGTGCTATGTAGAACCATAAGAGCCGCTGAAGAACTGCTGAAGAACCGCTGAAGAACCAACCTGGGGTGCGTTTCCCGTACAACTATATAGCTCACTGCTTAACTACCATAGTACGATGCATCGTTGGAGAAACTAGCTAGCTAGTCACGAGTGTTTCGGGAAACACCAAATCGTTGAACTATGCTGATAACGACGGAACTTGCGACGATAGTTGGCTAACGATGCTTTCGGGAAACGCACCCCTGGGCGTAACAGGTTCTTAAAATGGCAGTGGTGCTATAAGCATACACCATAATCACTGCAAAGAACCCCTGAAGAACCACTTTTTTTTTAGGGTGTATGCAATATAGTGATAAACAAGAGCATGAATCGCACTTTTGCAATTGTGGTTTTTATGTGCGCTGAAAAAGTGGAGGATGCAAAAAAGGAGAATATGGACAGTCATCATGGCTAGGGGAAAGAGGCCAACTTGGCATGTCAATTTTGCAATGGAGCTTGAGGTAAGTGGTTTTTAAGGTTTAGCGCCATGACGCGTTAATCAATACAGCATTTCATGTTGCATTTTTATTGGCTATAGTCAGTAGAAGTGTGTCGTAGCAGCAAACACACTGTGAGATGATCATGTTAAACTTCTGACACTGTCAGGAAAATGATCGCAGGCTATCTTTGATCGCAAGAACGTCCGTCTTTTAACCTCTCTCACTGTACAACGCAAGACCATCGTTTAAGAACCAAGACCACAGAAATCGCCACGATTACTCATCTTTCATCTGGGACTGCCCGAAATTGGTACAATGCCAGGCATTACTAGTTGAAAGTTTCGATTTTTCTATTAAATGAAAGATCACAAGGACAAACAATACAGATTTATTTCCACAGCCTTCTTTGATCATATTTACCAAAGGTGGCAATAATTCTGACCATGACTATATGCATAACACTGCTGTCATTAACTTTCTCTCGCTGCTCCAGTGATTAATCACATGGCATTTAAGACTCAAACGATTGGCCCAAAAACTTCTGTGGTTCCCATGAGCGAAAATGGCAGAATTATATAGTCATTGGGGGAGTATGTGCCTGCCAAGCAAGTGCCATTGAGATAAATGGGAATGCTAACATATAGCTTTTCCCAGGTTTTATAGACCAACTGCTTAAAAAATGAAAGTCTTTATAAAAGCATGAAGACAATAACATTGTATTACCCGTAACAACATGCACCATTGAATCATGCACAATAAGATCAGAACAACACAAACCCTGCAACACTCTAGGCCTTATTTTAATGATCTGAAAAGCAAGTATCAAACGCGAAACGCAAGTAACTTTGTGGGCGGATCTCGGGCGCTGTTCCTGTTATACCGATGCAAGTCTAAAATGGGTTGGTCTGAAGTAGCTTCATTACTCATAGGTGTGGTTTGGGCATAACGTGCAATAAACCAATCAGAGCGTCCTCTCACATTCCCTTTAAGAGCAGGCGCGCTTGTTCCATGGCGGATTGCTATTATAACGGTGGATTTGCCAGGCGCACAGTAATGGTAAAGGTGGTAAAGGTGATTTCGCAGTCTTTAGAATTTTGTTTCCTGGTTCTTGACGGACAACCCACTTTGTCAGATGTCCTTATATACCAATGTGTCTTGCCACTATTGATCAAACAGGTTTTATCCGTCATTACTACAATTAGCCTGAATAATTTGGGTAAATGTGTAATAGATTTATGCCTATTTTTTCACATCTTCATGGACACCACAATGATTTCCCTCGTGTGGTAATATTTTTCCTTGTAATTATGTATGGTTTGCAAAAATGGGAACTGCTGCGTCTATGAGAGAAGCAAAATGTATTTGCGTTGTGCACACGCTACATTATGACCAAGCATGCGCCCTTAAAATAGCATCTGAATAACGCGCCACTGACTTTAGACTAGGTTTTTCCTGGTCTGAGGTGGAATTTTTTTCTGAAACCGCAAAATAGCACCAGGGAACGTTTCAAGGAACACGCCTCCTCTTTTCGCTGAACAGCCCCGGGAGCGCAAGTTCATTCCCTAATTTACCGACGTGCGTCTGTGGAGGAACAAGTCCGCTGTGCGTCGGGTGCAAAGGGGCGCCACCAGGGGGTGGCCAGGGGTGGCCGACTCCTGGCCACCCCACTGGCCACCCCACGGGCCAGTATAAATTTTAGTAGCATCAGTTATCCATTTCATCCCTAATGCACAGCCAGGCAGGCAAGCCGCTCTAGACTTTCGATCGCACACAGTAGCCCCTCCCCTCCCCTCCGTACATGCCGCTGTTGCGCGCTCAGACAGCAACAGCTCAGCGCGTGCCAGTTGGTCAACAATTTCAAAAGAAGTTAAGAAAGAAGACGAATACTACCGGTAAGTAAATAAGTCACAAATATTCTTTAGTAAAATAAGACGGGGAATTATGTGTCGTGACATGTGCTTTTTAAGTGCCAAATGGTTACAGTATATGTTACAGCAGCTTTTTGATGTGTCTTTGACACGTTTTGACAAGAGTTACCTAGCTAACGTCGTTAGCTGGTGCATGTATATGTGTAACGGAGTTTAAATAATGCTGTTAAATTCATGCATTAATTGGGAAAACTCGACATTGGCTGTTGCGTCACTCGCATTTGTGTGCGTGATATTGCGGGCGGAGTTACGTCACCACCAGCAGAGTCACACATCTCTCGCTGCTGGTAAGTCGCATCAATAAGAGCTGCGAAATAAAAACAGAGTTTAGATTGTTTTCAAGTGCAAGGTTGGACTTTATAAACTACACACAAGTTTACTTCATAAACTTCATAGTCCCTAGTTCTGTCAGTCGAGTCATGTGTTATTTGCAATGATGAAATAGAGTGTGTGTAGGCCTATGTATTGTTTGTGAGCTCTTTTTATTTCATTTAAGAAATTCATGCAACGTGATGCACTGTCCGTTAAATATAACACAATAAACCAAAGTATATCAGTAGGAGTTTCCTTAAGTCTTTCTGATAGTTTTCTACAGGCCGGTTTACTACAACAGTAGAAAAAAATTCTGAAATTATGGTTTATAGTTTGGTGTGCCACCCCAATATTTTAAGTGGCCCCATCTGGCCACCCCTATGAAACATTTCTGGAGGCGCCACTATGGGAATGATACATGCGTCGGTGTACAAAATCATTTGCGCTGGGTGCAAGATAGGGCCCTCTATGTTTGCGCTATCGACACAATGCAGCAGCACCACACACACCTACATTAGGATGTTGTCTTAGCTAGTGCCATTTCCTGTAGGAACTGCAAAGTTGGAGCCGCCACATGCTCAATAGTGTTTGGCAGCTGAGCGCCTGCTAATGACTGTGCAGCTCCGCTGGGAAATGAGCAGACAAGAGAAAAAGTACAAGAAAAAAAAGAAAAAAAAAGAAAAGCGAGGCAGAGTCATGCACATAATAGTCCAGGATCTGATGTCCTCCATCTGGCGCAGCCAGGGAGCGACTCCAGCAGCAAGCTTGCTCCGACCTGCGGGCATGGGCACTCCATCATTATTTCCCCCTGATGCTCCCATGGCACCATGTTGGCATTTAGGAATGTCACTCCACAAGCCAGAGTCTTGGTTGGATCGGGCTAAGCAAGCCCGCAGAGACAGCGCAAGTTGGCTTGCATCAGCAAAATATGTGTTCGGGGAGACGGATGTTCATTATCTCTTAATACATCCCATTTGTGGAGACTTGCATTGTGTGGGGAACGGTGAGAAAGTGTCATTCTAATGGCCGTACAGGGGTTCAGCCGAAATGACAATGATGCCACCTGACATCCGACATAAAGTCATGCTGCTACTGAATTAGCCCGACACACCCTCGGTTTGACAGCGGAAAAGCGTTTATAAGTGACTGTAATTCCTTGGGAGTTTTGCAGGAACTCTTTCTCCATCTTCTTTCTCAATCGTTCCACCCATTAGTACGAGTTAAGTAAGAGAGGGAAAATGACTTCAAACAGCATATTTATTGGTCACTTTTCAGAAATAACAGCTTTTTCTCTCTCTTAGAACATCTTGGTCTTTTGAGCACTAACTTCAAAGAAGCGTATTTATCTATTTTGACCTCCTTTTCAAGTGACAGCTGGCATATGTCGCATTTCTGTCGCAATTATTTCCATGGAGACACAGTGAAAGGAAACACAAATACAGTCTTGGCTGGTAGATATAAAATATGCAAACTGAAATAAAGTAATCTAGTGCAGAGATGGGTCTATAAAGAAAGAAATATGATTATCTCATCAGAAACATTTTCTCAACATCAACATGTTTTTTAGATGCAAGACGAAACATATTCTAAGGATTAGTTCAAACAAAAATGTTATTTCTGTCAAAATGTACTCACTGTTCCAAATATGTATGACTTTCTTTCTTCTGTAGAACACAAAAGAAGATATGTTGTAGAGTGGTGGTAAATTGGTGACCATTGAAAACCATTGTATAGAAAAAGAAATCTAAATATCTTCTTTTATGTTCCACAGAAGAGAAAAGTCATAAGTGAGAGTACGTGATGACAGAGTTAAACATTTTGGGTTGAACTAATCCTTTAGATTTCCTGTTAAAATAAAATAAATAAAATAAATAGAATAAATAAAATAAATAAAATAAATAAAATAAATAAAATAAATAAAATAAATAAAATAAATAAATAAATAAATAAATAAATAAATAAATAAATAAATAAAATAAAATAAAAAAACATTATTATACTTTATGATGCATCAACAAGGGTGAAATTACGTTTTTGTTTAAGTTAATAGTAAATCAAGTCTTTTTGTCAATTCAGACAATAAGCAATTGAGAATTTTTTTATAATAATATATATAGTAATATAAATGATTGTTATAAAAATAAAAATAAATTTTAATATAAAAATATTCTTAAATAATAAATAACAGTCAACTGTGCACATGTTCAGGACATGCAAGACACATTATATATAAGTGTGTGGGTTAGTAGAACAAGTTTACGCGGGTTAGTAGAACAAGTTGACGAGTTGCGGATAAGTAGAACAAGTTGACGAGTTGCGGATAAGTAGAACAAGTTGACGTAGTTGTGGATTAGTAGAACAAGTTGACGTAGTTGTGGATTAGTAGAACAAGTTGACGTAGTTGTGGATTAGTAGAACAAGTTGACGTAGTTGTGGATTAGTAGAACAAGTTGACGAGTTGCGAGTTAGTAGAACAAGTTGACGTAGTTGCGAGTTAGTAGAACAAGTTGACGTAGTTGTTGGTTAGTAGAAAAAGTTGACACGTGGTTGCAGGTTAGTAGAACAAGTTGACGTAGTTGCAGGTTAGTAGAGCAAGTTGACGAGTTGCGAGTTAGTAGAACAAGTTGACGTAGTTGTGGATTAGTAGAACAAGTTGACGTAGTTGCAGGTTAGTAGAACAAGTTGACGAGTTGCGAGTTAGTAGAACAAGTTGACGTAGTTGTGGATTAGTAGAACAAGTTGACGAGTTGCGAGTTAGTAGAACAAGTTGACGTAGTTGTGGATTAGTAGAACAAGTTGACGTAGTTGCAGGTTAGTAGAACAAGTTGACACGTGGTTGCAGGTTAGTAGAACAAGTTGACGTAGTTGCAGGTTAGTAGAACAAGTTGACGAGTTGCGAGTTAGTAGAACAAGTTGACGTAGTTGTGGATTAGTAGAACAAGTTGACGTAGTTGCAGGTTAGTAGAACAAGTTGACGAGTTGCGAGTTAGTAGAACAAGTTGACGTAGTTGTGGATTAGTAGAACAAGTTGACGTAGTTGCAGGTTAGTAGAACAAGTTGACGTAGTTGCAGGTTAGTAGAACAAGTTGACGTAGTTGTTGGTTAGTAGAACAAGTTGACGAGTTGCGGGTTAGTAGAACAAGTTGACGAGTTGCGGGTTAGTAGAACAAGTTGACGAGTTGCGAGTTAGTAGAACAAGTTGACATGTAGTTACGGGTTAGTGGAACAAATTGTATTTAAATGAAAATATATATTTTTTTTCTTTTATTTAGAAACATTCCAGCTCATTTTTCTTTTTCTAATTAAAATTTTGATTAGGTGCTGCAGGAATGACCCATCCAATGTGTAAATGAACCTCTAACCTCAGCCGTCTGATGACTGATGTCTTCTGCGGGGTGTGACGCTGCTCGTGACACATTACGAATGGCTTGTTCTCTGTTAACAAAAGCACAGTCATTTGCAGTACAGAGATGCTAGGGTGTATCATGTGTAACGTCTTGCTCTGGTGACAGCAGTGCTCTCTCGCTGTGTGGATCTTGAGGTTGGTGCCCTTTAGATTGCCATCTGCTCTGATGGGCTGTCATCTTGGATGGTGCACAGCCATCTGTTTAGTCTCCGCAAGTCAGGCCGTATCCTTGGGTTGGAGGAGGAGAGGGAAACAGGATTGGTAATGACCTCTGAGGTTTGGAGTTTGGAATGAACACTGCTAGCATCTAGCACCCGCTAAACGATAAAAGGAAAAAATAATAATACGGCAGCCGGGGTGATGATAATAATAAGAGGCTGAGGAATTAGCTTGACTATTTCCCCGGGGCATAGTTCAATTCGTTAAGGCACTGGAGCGAGTTAACTGTGATAAAACAGTCATACATCACTTGCTTTTAAGGCACAACGACCCTCTCCGTCTTTAAACAAGGGTTGTAAAAATTACAGCATTGCAGCTACCCATGATGAAACTGGCTGAAATGCCTCATATATTTTGCTCTAAAATAAAAAAGTGGTTGAATATCTAATGAACTAATCGAAATAAAGCTGTTTGATGCTCTTCGAGAAACACAATGTTCCCTGAGAGTTGTTCAATACGAAACAATTGGCACTGAACGTCAACTTGATGATGAAGACAGCAATGATTAAATTGTTACATTCTGAAACATCTTATTAAGTGTATTGTGTTAATATGGGGTCATTAGGCTTTGCAAGCTGATTGAATATGAACTGAATAATTGAAATCAATAATGACCAGTCAAAATGCTTAATGAAGGTGAATTCTTTAAAGAACTTTCCATCATAACTAGTGCCTATATTCTACAATGCTGTTAGATCGACATTGACATTTTTAACCCTCTAAAGCCACCCTAAGGCCTCTGAACTGTCAACATGAAAAACCTACATGCCTTCGGTCGTCTGATTGATGGTTCATGTTTTAGCAAATAAAAGGCCTTTTAGTACAGTTGTAAAAACAACTTCAGGTCTTGGTTGACATGTCTTTACTGATTTAAAAAATAATGAACATACTGATTTTTAAAAAATTACAGAGCCCCTATAGGGACATTGTGAAGGAAAAAAAAAATGAGATGGGAGGAAAAATTATTTGTCAATGCTTTTGCGTTCTCTCGCAAATGTTTTGCGTTCCCCCGAGAAACTTTGTGTTTGCTTGTAAAGAGCTCAACAAATTTGCGCAAAAACACAAAAGCATTGAAATATATACAGACTATGTGTATATATATATATATATATATATATATATATATATTTTTTTTTTTTCCTCTACCATCTCATATTTTTTCCATCATCATGTCCCTTTAGGGGATCCGTATAAAAGAAGCGTAATAAAACGTTTTTGTAATAATTCAAGATGAACAATTACTGGACTGATACATCATTTGTAGAAAAGCATGTTAAAACATGAGTATCAAATATGATAGATCAGGCGTTTTAGGAATATTTAGGAATGTTTAGGAATGCCCCCACAATAAAAACTACAGATCTTAGATCATATAACTAAGCATTCAAATATCATCTTGAGGAAGTTTATTTAACAAAGTTCAGGAGGAGAACGTTTAGGTAATCCAAACAATATACGTAGGCCTACATATGGTAACACTTTACAATAAGGTCTCATTTGTTAACATTATAGCTAATTAATCCAGCTGTTCATTGTTTGTTCATGCTACTTCACATTATATATGTCTCCCCCGGACAGCACGTCAAATATGCATCATTTACTATATCTAATTTCATGTAAACCCGTGAAAGACATAATATTGGCAGATATTTCATCTTACTTTCTGGCCGTAATAATAGTAGCACCATCCATTTTTGCTCAGTGTGGGCCTCTGAATAAAATTGAGGTGTTTTTCCCCTTCTATGAGCTTCATACTCACCTAAATAATACTATCTTTTGTAAAAAAAAAATCTGGTATACCAAAAAGCACAAATTCAAACTGAAAGCAGCATCATGTTTAAAAGCAACCACTGTCTCTGAGTTACTAACTAATTACGGGATTTTTAAGAAAGTTTGTAAAGTTCATGACACACGATATCCACATGCAGAACTGTATATTTATTTTCAGAGTTTGTCTGTGGAATAATTCATAATTATTGTGACTTATTAAGTTGCAAATTCCGGACCTACCTGACCTTTGCTTTTACAGTACAGTTTAAATACATCTGCTAGACAAAAAAATGCTCTTGGCTATTTACTTTAAAGAATGTAAAGGTACAACATGTAATGCAATAATGTCATATGTAGTCCCACTCCACTATTATGACCCATGAGCAAAGTGAATTTGGACAAAGCGCCCTCAGATCAAGAAAGTAAAGGGTTGTTTATTACTCAGCGGCACATGAAAATGGGCCTGGAGACTTTGGGTGACTGGGTCTCACTTTGCCCTCTTGAGGGAGTTTAATTGCTGGCTAATTAGCTCTTCTTCTCAGTGGATGTTATTGACCCACAGTGGCTTTTCTGGCAAATCTAATTGCCAATGGTGAGATGGGACCTTTCCTTTTCTGCACTTAGGACCTCTTTTTCTTTCTGTCCTTAATATTTCATGAATCTGTCCAGCGGTTTTTAATCTTGTTAAGCACAGAAGCAATTGCCCGTCGAAACTGGACAAACAAAAAGAGCTTTACTGTCAGTGTCTTTCATGGAGTTTGTGCTTTGTCAGTTTGGGTTAGCTATGTGGCACAGACTTAAAAAAACAAAAAACTAAACTATTCTTGCAGTATATATATATTATTATATTATATTCATACTGTACAGCTATGCAAATTTTCTATATGCATGGAAAACTTGAATGACTTTCACTTAGTGTAATATTACATGTCTTTTTTTAATGAATTATTTGATTGGCAAAACAAAATTGGGATACTAATGAAAATAATTTACTATTTTTCAGATATAAAACAGTTAACGGTTTAATTGTAATAATATTTCACAATACTACTGTTTTTACTGTATTTTGATTAATTGAATGCAGCCTTGGTTGAGCATCTCAAATCCTTTAAAACGCATGCACGCACGCACGCACGCACGCACACACACACACACACACACACACACACACACACACACAATAAATAAATGTGTTGCAGTTGGTGAGAATCTGTGAGAGAAAAAAAGTGTTCATTTCAAAACACAATTTTAACTCCATTTTAGACCTTATGGCAAATGTCCTCACATTCCGCATATTTCTACAACCCAAATTAATAGACAAAAGTAACATGAATTATATATTTTTAAAACAAGTAAATCATCCCAGTAGGTGATCATACAATAAGTATGTGCTTTTGCATTTGATTGATCCTAGAATCTCTCAATTTCAAGCAGTTTGGCGTGTCATGCTAATACCCTTGCTGAGATCAAAGAAAGCCATGCTAATTGTAATCATAATATATTTTGGAGGGTTGACATGCGGGACTTGTTATTAATGACCAAAATAAATCAATCTTAAAATTCCTCGAGGACTCATATTCACTGGATGAGTGAGTTCTGACAAGATTTGGAGCAGGAAAAGATGTGTGCAATGGAAATATGATACGTTAAAAAAAAATCACTTTGTCAATGTTTACAGTAATTCTTTTCAGTGATGTATAACCTCCTGAAACCCTTTAAGTTTCCATTCTCCATATGACTGCATCATGCAAGGATTATTTCTCATATTTTTTAAGGGGTAATTGCTTTGACGTTTTGAGGTTGTGGTTTACCAAGATGTTGGAACAGCTTTGTATTGCCTGTTCTGGATTCAAATGTTATGTGATTGCTGGATGGGTTTAATGGAAAATGTTTCCTTAAGTGATCACTCCAGCCGTGAGGTCTGGAAGACAAGAGGTTTGCTGGGGTGAAGCTTTGTTATTGCACAGTTGCCTTTCTCTGTAATCTATTAGGCTGATGGTTTGAACCAGCACTGTGGCTCACTATTGACTGAAACAGCACATTGGAATTTTATCGTCCATACAGGACCTCACAAAATATCCAATTACAACCACATAATGCTCTTTCTTTCTTTCTTTCTTTCTTTCTTTCTTTCTTTCTTTCTTTCTTTCTTTCTTTCTTTCTTTCTTTCTTTCTTTCTTTCTTTCTTTCTTTCTTTCTTTCTTTCTTTCTTTCTTCTTATCTGCTGATCAAGGTCTTGTGAGAACTACACACATACAGAGTGAGGTCAATCACAAGTTGTATGGTGTGAACAATAAAGTGTCTAAGAAGTTACCTGTAAATGGTCAGATGTGATTACTGCATTTAAAATATAAACTAATTAAATGTCAAGAAAGAAAATAGCAGGAAACCTGGGTCTACATAAAGATTTCATCATTTGACATTTTCTTAGTGTATTTTTTGGTACTGATTTGATTCATTTATATATATATATATTTTAATCATGAATACCAGTATGTTTTTTTCAATTGCTAAGAAGTGTGTGCCAATTCTTAAAGGTGCAGTCGGCAATATTTTTTTTTATCATATTCACTGAAACAGACACTATGCTCCGACAGAACAACATAAATCAGCCGGTTTTAGAAAAAATCTGCGCTTCTACCTCCACCAGAGACCCGTCTCTCTGTAGGCAAGAGTGTGGTGAGCTGATGCCTGCTTACGTCACGCAGTACCACAACATCCAATAGGAAAATTCAACTGCAGTAGCCACTTTTCAACCTGAAGAGGGCAGCACTCAGACGTTTTTACACCATATATTGTAGAATCAGCGAAGGGTTCAGCAAAAAGAGGAGGCGTGTTCCAGCGCAAACGTTCCCTGGTGCTATTTTGCAGTTTCAGAAAACAATTCCGCCACAGACCAGGAAAAACCTAGTCTAAAGTCAGTGGCGCGTTATTCAGATAACGCGCATACACTTTGCTTCTCTCATAGACGCAGCAGTTCCCATTTTCCCAAACCATACATAATTACAAGGAAAACTATTACCACACGAGGGAAATCATTGTGGTGTCCATGAAGATGTGAAAAATAGGCATACATCTAGCTTACACATTTACCCAAATTATTCAGGCTAATTGTAGTAATGACGGATAAAACCTGTTTGATCAATAGTGGCAAGACACATCGGTATATAAGGACATCTGACAAAGTGGGTTGTCCGTCAAGAACCAGGAAACAAAATTCTGAAGACTACGAAATCACCTCTACTCTCGTGCACCTGGCGCCTTATAAGAGCAATTCACCATGGAACAAGTGCGTCTGCTCTTAAAGGGAATGTGAGATGATGCTCTGATTGGTTTATTTCATGTTACGCCCAAACCACACCTATGAGTAATGTAGCTACTTCAGACCAACCCACTTTAGATTTGCGTTGGGCGCAAGAGTCATTTATCCCAGTAATAGCAACAGCGCCCGAGATCCACCTAAGTTACTTGCGTTTCGCATTTGATACTTGCGTTTCAGATCGTTAAAATAGGGCCCATAGTCAATCATAGCGCAATGACTGTCAAAATGCTAACAGTTGGTGCATAACAAAAACTGCATTACTTGTCATGTTTCAGTTCTATATAGAACATACAGTATGAAATCCATTTTTTGTATTATTCATTCAGCTGTGTGTGTGTGAATTCATGGTGCATTAGATAGTATGTCTACAACATAATATCTGAAGGAGTCATCAATACTTTATAGAATGTACAACTGAAAAAAAAAAAAACAGTAAGTGACAGAATTGCTGCAGTAAAGGCTTTATTAGCCATATGCTGTCAGTGATCAACAAAAAAGAACATAACAAACATACATGGCCTTTGGTTTAAAATGTGCAAAAATAAAACAAAATGACAGAAAAATGGCACTGTTCTAATCTATACGATCATTTGGCCACATGTTCTCGTCTACATCACATCGTTTGTTGTCTCTCGCTATACACCTTGGATAGAAATGCTTGGCATGCCTTATCCAGCCCTGACAGTCTTCAACTGAGATGTCTCTGCAGCCAGCATCCATGGCATCCAGGAGGGACATTTGGTCATGTGGCCGATGATCATATACTTTCCACCTCCAAGCAGAAACAAATTCTTCAATGGGGTTGAGGAAAGGAGAGTACGGAGGAAGAAAAAGGGAAATCATTCTTGGATGTGTTGCAAACCAGATAGTGATTGCATGTGAATGGTGGAATGCTACATTGTCCCATGTACACAAATCACAAATGTCCTCATGTTTCCTCCCAACTGTTCTGCTTCTGGCACCAGTTGTTGGTGGAGGTCATCTAAAAACAAAAGAAGGCGCTCTGTGTTGTAGGGACAATTCTGGCTTTTCTGCAGGACCAAACCAGCACTTGAGATTGCAGCACACATTGTGATATTTGCTCCTCTCTGACCCGGCAGATCAACGGTGCCCTTTTCCCAATTACATTTTTTCCTTGTCTACGTGTTTTTGCCAGGTTTAACCCTGCCTCGTCTACATAAATGAATTCATGCAGTGTCTGATTAGCCTCCAACTCCATAATTCTCTGAAAGAAAAATCAAACACAATTTTTACATAAATGCTTTTCACTATGTGGGTATGTTGTATTGTAGCAATAGAGAATAGTGAAAAAAAGAAGAAGTGTGGAATAGTCACAATTAGACATGGTGTATAGACACCATACCTGGAGGTATTGGTGCCGGAGTTCCTTGATCCGATCACTGTTTCTCTCAAAGGGAACCGTGTACAACTGTTTCATTCGAATTCTGTGTTTGGTCAGAGTCCGAGCAATGGTAGCCAGGCTGATGCTTTCCATGTTCTGGAATACCAGGTTGTCCTCTACAATTCTGGTCTGAATTTCTCTCAGTTTTATTGTATTGTCAGCAATGACCCATCCTACAATGGCATGTTCTTGGTCTTCACTGAGAAGCTTTCTTCTTTCCCCAGAGTGAGGAAGTCATTGTTTCCTTTAGAGGGACACAAATATAACATAGGTGGCCAGCAGTTACTGTAATACAGTTAATAGTTGTAATACAGTTGTAATACAGTTACAAGTTGCCCTCATGAAATGAATGACTTACCTGTTGGTTTGTTGAAAAATCTGGATAATGGAAGCAACGGTTGACCGTCTGAGATTAGGCGGGACTCTTTCACCAGCCTCTTTCAATGATAGACCATGGTTTATCACATGGTCTAAGATGGTGGCTCTTATTTAATCCGTGACAACAGCTCTCCTTTGAACAGCAGCACGCATTCTTACTCCTCTCCCCCAACCTCTCCTTCTCCCTTGTCCTGGTCCAACTATTTCTCTCCCTGGTCCATCTAGTCCTCTCCCTCAACCATCTAGTCCTCTCCCTCTTCAAGACATTTTCTTTCTTTTTTCTGCTCCTCTGTGTTGTTCTGTGTTGCTTTGAACAAAACTATTTTCAAAGAGAGCCTTTTTATTGAGTATGTCCATGAAATGAAAATGTCTTCAACACCTGGCTATGTCTCTGATTGAGATTGGAACCAGCTATTTCTTACTGTAATGATCAGTAATTTAAAAATGCTGCTTGAATATTTGTTTTTAATTATTTGTTTCAATACTTTTGAGCTGAAATTGTTGCAGAAGTAGAGACTATATACTGTGTCTATGGTCTGGCATGCTGCGTTTAAGCATTTGTAAAAAAAAGTCTATGAAGATCCATGAATTTAATATTGGGTATGCTTATATGTAAAGAAAATGTAGGCATTCTAGAAACGTTTTAATTGACTGCATTTTGTGTGGAAATGTGACTACAGATTGGACAAAAGGATGTTAGCAATAAAAAAAAAAAAAACTATAATATGATTTATTATTACAAAATTTTCACTTGCATAACATTAAAATGCCATTGCTATGATTTTTTTTTCATGTGTGTAATAGAGTGCGGATCGGGCCAAATTTTTCTGTCCGAGCCCGAGAGTGCAGTAACAGAACCCGACCCGAGCCCGACAGGCATAAAGATATTTATGTCCGAGCCCGACCCGAGCCCGACAGGCATAAAGATATTTATGTCCGAGCCCGAACCGAGACCGACAGTTAAAATCCCATTTTTTTCTCATACTAATGACACATGTACGTTTGTTTGTGTGGAAAGCCCGCTTGTATTAAGCAATTGTAGGAAGGTATTAGGAAATGTCCACAGGAAGACAGATATTATGGTAATATTTTACATGTATTTTAATCACAAAAACGATCGTTTGCATCCATAGAAAGCATCAGGCAAATTGGCTACCTACATAATAATCTGTTTTAAATTTAAAATGTTCAATGCCTTATCGCGCTGATGTGACCGAGCCTGACCCGAACATCATTTCTGAATATCTATCCAAACCCGGCCCGGCCCGTCGGACTCGGGTCGTGTATCCACCCTCTAGTGCAGTGGTTCTCAACTCCAGTCCTCGAAACCCGCTGCCAGTGCCGCCGCTCCCACCACGCGCATCACGCGCTGTGCGTAGGGCACCAAGAGCTGAGGGGGCACCAAAAATTTAGCCTCCCGGAAGTTCCGGGAGTCTCCCGCATATTGATAGCGGCTCACTGATGCCCGCGAATTAGTTAGAGAGCAAGAGGCCGTGCGAGTGTGCCTCATGAAGCGCATGTAATATCATCTCTCCCCCCCCCACGAACCAATTGATGTTGGTTCGTGCCGACATGTCGAGAAGACATTGTTTTCTGCATCGCAAATCAACTTTGTATGCACTTCCAAAGGATAGGGACTCTCGCTACAACTCATACAGTTAAACTGATGTCATTATTACTGTTCGCATCACTGTGTATCAAGCGCTGAGGAAGATATGGGATAAAATTCAGATATGGTAATGAGCATTTCGTTTTCCGACATGCGTTGTAAGCTGTAGACCAATAACAACAGACTGGGCCATATGACCGATCAGAGCAGAGTAGACCAATCACAACAGACTGGGCCATCTGACCAATCAAAGCAGAGTAGACCAATCACAACAGACTGGGGCATCTGACCAATCAAAGCAGAGTAGACCAATCACAACAGACTGGGGCATCTGACCAATCAAAGCAGAGTAGACCAATAACAACAGACTGGGCCGTCTGACCAATCAGAGCAGAGTAGACCAATCACAACAGACTGGGCCGTCTGACCAATTAGAACTGAGCAATGTTGTTTTCGTCAACGATGACGATAACGCAATTATTTCGTTGACGCACTTTTTTTTATGACGATAACGTTACGATGACTAGCTAAAAATGGCTCTAAGGTGACTAAAACATGACGAGACGTTTTCGAGTTTTCGTTGACGAGACGAGATGGAACGAAAATGATTATAAGTCTGACGTTCACAATGTAATTTCTGCCTATTTTGCGTGAAATCGGCCTGTTTTGAGCTAAAAAAAAAAAGTATCAGCAATGCCGCATTCTAATCGTTGTTGTACGATGTACGATCAATAATGAAAAAAATCCCATAATGTACGATAATTTCAGAATTGCCCGCAAATCTGAATCTCTCGGAATCTAGATAGAGCGAGCAAGAGCGCGCATGTGTAGCGCGCGCACAGCCAGAGAAAGGGAGCGAGAGACCTTGCGTGTGTGTGCTAGTGTGCCTCACGAAGCGCATGTAAGGACCCAACCAATCGAATTATTCAGAAAGTCTAGTTTATTATGCAAAGGTTTTAAGGTTAACTGTTGTTTTATGAATTGCAACTTGCTGCAACCTGTCAAACCTAAGCCCATTTCCAATACTTTTTAACCTAAATTAATTTATTAAAGACTACTTTTTTTCTTTCTTTTTTTTTTTTACTAAAATTGACTAAAACCTTTTTGTGTTTTCGTCGACTAAAACTTGACTAAAACCTTTTTGCGTTTTCGTCGACTAAAACTTGACTAAAACTATCAAGTTTATAAGTGACTAAAATGTGACTAAAACTAAAAAGCATTTTCGTCAAAAAGACTAAGACTAAGACTAAAACTAAAAGGGCTGCCAAAAACAACACTGGAACTGAGTAGATCAATCACAACATACTGGGCCATCTGACCAATCATTGCAGAGTTGACCAATCACAACAGACTGGGTCGTCTGACCAATTAGAACTGAGTAGATCAATCAAAACAGACTGGGCCATCTGACCAATCATTGCAGAGTTGACCAATCACAACAGACTGGGGTATCTGACCAATCAAAGCAGAGTAGACCAATCACAACAGACTGGGTTGTCTGACCAATTAGAACTGAGTAGATCAATCACAACAGACTGGGCCATCTGACCAATCATTGCAGAGTTGACCAATCACAACAGACTGGGGCATCTGACCAATCATTGCAGAGTTGACCAATAACAACAGACTGGACCGTCTGACCAATCAGAGCAGAGTAGACTCTCGGAAAGGAGGGGTTTAGATAGACTGACTGTTTCAGACACTGTGAGAAAAACGCTGCAGGAGACCTCCAAAACTAAATGAGGAACCTTTAAAATAACATAACAGGGGAACTTTATGATGCATTGTATAAAGTGGTCCAACAAATAGTTATTCAACCCTCTGAGCTGTTGGAAGTGACCCCCCCCCCCCCCCCCCCCCCCAATTAGGTAGATGAAGAATACAAGCACACATATACAAAAGATAGCGGTAAAAAAAACCATCAGCATTTGTCTCAGGACAAAGTGGCCTGAACCTTCTCAGAAGATTATGGATGTTTCTAAATATACAGCCAAATGGGACCACTCCATCTCACATGAAAGGAGCAGAAAGCTGTTTCATACTGAAGAAGAAGGACTCTTTGAGATCAATAAATTCAGAACAATCTCACCTCTCAGCATGAGAGCGAGATTTTCACAGTAATAGCTCAAAGAATGACCTCATGACTGAGAATAGGCATATTGACACCTCTATTCAGAAAGGGGACATCCTACAATGCCTGGACCGCACCAGTGTTCTTAGCCAGAGGATCTAGAAGGTCAAAATAAATAACAGTGACCTAGCAGAGGTCAGACCTAATATCTGTGACAAAGCAATGCAATTGTGATCCCTTCCAGGGAACAATCATTTTGTTTCTTTAAAGCATGCCTAGCAATGCCTACCTGATAAAACAATTATGTAATACAAAGTTGTTTTGGACAAAAAAGTCTACCCAATGCATTCACTTCAGATAGACATTTGGTACAGTATAGCCCGTATGCTGTTCACTAACATCCCAAAAGGATGTAGTAATACTCTAGTCATTACTATCTTAAATCTTACACAAACCTCAAAAGCTTACAATGATTTCAGTCATTACTGAGAGTCTTCATGTTTTTGACTTTAGATAATTAGTAATTCCTTCTGAAGGATTTGGTAATACTTGAGACATTACTAGTGGGTTGCCATCTTTACTTCAGAATTAATTATACATTATTCACATTAATTATGAGCCTTTATATAGTAGTTTTTAGTAGCTCCCTGGGAGGTATGAAAAAAATTGTTGTTATTCGCTATAGTGAACTACCACATTCCACTGAGCGCTATTGCTTACTAATTCATTAGTTACTTTCTTGTTAGTTAATAGTAGCTACTAGAATGTTAATAGTGTGTTTCTGTGTAGTTATTCATTATATACTGACAGAGCAGAATTCTAAAGTGTTACCGAAAACAACCAAACTAACATTGAAGATACAGGACCAAGGACTAGAGAGAAACCAGGGCTTATTTAGACAGGTGAGCACTAAAGAGTAACTCTCGCCAAAATTGAACCTAGGCTCTTTTTGTTAATCTACCGAAGTCAAACTTTCGTGTAAAAGCATAATTAAAATGGAAATGCCACTTTTAAGATTGACTGTATTTTCGTTTTAGGTCAAAATGCCTTTTGAATGGGAGTGCTAGGGGTACTTCTATGATAGCAGCAAAATCGCTATTTTTAAAACACGAAGGAGGCTCGACACAACATAAAACTGTGCTTGAAGTATCACCAGGGGCTCTACACATTAACTCGAGCATTGACTACATTGTTTGTGTACACAAAGTTTACTAAAAAGAAAGGTTTTATACGACTCACTTTATCAGTTAGTGTTTCCGGTGGCTGGAATTTTGTCAGTCAAAAGTAGTCGATCTCCGAGTGCAACGTATAACATGAGGAGAGTAAAGATGGAAAGCTCCTAAAGCTTGTTTTTATAGTGTCTAAGTTATCATGCTTTTCATTGGAATTACAAGTTCATGACATTTCCTCATATGGAGTCAGTTCATTACGTTGCATTCGAGGATTGACTACTTTTGACTGACAAAATTCCAGCCACCGGAAACACTAACTGATAAAGTGAGTCGTACAAAACCTTTCTTTTTAGTAAACTTTGTGTACACAAACAATGTTGTCAATGCTCGAGTTCATGAAAAAATGTATTGGGTTTTTAAAAAGTTACTTTTAAGAGGCACTGTAATCATTTAGAAATAATGCAGAATGCCCATGCATGAGGGCGAATGAGGGATGACCGGAGGAAACCACTGCCGTTTCCATGGACTGCCCACACAAGCCCGAGGCCGTGTGTAGTTATCCGGTCTGAAGAGTCAAAGAAGGTCATCCTGGTTGACCTGACAGTCTCATGGGTGGAGGGCTGTGAGTTGACCTTTAAGATGAGAACCTTCAAATACCAAACCCTGACGCAGGACTACAGGGAGAAGAGATGGCAGACTTGAGTGGTACTGGTTGAGTTTGGCTGCAGGGGTTTTCTGCCACTGTCCATGTTGAGGATACTAGCAGGGGCGTAGAGTTACAGTTAGTAGAGCCATCTTTTGGAAAGCAGCTGAAGTCCAGGGGACACCAGCTGATGTGTTTAGTTTAGTTGTGACGTAAAAGAGCGCTAAGTTACAACTTACACACTACTAAATACTTATGCATTGCACCATTAAACTTGTCATTGAAACATAACCCTGTGTATAAACGAAATATTTAAAGAAGCCTCTGGCTGGAATAAAACAATTGCATCAATAAGCTCTTGTTTTGCCTGAACAAATTTAATCTTTTAGACATACATGATATTTTTGACATTTACACCCATTTACATTTTAAGAGAGAGAATATTGTGTGACTTGTGGCTCTTCAACACAAATCCGATCTAAATAGCGCACACCTGTGCATCAGTCCATGTTGCACATGTCAAATAAAATCAGTCATAACAAATAAATGTAATTTCTTTGCTTTTGTTTTTTTGGATCAGCATTTATGTATTGCTCCTTATTCATTTCAAATACAGTTTCTAAATGTCATGTGCACATAAAAAATGACTTATTACGTTATTTCATGATTAAGTATTGTGTTTCAATGGAAACTTATATTTTTACCATTAGTTATGTGAGGCATAACTAATGGCCATTAGTTGATTATTAGTTAAACCATTAGTGACCGTTAGTTAAATTCACAGCATTTAAAAAACTTCTGCTCATGAATTTGAAAACTGATATTGGATCACCGAAGGTAACATTTAAGCAAAAATGTGCAACAGAGGTAAAGTTGCGTGTGCATCACACCTGACCCAAGATGTTTGCTCCACACTTACAAAGTAGTGTGCTCTTCAATTAGAGAACATTTAAAGGACATATGGGTACATGACATACAACTGGACCAACAGCACTTCTTGTCTTTATGCACTAACTGTGTTAAATATGAACTATTTATAGGTATTATTGAACGTCATTTCTTTAGTATATAAATAAAAGGTTTGTGTGAAAAAGCAAAAAGTGCTCCAACTGTGCTAGGTCTACCCCACCGAGTGCAGCCAGTGAGACAGATACAGAGCGCTCCTGCCATGAGCTCTTGTTCTGGGGAACAGAACTGGTGTTGAGTTGACTTTTTCATTAGTGCTGAGTTGAATGAGCATAATAATGACAGGCCCCAGGGCTCTGCCTGCCCGCAAGCCTAATCACTCAACTGCCACCAGCCACACTGTTCCCCCCGCGTAATTAAAACAGAGTCAGAACAGAACCGTAAAGCAACACTATAGCCTTCCACTCCCTAATGAGACACTCATCTGCCTGGTGTGTGCATTAAACATTCACTATGTCTGAAAAAAAACAAAAAAAAACAAACAAAAAAAACACAGTTTGAATTGCTTTCTCAAGAAGACAAGAAATGAGAAAATGTGAGAGTGAATATTTTTCTAAGGCAGGATAAATTTGTATCTATCTATCTACACTCTAAAAAATATTTTCATGATCTATCTATCTATCTATCTATCTATCTATCTATCTATCTATCTATCTATCTATCTATCTATCATCTATCTATCCATCCATCCATCCATCCATCCATCCATCCATCCATCCATCCATCCATCCATCCATCCATCCATCCATCCATCCATCCATCCATCCATCCATCCATCTATCCATCCATCCATCATAACATGGTCATCAGGTTTGTCATCTGCTGTCATTACATTTAAAATATTAAATCATTCTTAAATATGTTATTTCAATTTTTTTTTTACCAAACTCTTATGCTGATAATATATTTCTGAATAAAACATGGCATCAATTAAAAAAAGTGGTCACAGTGGACCATGCTGTATTTAAACACTGAGAATCATTTTGTTTTTATTTTTTATTTACAGTAAGTGAAAGCAGAAATAAGGTAAGATTTATGTATATGTGTGTGTACAATTATGTATGTATGTATGGTTAAATATGTGTGTAAGTATGTATGTATATTTGTATTTTTGCGACATGCTATTGTGAAATTAATACAATTAAAGTTTTATTTTAAAATGTATTTTACATTACACAATTAACAGAGTTAACAGTATACATTCAAGTATATACGTATACATATACTGTATATATATATATATATATATTTTTTTTTTACTGTATATATTCAGCAACCTTTTGTTTAGTATCATGCAAACATTTATCATATTGTCTTAGTACACTAACACCTATAAAAATACAAACCAAATACATAAACACAAATCATTAAAAAGTTATATTGTGATGGAATTTTGTGTAAGAGATTATGCAAGGAAGACAGCAAATCTGATAATACCTGTAGTGACACATTATGTGAAATAATGATATGCTAGTATTTATAACTTCATAATTTCCAGTTCTAAAAGTGCCTGGTAAACGAAGGAAGTTAACAATCTAGCGTAACTGATAATGTAGCAGTGCCTTTAGTTGAGGTTGTGAATATTGACTTCAGCTTCAGTCTTACTGAACAAGAGAACAAGAGATTGTCTGTGTTGCCATAGCAACACAACAGAAAGCTTTCTTCTTTTACTAAAAGTGCATATCCTTGTGTTTTTATTGTTCTGAGGTGGAGGAGGCCAATTAACAGTCTGTCATTTAAAACAGTATGCTTTCTGCATACTTGATTGGTGTTCTAACCTTAATTGACTTTAAGGGCTCCTAAGGTGTCTTTAATCACTGTATTTATCAGTTCACAATAATTCCTGATTTTTTTTTTACAAATCTTATGAGCAATTTTAATTAAAAAAGACTGTGGAAATGCACTGCATTTGTCAAGCACTTTAAAGTGCAGCTTTTATGACATGCTTGTCTGGAGCTCGTAATAATGTCTTAAAGCTGTTGAACTTAAAGCATTGAGGGGTGTGTGTGTATATAATAGAAACAAAAGATGTTGAACGTATCAATGGATGCGCATAATGCATAGAAAGGGAATAAACACGAGAGAGCTGCTGACCTACATGAGTGCTACTGTTTGCATGCAGCTAATCATGAATGGCACGGCAATTTTGTCTCAGGCTGGATTGGCACTGATGATGTCGGCAGCTTGCCTAAGATTGATTAGACACATCAAGGGAGCCACTGTTCCAGAGGGAGCAAGACAGAGAGAAATATGGATTTGTCTCCATGCTTATACCTCTTCATTTGTTTCCATTACAGCCCCCTGTCTCTGAGCCTCATGAACAACAGTTGCCAGACATCAGCTCTTACTGAAGTTTCTGCTGCGCATTTAATATTTGTTCATTCTACGCCTATTCAAAGGAGGGTTAAATCGTTGATTAATGAATATCATATTTAATATGCCCGGGTTGTCAAAATATTTGCACTGAGGATTCGGCATGTTGAGAAACTCTACATCACAAATGCACATGACATGTTGATCAAAACTGATGAGCTGATTCTCTTCAAAACATTCGGTCCTCCTGTGAGCCATCACATGCAAAATAATACATTTAATTATCAAAATCTGTCAGACATGCATGTATATTCAACGCATTCTCATCCTTGGGCGTCATATACTGACGCTTTTGACAAATCGTCTACATCCAACGCACATGGCACCCTTTAGCGTCAATATGACACGCACAGAGCTTTGTTCGGTTATGGTTAGGTTTAGGTCTGGGGTAGGGTTAGGGTTAGGCCGCTAGGAGGCGCCTTCTGGCCCATATCTATCTGCGTCTCATATTGACGCTAAAGGGTGCCATGTGCGTTGGATGTAGACGATTTGTCAAAAGCGTCAGTATATGACGCCTTGGGATGAGATCGGGCTTTTATATTCCATAAATATTTGTAAATGTTTGTAATGTCTGCCAAATTGGCAAATGGCTTCCCATTTTAATGAAAGCAGAATCACAATCTTACTATAAAATGTGTAGGTCAATGTAAGATCAGCCAATCTGGTTTAGAATCATATACTGTATATGGAGTTTGCCCAGTGTAACCAGTCCTACTTGACCCGCTCCAAGCAGGATTCGAACCGGGGTCTCCGGTGCGTGAGGCGGGCGCACTAACAAGAAAGCTGAAGACTGCCATCAGTCGCTAGCATGTTCGTTACACCAGCAAAATCATTTCCTTTTTTGAACATGGAGGAACTTCACAACCCTAAACAGCAGCAGCTACAGCATTTGTATTGATTTTCGTAGAAATGTATTGCATGTAAATGTATTGCATGTTATAGAAGAGCAATGGTTAGCCTACACTTTATTTTGATGGTCCCCTTTAGACATTCGGTTGAGTATTAGTAACGTTGCACCTACATGTCAACTTAAGACTGATTTATACTTCTTCGTCGGACCTACGCCGGCGCCTCTACGCTCTATGCTACCTGTTGGTTTTCATTCATACTTCTTTGTCATTGTCCGCGTTGACGTGCAATTACACATGCATAGGGAGCTTGTGAAACCCGAGGGAGGGGTTCTAGCAGACCAATCACAGCGCTTGCGGTCCGTGTAGAATTGACGCGTTGTTACATTTTTGGAGAGGTGCACATCAGGGTACGCCGAAGGGTATGCGTGCTACACACAGCCTACGATGTAGCTACGGCGGGAGTTTGATGCAGAAGTATAAATTGGGCTTTACTCTTAGTTAAATATTAGACTGGTAGGATTAGTAGAACACGTTGACAAACTAGTTGAACTAGAACTAGTTGCAAAGTTACTTATAGCAAAGTTACTTATAACAAAGTCCCTTTAAGTCAAGTCATTTCACTCGGCGGCCATCTTTGAAACGCCTCTCTGGCATGCAATGGCAGCTCCTATCTCTTTGAATGGTGAAACATCAAATTGTCCAAACTGCTCACCAAGCTTATGATTAAATTTCATATTTGAAAATCACCACTAAATCATCATCACTAAATTTTGTTTACACTCATTTCTTTAAGGCGGGACTTATTCCACCATATTGTGCGTTGTACTTTCTGCCAAGCGTCACACCCCTTACCATAACCATAGCTCTACTCAGATGTAAATATTACCAATTCAAGCCTGATTCAGTCTTAAGAAAGTTAACAAAAATTGTTTTTGTTTGAAAAATTTTATACATTTTAGATACAATGTTATACACCATTTAATCATGATTAGGAAGGTCAAACAAATGAGTTTTGGAAACGTTGTGGAACAGCATCTCGTTGACATACTGTAGCAACAACACTGTCTTATCTAATGCAGCCCAACCAGGCCTGGTCCCTTTTTTTGTGTATTCCGTGGGTGGGGATTATTTAAATGAGTAACATTATGACTTTACGAAGCGCGGAAAAAACACCTTGTAGTCCAAACGAGCCGTTCGTTGTAGTTCTTGGAAAGTGGATCCTGTTATACAAAATATCTCTCTTTGGAGTGCACCAAGCTTTGTAACCTTGCAGATCTTTTTAATGCTCAAACAGAAACATTACAGACTAACTAAAGTTGAAAAAGTGAAAAAGCATAATAGCTTCCTTTTAAGTGAAGTGAACTGAAACAGATCCTGTGCTCAAGGAGTAGGGAGCAGTGAACACTATGTAGGGAGTCTGTCAATCAGTAAGACTTTGGTTGTAATCATACAGCGTGTGTAATCTATTATGGACTAAGAGTTTTTGCTCTTTGAGGCTATTTTCACTAATACATCTTCACTTTTTTGACCAATGGCTTCTTAAAACATCGAAACACACAGATTTGATTTCAAAATGGGGAACCTAAAGGGACAGTTCACCAATTTCTGTCATCATTTACTCACCCTCAAGTTGTTCCAAACCTGTATGAATTTCTTTCTTCAGTTTAACACAAAAGAAGATATTTTGAAGAATATCAGTATCCAAACAGTTGATGAACCCCATTGACTTCCATAGTATTTTCACCCCCCATACTATGGAAGTCAATGGGTGCCATCAATGTGTAACATCTAACAACTTGAGGGTGAGTAAATTAAGACAGAATTGTAATTTTTCGGGTGAACTATCCCTTTAACAGTTGGTTGAATCCAAATGGGTGCCAGACTTTACTCCTAAAAAGAAAGGTTCACAGTAATGTGGGTTCCCAAAAGAATATTTCAGTCAGTAATTCTTAAAAGAACCATTTATTTTTTACTTAGGGAAGAACAAGTGAGAGTTAAGCTTTCAGAAAACATGGCATGTATAGGCACTGCATTCCAGCACTGGTTTGGCGTGAGAACGAGTGAAGAACTGGAAAGGGTTTTGATTCAGTAATGAATGACTGGTATCAGTTCAGTCGCACATTTAGTCCATTATGTGCTTCAGAACGCAGACATATCGGCACTGTTCACAAATTTCACTGCGTGAGCCATCAAACTGAGCGATGTTAAATGCCCTGTCTTTGTGTGGATAACATCCCATTGAGTTGCTTTGATCCTGCTGCATGTGAATTACAGTAATCGCAAATCAAAAACACGCTCTTCACCAGCCAAATATTGACTGTGTTACTCTCAGTTGTGAAGGACGGGATGTAATTGTGTCAGTCTTGCTTGTGCGTCTCTACAAGGGATGGGGTGAGTGACAGCTTAATACAGCCAACACATCCATTGTCATCAGACGAGCGTTTGGAACACCGATACAAAGCTGAGGCGGCGGGACAGGTTATTCACCGCGGGACACTTACTGGTAAGTAAATGGAATTTACCGTCCCCTGACAAATATCGACACGGATTCAAAGCTGTTCTTGCAGGCCAGAAGAAATTATTTGAAAGTGTAACATGATATTCAGAGACTTTGCCAGTTGGGACTTTGCACATTAGCTGTGTTGGACGTGTCTTAATAAGACATCAATCAGACGCAGTGAATTTATGCGCCAATCACATTCATGAACTAACAATTTCCATTATTACAGTGAAAAGAGCTCCAGTGCTTTGAATCCAATAAACCTGATTTTATTTCTATCTTCTGTTCAATCAAACGTTTCTTTGCCAAACATGATGAAACCCGTTACTTGCATTTAATTGGTAATTGTTCGCGGTTTCTGTTAACATTGGCTGCACGTTGTTTTGACAAGCCTCAAATCCAAGTTTTCCATCCAGGAAAAACAGATTTGTTATCTCAAAACTTTTAGAGATAAAGTCTGAGATTTTGTTGCCATGGCTACCTGCCGCACACAGCACAAACCCTCCAGGGATTCACACCGCAAGAGATTGCCGGTAAGAACAATGGCTTGAACATTTTGGTAGTAATTGCTTCACGCTCTGCTCTCAGGAGGCGTTAAGGTGAAATCCTTCAGTATCATCTCTGAGCTTCTTCGCTAGAGTCTCAGCCAGTGACCTTCGCTTCGTATTTTCCAGCGGAACAAACAAGACCTTGAGCTTCACACTCTTTCAACAAATTAAAGGAAAAACTGCTGTTCGCTTCTGATGTGAGCTACAGTTACTCCAGGGTCACATTTGATCGTAGTACTCGCATTCACCAAAGAAAAATATTGAGTTTGGCTGCGAGCGCAACAGTCGTTTTGTTTGTGTTTTTAGTGCAAAGCCAATATTTCATCTAAGAGCATTCTGAGTCTGGAACGGCAGAACCTATTTATGTTGGTTGTGCACGCAGCCTCCTGCTTTTATCAAACCAACAGCAAACGCCTTGATGCCATGCAGCACTATGCACTCGTTCAGAAACTCGTTCGGCTGGACACAGTCTCGTTGTCTATTCCTGCCATCAGAGATGTTTCTTCAAGAACTGTCAGTTATTTTTATTCCATTGCTGAACAATAAAATGCCCATTTGAATATTCTAATGTGAACACAACAAAGCTTTTGTAGCCTACACTGTAAAATTCATAATTATTGCAAAAGTTGTGGTAAGACTATTTACATCCAAATGTGATCAAAATACAAAATTAAGACTTGGCTAAGCATAACTTGGCATAACTTGACACAGACATAAACTAACGCAGACCACACAGTGGTTACACGGACAATACTTGACAACGAAACATGAGGGCTTAAATACACACTGGGATTAATCACTAAACAAGCACACATGTGAACATGATTAGACAATTAACCAATGACAACATGACACACAAGACTAGGGAAGCACATGGCAGGATCACATGAGGGCAAGGGAATCGCATGACAAGGCAGGGAAACATGACTGACATGAAACATGAACCAAAAACCAAAACTAACATGAAACATGAACATGAAATAAAAGTCAAAGCTAGACATGACAAGGATACTGTTCCGTCATTATTGAAAAACTACACAGGAACAAAGGAGCAACACAATATTGACATTGTAACTGCTATTAACTAACAAGAAACCCTGATTAACAAAATGGCAAGTAAAAGCGCTCAGTTGAATGAGGTAGTCCACTAATAGCTAATCAATAACTACTATTTTTCATATCTCCCAGTGGAGTAATAAGAACCAATAAGTTCTTAACTTGAATAATGCATCATTTATTATTAATGTTAAAGTGAAGACATGCTAACCCACTAGTAGTGGTAAACAAATAAACACATTCTTCAGAAGGAATGACTAATTATCTGTATCGGATCGGTATTCAAAAGTTAAAAGCATGATAACTCTAGTAATGACTGAAGTCATTGTAAGATTTTGAGGCTTTTGTAATGTTTTGGACTGTTTGTATGTTAATTCCTTCCAACTGAATTGATAACTCTTGAGTCATTACTAGTGGGTTACCACTTTAGAATACTCATCCAAATAATAGCAATCACTTTAGAAGGATGTAGGAACATTTGAGTCATTACTATCCAATACTTTAGGTGTTTTATTTTACAGAACGTGCACTTTCAATGTACTTACAGTTGACTTAGACACAAAAGAACTGAGTAGTGTAAGGTAACTATGGGTTGAGGTTAGGTTTAGGGGTACGTTCAGTGTTAGTACAGTTATTACCCACACTGTAAAAAATAAAACATAGATTGTATTTATATTTAATTAATTAAAATGAGGCAACAGATTACAAGCAATATTATTAATTAAATTTAACAAATTAGAATTGAGTAATAATTAATCAAATTAATTCCTTAAATGTTAACCATTTAAAATGAGTAAAATTTACAAAATATATGTTATTGCCAACATTGAAGACACCTGATGTTAACCAGCAGAATCACTGAAGGAGAAAACCATAATTAAAGTCACCATTATGGAGATCAGTGTGTGTTTTAGTTGGGCTCTTCACCCTTAAATTAATAACTTTAAGTTTTGTTTGGCTGCTGTACATGAGTTATAACAGCCAGATGAACAAATATAAACGTTGAGTTATTTGTATTACTACAATAGGAAACACTTTATTTCGATAGTCCACTTTAGATATTCTACTAACTATAAGTAACTTTGCAGCTACATGTCAACTAACTGTCATTAGAGTATTAGTAGACTATCTGCTTAATATCTGCTAACACTTACTTTTGTTGGTCCCCTAACAGACATTCTACTGATTATAAGTAACTTGGCAACTACAAGTCAACTTATTTTTCTAACCCGAACCCTAACAGTCTATTGACAGTCTACTACGGTCTACTAATACTCTAATGAGAGTTAGTTGACATTTTATTGAAAAGTTAATGTCTAAAGTGGACTATTGAAATAAAGTGTAACCCTACACTAACATAGTGTTCATGTGAAACGGGACTGTAAAATAAAGTGCTCCCTAGTGAAAAATACTTTAAAAATAACAAAATAAATGTTAAATATACTACAAATACATTTACATATTTATGTACTTGATATAAATACCCTGAAATTGTACTTTTAGTATTCTAAATTGATATACTTAAAGTCTGCTAAATTGGAATAACTAGTTTTGAACTTAATAGTTATCCAGAATAGTATACTTAAGTATTGATTGTGCTAAAGTGGAACTATTGCAAGTATACTTGAAACTTTACTTTTTAAATATGTTCCACTTAAAGAATGACATTTGACAGAGATCATACAGTACTATCCTTACTAATAGGGATAATAAAACACATTTCATAGGCTTAAAGGAATAGTTCACTTCAAAATGTAAATTGAAGAATGTCGGTCACCAGACAGTTGATGAACACCACTGACTTCTATTGTAGGAAAAAAATGCTATGGAAATCAATGGGGTCCATCATCTGTCTGGTTACCGACATTCTTCAAAATCTCTTCTTTTGTGTTCAGCAGAAGAAAGAAATTCATACAGGTTTGAAACAACTTGAGGGTGAGTAAATGATGACAGAATTTTCATTTGGAAGTGAACTAATCCTTTAACATTAAGAAATGTGCATTGTGCAATAAAGAAGTACTCCAAATAAAGTTTAATTATACTATTTATTTCAGTAAGTCTCAAGTGATATGTCAGTAAATATGTTAATAGATTTGTACTATACTTATGAAATAAATGTATTTTAAATACATTTTGGTAAAATTTTTCTTCACTAGGGTATCCTTCACAAAAACTTCAAAAGCTTTAAATGACTTCAGTCATTAGGGAGTTATCATGTTTTTCACTTGAGAATACTGATCCAAATAATTATTAATTCTTTCTGACAGATTTGGTTATACTTGATTCATTAGTGGGTTACCATGATCTTCACTTTAGAATTAATGCACTTTATTTTACAGTCCTGTTCCGCATGTACATACTTTACTCTTTACTATAATAGGGAATAACCTATCCCTATACCCTAACCTCAACCCATGTTGTTACTTACCAGTACTTTCTTGGGTAACTACACTGTAATACACTGTATGTACACGTACTGTAAGTACAGTATTAATTAAATTAATTATAGGCTACATTATGCATTACTCTCAGCTGATAGTGAACGACCTCATTCAACTGAGCGTCATTACTTACTTCAGTTACTAATGTTCATTTTGTGTTACTCATTTGTTCCTGTGTTATTCATTAATGACAGAACGTCTTACCCAAGTTGTAATTGATACCAATAAAGTGAAAGGCAAATTACATTAAAATGCTTATGACTGCATACACAGTGGCAGTTTGAAACATAATTGTCTGTATTATTATGATCTAGAATTTAAAATAAATGAAAGGCAAATATTTAAATTAGTAAAATGATCAAGATTCCATTATAGTTAATAAACAATTACTGTATGACATAATGTCACATTACTTTTAATGTTAGCATGTTGAGTGACATCATCAGTGAGTAAAGCTGATGTCATTGTCTGCTCAATCACAGACTTTGAGAGCATGAAGTGAGCAGTGGGGGGCAGTGTTACAATTACAGACATCTCACACTTCCTCTTCTCAGCTATTATCATATTCATCCTGCAGTTCACATGTATCTGACCAAAAGCTTTTCCAATCAATCAATCAATCAATCAATCAATCAATCAATCAATCAATCAATCAATCAATCAATCAATCAATCAATCAATCAATCAATCAATCAATCAATCAATCAATCAATCAATCAATCAATCAATCAATCGATCAATCAATCAATATATCTATCATCAAATTGACCAATCAATCAATCAATCAATCAATCAATCAATCAATCAATCAATCAATCAATCAATCAATCAATCAATCAATTGTATTTGTGTGAAAAATAAATGTACATGTATTACATATAAATAAATATAAATACTTTTATGCTGAGTTGAAACTGAATGTATAATCTGAATTATTATTATTATTATTATATATATATAATATTACAAATAAATTATGAATGCTAATAATAATACTTATAATAATAAAAAAAAAATCAGTTTCTTTAATTAATACGCTCTCTATTCATATAAACATTTTAATTCACACATGAATAAACCAATATTGGTATACTGGTAATCAAATA
Source organism: Phoxinus phoxinus (assembly GCF_949152265.1). NCBI lineage: Eukaryota > Metazoa > Chordata > Actinopteri > Cypriniformes > Leuciscidae > Phoxinus > Phoxinus phoxinus. Next base: position 12,484,822 of record NC_136887.1, on the reverse strand, counting down.
AAAGAAAACTGTACATAACAAAAGTTGTATTCTTTTTTTAAATAAAGTTTTATAACGATTCTATGCTTGATGCTGAATGTAATAAGGTTCACAAAATGTATATTCACAATACAGCATGGCCTTGGGTAAAACATTTTCTACATAACAACATATGACATGTAAATTAAACCATTAATTTATCAAGCAAATTCTTTAAGTGGCATCCCACCAGAATGTTGTTATATAACAAAAATGACGGTGCACTATAAACGCTGCGCAGTGAAACGGCGAACAGGTGTTTCAAGTCATAGATCTCACTTTATTGTGGAACGCAGCATGACTGGAATGCTGTATTGACCAATCAGAAGCCAGGACTGGAAACTATTTATAGACTATTAATAAAGAACCCTTTCATTTGGCGTATTTAACACACTATTGCCTCTATTAAAGCTATCTTAGCTTATGTTATATATCACTATTGTTTATGACTAATTATACAATCATAAACCAATCATTGTGTAGTTGTTTGGTTAAGCATGCGTGTGTAGAAACGTCTATTATCTCCTCTTGTCTCTTTCTGTCGTGGTCTGTAGCTGTTCAGCCCATTGACTTTAAAAGCTGTTCATTATTTTGGCTTTCACGCTGCTCAATCGTACAGTATCAATCATTATTTCTCTGACATCAGACATTCAAAGCATAACAGAGACATATGATCATTTCATTACTGGCACACTCTTCTCGTCTGTTCTTGGAGTCAGAGACAGAAATACTCGAGACTGCTTACTTACTTTCAAATCCGGAACAGACTGAGCCCAACACATCAGTGTTGTGTGTGTGTGTGTGTGTGTGTTCTGCTTCAGTCAGGCTGGAGTCTCTCACTGCCCCGTCAGCACAAAGCTGCTCACTGGAGACCCCGTCAGGGAGAACCCTAATGTCCTGCCCAAATATGCTGACTGGGACAGAGCCGACACGGAGGAGCAGTAATATGCTTAGATGAATGCAAAGTGTCACAGAATCACAGTGTGGCTCATTGTACTTTGAATACAGTGTGAAATAAAGGAATATGGTGTTATACAATTAAAAGTTTGTGCATATGAGTGTGTTTTTGAATCTCTTCAGCTAGTGAAGATGCTTAGGTGAGTGTGTGTGTGTGTGTGTGTGTGTGTGTGTGTGTGTGTGTGTGTGTGTGTGTGTGTGTGTGTACAGGGTGAACAGTTTGAGTTGTCACAAGGGTTAACAGTAAGTAACTAAGCATTTAAAGCAATTACACAAGTGCATTTTGTTTTGCAGTTGTTTAGTTTGCAATCATGTTTAGAATAATTGCAATCCTTTGTGAAAAAGAAGTGTGCTTTTTATTGAATGTGCACTTGTAGTGTACTTCAAATCTACTTTGAAGTAGGCTACTTGCATTTGCATTAATTAAATTAAAGGCCACTTAAGTGTACTTAAAGAGAGGACGCTTTCATGATTGTTTCTTAAAGTCACCTTTAAATGGAATATTGCAGTGTTTATTATAAATGAATAATCAAAATCAAAATCTCTCTCTTCTCTGATAACCTGTCACTCACATGAGATCCACCAATAGCAAACAACAACCATCCAATCAATTCCCCATGAACAAAATCAAGTTCCGCCCTACATTTCATTTGTTTGAAAAGCATTACCACAACTTCCATTTCATGCCAACTTTGACAAACTTTCTGATAAAATAGTGCACTTCGCATTAATTATGTTTATGTTTTAAAGGTACACTGTGTAGGAATTTCTCCCATCTAACGGTGAAATTGTATTTTGCATTCAAACAAATAGTGCTCTCTAGCGCCTCGCTTTTTCAAATGCTAGTTTCAACTACAGTAACCGTTATGTACCAAGACAACGCTATCGAACGACCAATTCGTACGAATTTGTACGAGTGATTAAAAGGAGGCTAATTCGTACGTGGGTTTAGACAAATCGTACAAATTCGCACGAGTGAAGTTGTATGAATTGGTACGAATCAGCCACCTCGTAAAATTCGTATGAATTGCCGTGAGATTGGGTTGACCAAGAAGCTATGACAACATGTCTTCCAATAGCACTCCATCGAGTTTTCTTACGGGTGATGAGGTTCGTTATTTCAAACAAACTGCAACTTGACACACAACGAACAAACAAATGGAGGATTCCTTCTCATGTGGCTCGGCATAAGTATGATCCTGCATTATCAAGTACTTTGCAGTGCATCCTTTGAAATTTGTGAAAATCACAAAGGATATCATATTTTAGTAATAGTTGATGTTAGGTTGGGGAACGTTGTCAATTTTGAAATGTTTTGAAATGTTATAGATTAATTATTGTTACTCATTTAGTTACACTTTATCTATTAAATTCATGAACTACAATATTTTTAGTGAGAGCATTAGTTTGATATTTTTAGCATGCTTCATTTTTATATGTTTTTTTGTTTCATGAATGTGCTTCAAAATCGTTTAAAGCTGTTAATATTTTGCGGAAAGCCTATAACTCGATTTAGTGACAGCTTACTCCATATATAGTGTGACGTGTTCAACGATCTGTATCTTTTTTTTTTTTTTCATGAGCAACATCAGAGTAAATATTCAAGACTATAAGGTATGTGCCAATACAGAAGACAACTTTCAGAAATAAAATGATACTGAGAAATATTCACGGATTGAGTAAAACATGACAACTAGCCCCAACCTCCAATATGTGTGTGTGTGTGTGTGTGTGTGTGTGTGTGTGTGTGTGTGTGTGTGTGTGTGTGTGTGTGTGTGTGTGTGTGTTTGTGTGTGTGCATGCATGTGTCCTGACCAGCCGGTGCCTCTGTTTTCACTATAGGGTCACAGTAGAGGTGTCAGTGTGTGTGTGTGTGTGTGTGTCTTCACCAGCAGCACTGCTCCGCTCCGGCTGGGGTCACAGCAGAGGTTGTTTGGAAGGTTTGATTTGTCAGTAGATAAATGATAGCCCCACATCTGGGAGAGTTTGGCAAATAAATAACAGGCGATGGCTCATACATCATCGGCTTCCCTCCAATCTGCCGACAGAGGGAGGGAGAGAATAAATTCTTATTATAACCTTGGGGAAGCACAACACATATTGTGGAGCGAGGCGGCCGTGAATTCCAGGAGAGCATGCTGTTCTTTGTCAAGTGCGGCGCGTAATAAAAAGCAGACAATAGTCGCGTCCTTAAGTCAGGTGTCCTGCTTGATGTATGGCAGAGGCCGTTTGTATTGTGACAGACATGCTGTCACTGGAGCGTGTTGAACTGCTTCCTCTTTACACACAGATTCCTGTCAAATGTGTCAATACAACAAGGATTTACTCCTTGGAAGCAATTGGTTGGAAACGATCCATCAAAACTGAAATTGTGCGTTTGTTCATAATTGTTTGTATTTCCATGCCATCGTATTACTGTGTTATTGATGTATATTCTGATGTGGATTAACACTATATAATAGACTGCACGCATTGCTGATCCTATATGACTCTTTAGGATAAATGTGTCATGCTCTCATGAAACTGCTCTTAAATTTTCCAGGCTTTTCGGGCCATGACAGACTGTCAAGAGGATCCTGGACCATGATGTCAGACAGCAGGAAAGAGTACAGACCTTTTATATGAGCTTATTTCTGGAGAAACCCGTCTAAACGAACCAACATCTAGTCTATTAGATCTACAGAACCTTTATCTACATTATGTCCAATATCTGACAGCATTCACACTTTAACACTCACATATTTAAAAACAGGTGAAACTCGAAAAATTAGAACATCGTGCAAAAGTGAATATATTGCAGTAATTCAACTTAAAAGGTGAAACTAATATATTATATAGACTCATTACATGCATAGTGAGATATTTCAAGCCTTTATTTGTTATAATTTTGATGATTATGGCTTGTATGGTAAGATTGTAATGATTATGGATGGTAAGCCATAATCATCAAAATTATAACAAATAAAGGCTTAAAATATCTCACTTTGCATGTAATGAGTCTATATAGTATATTAGTTTCACCTTTTAAGTTAAATTACTATAAATTTACTTTTGCTCGGTATTCTAATTTTTAAAGTTGCACATGTTCAAATTAATGGGATTGCTCACACATTTATTGACCTTGTTCATATGTATTTATTACCCGAGTTGCGCATATTGGAAAGCCACACTACAGATAGCTATGAACTAATAAAAAACAATACTTCTACAGAATTTATTCATTTCAGTTAAGGTTAATCTCAACATTTACTAATACATTTTTAAGATCAAAAATTGTTAACATCACTTAATGCACTTTGAACCAACCAACATTTTTATTAACTAGGCTAACATTAACAAAGGTTAATAAACGCTGTAAGACTACATTGATCATTGTTAGTTGATGCATTAACTAACTAAACGAGATCTTATTTTAAAGTGTCACCCATGCAATTGTTCGAAGCAGTAAACATTATATACTGTGCGTCAATGCAACCCTTTATTAGTCTTTTTAGTGCAAACATCAGTGTCTTTATGTGCATCCATGTGTTTAGACTCTCTTCATGTGGAAAAGGTGGGAAACGGTTGCAGTAAACTCTGCCAACACGTTTCATATAAAAAAAAGAGAGATTTCTTTTGGTCCAATTCATAAGACATATCACATGTGCACTCTGTCTAATTGCTCAACTAAGAGATGCAAGAGAAAACGAATAAATTGTGCCCTCCGCACATCACAATCTGAGGGAACGTAACAAGAAGCCAATTATAAAGCAGTGAAATGCGATGTGCTGTTCTCACCAGGCTCTGGCTTTAATCAAGAATCATTTAATTAAGCGGCTAACGCACTTAAGTCAATACTGCTGAGCACAAGAACGGCAAGGGAAGGAGGAAAAATCGGATAATTGCATAATTGTAGATAGCATTCCTTAAAATGTCTAGTAAATAAGCTGACTGTCAAATAAACTGACTTCTAGAGATTCGGTGCAGTTGTAATAATTGTTTTCTTTTTAATGGATTTTTTAGTAATTCATATCAGTAAAACGTAAACAAATTAAAAAAGTAAACAGATATGCACATCTAATTTAAAATGAATGGTCCTCAACAGCAACATCTTATGTGGGGAACAAACAGCAGATGTTTGTTCCCCATAAGACGCGCTTGTTCCTTTAAAACAACGTTTTTTTTTTCCCTTCCTCTAAATTTCACACGTTTGAGAGGATGGCTGGAGGTGTTTGTGTGCTTACAGAAAAGCACAAAATCTTTAACACGGCAACAGCCCATGAAAATAGAATATTTTTTTGCTTTGCTTTGTTTAAAAGCAGAGGCTATATGTTCAAATATCCATAAAACAGAATATTCTGGGGGGCTTGAAACTTTTGTGAAAATGATCAAAAATGCTGGTGGGGAAGAGTTAATTAACAACAGGTACTTACTATAGGGTTAGTTGCAAGTAATTAGGCATAATGTACTGCTATTACTATAGTAACTACATGTATAACAAGGACACTGTAAAATAATGTGTTACCAACAGCTTTTATAAGATTAAGCCATACAGGGAACAGCTCACATATCTTAGCCTGCACTGTGAAAATGTGAATATTGTCGACTCTCATATGATAAATTGCTTGTAATGTTCCTCAGTTGTCACTTTGGATAGCATATGATGAACGATTAAATGTAATATGCTCTCCTTGAAGAAGTTGGTCCCCATCCACTGTCATTTTCTGGAAGAGAGCAGCTCAGACATTCATCTAAACATCTCTTTTTGTGTTCACACAGAAGTCACACAGGTCAGAAACAACACGAGGAAATGATTTCTGTGAACGTTTGTGCTGTCACACACCAAATATAATCAAAAAGTCTTAAAGTGATCGGTTTGCTTTTAGAGTTTTTAATCGGTTGCAAGAGCTCAAAGACGAACTATCTCATAACTAGCACATTTCTGAATCCTAAAGAGAAACACAATCGGGTTTTGGTCATGTTATAAATCTAATTTGCCACCGAAACCGTCAATTAGCAAAAGCCCAGTTCAGTAAAACAATCACTCATGAAACTATTACACCGTTCACTGTTAAAACTCTCCCCTGGTAATGAGGGACTCTGACTTATAAATCTGCACCTGTAACCTGAAGACATGCAGCCCTAGTGTCTGAAAAATTACCTTGATTGTGCACAGCGCCATGGAAATTTATCTTCGCAATGATTTTATTGCACGGTTACCTTAGGCAATTAAATCAATAAATCTTAACTGTCAAGGGGGTGGTTCAGTGCCAGGAAGAAATGAAAAGCTCATATTCAGTAAATAAAAGTCTTTTTGACACATCATTTGGAGCATTATTTAATGGGAGGAACCCATGGCTAAAATTTGAGAGAAAGGTGTGCTATTTTATTAGGCGCATTATTATATTAAAGGTATATTATTTTATGGCTTAAATTACTGAGTCCAAGCGCTTCCCCGCACACAAAGAGGCTCATAAATTAATAAGACATGTCTAAGCATGCGAATTTTCCCAGTGATGAATAAATAAGAGGGCATTATATTCAAGAGGAACGCTCCGTTATGAGGCCCAGTAGCCACAATCTAATTTAAATTAAAATATGTCATGTATGTGATCACTGGATTTTGGAAATACATGCAATAAATTCACAAAAAACATTTTCCTCCCACATTTGGCAAACACCAACGAAGTCATTGACTCATGAACTATTTTTCAGTTCACCGAGTCTGTCCTGGGAAACATATTTATATTTACTGGGGTGCTTTAAGGTTAATGTGGTTGTTATTGTTAATATTGTTAAATATCGTCACATCCAGTAGTGTTTCATGTCTCATACAAGACGCCCAAAGATGTTTAGTTTTTACCATTTAGGATGCAGAATTAAGTTAAGTGTTCCTTCCCAGGCTTGTTTATTCAGAAATTGAAGACACTGTACGTTTTTCTGAAACGTATTAGATGGAAAACTCAAATTCAGTCTCGTTTGGTCAGAAATTCTTTGAAACTTTTACTTTTTTTTTTCAATTTGGCTCATACCATTTTTATTCATCATTTTTATACAGACATTAAACATTTAAAAACAACATAACTACATCTCAGTTTTGTTCATTACGTTTTGACAGTTTTATTATAAAATAAACATACAATAGCAAAAAGAAAAAAAAGAAAAAAAAGAATAATAATAATAATAATAAAAAAATCGCTGGACTTGTGCAACACATTGGAAATACAAAGCTAACCAGGCAGAAAGGTTTTTTGATACATAACGCATTTTAAAATGAATTCGTACAACTATACAATGTATAAATTCAAAGCACTGCAGGTTACCTGCTCTGTACAAAAAAAGGAACGAAACAAAAACCTAACTTCTACAGCATGCCAGAACATTGAAATCTTCTGTCATTGCAAGTAATGTGTACAACTTTTGCCAACAGCCAATATCTTTGTAAGACAATGGCCTTTTACTTAAAGTAGAAATCCCGCTCTTTCGTGACGTCAAACCAACATCCTTTTAGGCAATAGGTAGCATTGAGGCATTTCTATAAAGCGCAAGTTTCACAGAACTGCTTTCTGATAGGTTTAAATATGTCTACAACATATAACAATACTGACGTCTTTGAAATCGAGTATTAACTCAACGCAACTTTGATTATGACAGTTACTTGGTAGAAAGAGTCATGCTGCATTAAAACTCGTAAGAAAACTTGTTTTTCTTTGCCATTAAGTTTTTTTTTTCTCCACGTAAATTGATTTGCATATTTTATCAAAATGAATTCTTGAAACTTTCCTTAAATAACAGTACGATGGCTGCATTTCTAAAACCACAAGGAAAGGAAATGCTATCATTTCCCATAAGGCTCGATCGAGATTAACTGCTCTTTGGGACATTGCTCCAATTTCAGTTTTAGATTTTGCCAGTTGTGACCTCGAAAAGCTCTGGCATGTACATCACTATGCCACCAATGTACTCAAATACATCGCCTTTCATTTGGTTATTTCAATGGCTTCTAACAATCCACCTTGAGTAAGTATTGCCTAGTGTGTAAATACCTTTCTTCTTTAAGAAACCCATTGCAGTGTTACCCATCTGTACACTCAAAAACCCAACGATGAGTTTCTCCAGTTGGTGATTTAACTGAAAACGTAGGACTCAGCAGAAAAGGCCGACTCGTATGACATGGAAGCAATGAGAGATGTTGCATATCTTCATAGATTCAAAGCTGTGGATGGGTTTAAGGGTCAAACGCAACTGCCTTGATGCGATTACAATCTCAAGAGGACAAATCATGGTGCACAACCTTATACTGTACAGAGAAAGACAAACGGACAGAACAAGACTGTAAATAACTGGTCTTTGATTCTCTACAGTTTACATTGGTAACAAGGCATTTGCAACAAGGTATTAAAAAAAAAAAAATCTCTGATGAAGTTAGAAACTGACTTTGCAACGTGTTCGTGATTTCGACGATCCATAGGCGATCAGCGGAAACGATAAGCTTGTGTTATAGTGAAATATTCACGCGACCAGAGAAGTGCTCACATTTGATTCAAATCAAGGCTTTTTGATGTATTTTGTTCAAAAGTGCCGATGCCTTTTCAAAGTACCGTGGTACACGCCGCGTGTTAATCAGCGTGGGAATTGGAAGATCTTTAATTGACGACATGATGTGGTTTTACGGTAACGGAGAGCTATTTACATGTTTAATGTGCAGAGCAAATAGAAAGCCTCCAGCTGAGCCTGCTTTAATTGGAGATTGTTCTTCCTGATAGGCTTTTTTCATCGACGCGGAGCTCATTCAGAAGCACAAAGAATCAAAGCGACCTTATGCTACCTCTGAAAGATGCGGGGTAATTGCTATTATGTTGTCATTATTTAAAATATAAACACCTTCCCGCTTTATCAAAGGTCTGAATGGTACCTGTTGTGGTTTGTGGCCCTTATTAAATGATTTAAGCAATATGTAAAATGTTTGTTTTAAGTTAGCATGTAACAGGGAAGTTCTAAAAGAATTGAAATATTACCAAAGTCAATACAGGTGAAACAGTATTGATTTCAGTACATTTCAGTAATTCAATTTAAAAGGTGAAACTTATATATTATATAGACTCATTACATGCAAAGTGAGATATTTCAACCCTTTATTTGTTATCATTTTGATGATTATGGCTTACAGCTGAAAACCTTTTCTCAATATTCTAATTTTGAATTTGGGGTTTTCATAAGCTGTACGCTGTAATGAGTCTATATAATATATTAGTTTCACCTTTTAAGTTGAATTACTGAAATAAACTTTTGCACGATATTCAATTTTTTCTAAGTTTCACCTGTTTAAGAAACATCAAATATATTGAATCCATTGCAAAAACATGTTATACATCCCAGTTTTGGGATACAAACACATGATAATTTAGGCTCTATATATTTAACCAATGAATGCAGCAAAACTTTATATGTTCAGGCCATTATTCACTGCATACATGTTGTAAATCCTAGTATAATATAAGATTCAAATACATATTTATTTGCCCTGGTTTGGTTCTATTGGATCAATGCCCTTTATTTAAAGCTGAAACTGAGTTTCCATTAAAAACTTCTCTGAATCCAAACAAACTACTGATGTAATCTATAAACTGACATTTCAATTATTGTAATTTAACATTCACATGATAAGTTCAATATATCTCTTTAAACTGTCATATGAGTGATGTTTCCATCAAATATTCACTGCTGGTATCATCTATGGCATTTTTCTGCCTTATTACATTGTAATTACCAATATGTAACAATGTAATAAGTAAAAAATAAGATTTTCCTCGGATTTATTGTTTATTGATTAATTAAAGCAATGGTGAACGTGTAATAGTCTATCGGACCAAATATATTTTCCCACTTGCTTTATTCCCAATTCAAGAACGCCATGTAAAGCATGAAAAAAAGCTCCAGAAAGAACACGACTGTTCTGTTTTTCTTTGCGAGACAAACTGGGGGCATTAGAGGTGCATCTAATAGGCAGACCAGGTTGTTTACTTCACTGCTAGAGTGAGTCAGAGCTGCTGGTTTCTGATGAACTGCCAGAGGGACACGGATTTCTGTGCCAGACTGGCATAACTCAAACAAGCACAGCAACAGATGCCACAGAAACCACACAATTTTTTGAAACCGACTCCGTGTACGTAAGAAAACAGCTGGCAATATTGTTCGCGGGAAGGAGGATTTCACTATTTGCATAATTATATTTTTTGCCTTGCATCAAAAGAAGTCGTGACAAAAACGTGCTTTTGCTCTTTAATTAATTTGGGAAACAATTCTTTCTGATCGTTGTTGGATTTTTTTAATATTGTATACGGATGTATTGCTATTCGTGTGCTACAGTGAGTATTGCACTATAAACCATTATTGGAAAGTACGCATTTCTCGCTACGTTATGTGAACATTGCCCATGAAGGAGGTAATGAGAAACGTATATTAACTGTACAATATGTAAAGATGCACTCAAATGCACTTAGACGTCATTTTCTATCATCATCAGAGCAGAAAGCAAACATTTGAAATGTACTTGAACATTAAAGCGAAAAAAAAAAAACACACAAAAAAAAACAGGTACCACAACCGCCATTTTACAACGAAAATAAATAAATAATCATGTTATGAAAACAGAAAAATTGGATATACCAATATGGTATGGAAAATCATTCAGATCCATTGTCATCCTTAAATATAGACTCTAATAAATTTCCATTGGATACGCAGGCACTTTTGAATAATCTTAGTGAAATGTCTATTTCACACATACATCCCGTCTCTCGCTCATATTCTGACATTCACGTGATAGACTGACAGATATATGAAGCTTTACAATACAATGAACCCTGCCAATGAAAATCTGATCCACACACACACACACACACATGCACGCACGCACACACACACAAATACCTATGAACACACCAGCAAGAACAAACAGTTTGACTCTCACTGATAGTTTATCAACAAATCCGTATCATATTTAACATTAAATTCATCAGTAAAGAGTTTATGCATGGAAAATTAACATTTGATTTAAAAAAAGATTTGTGATTTGATCACATGATGCAATTGTTTAGGCCTCAAAATTCGGACCTAGCTTGTTTGGGAGCGTCTCTGGAGATAGAAAAATGTAATGTTCAAGTACAAGCATTGATAAACTCTCTATAGATAATAACTTAATGTTAAACGTCATCAAGCCAGCCCTAATGAGGCCGAAAAAAAAAAAAAAAAAAAAAACGACGAAAAACTGGACGAAACACATAGATTCTTCATAGTGCTCATGAAATACGCTGATGTCTCTCGGTTCTACTGTACCTCTACCTCTCTGCATTAACATGCAAGATTGAACAAACACCGAACAGTTAAAATAGCTGTCATATACAACACAGTCATTATGGTACATATTGAAAAAAAAACACCCCAAAAATCTTTCAGATTTTCCGATACCCCCCTCAGAGATATCAATCTGTCATATGTGCATATGTATAAGTTAATTGCACGGATAAAATCTCCCATCAGCCTCTGACGCTGCGAACACAAGACGTGAAGTCTGTCTCCGGGAACGCAGCTTTGGAGCGAAGCCAACGAGCCTATCAGACTGCTCACACTGACGCCAGCTGTCATAGTGCCACGGCGAAACAGAAGACGGGGACATTTGAGAGAATACATGACTACTGCACCCGTCCCTTACAGAAAAAAAAAAAAAAAAAGCCTTGACAGATAAGCACGGTTTCAAATGGATGCGTGTGAATCTCCAGATGGGGTGAATCTATACGTTTGAGATGAATGCAGGTTTAACAGCTCATTCATCTGTCCCCTAATTCCTGTGTATCTCAATCTTGCAGTGCTAAGGCCTGAAACACACGCTATGCGCAAGTACATTAGACAAGCTGGATTTCATGTGTCGTGTTCTAGGTGTCAGAGCACAATTCATAATGCAGCGGCCAATGTGTGTATTCTCAGCAATGACATGGCGGCTCTCAGAGTGAACCAGACGTGTCCAGACGTGTTCCCAAGGCCACGCAGCACCAGGATTGCACACTTCTGTTTCAGTTGCAACAGTTTAGAGAGCTAGTTAAGCAAGGATGTAGCCAGCAACCTGAGTCACACAGTCAAGAGGGGTCTCTCTATGATATCATTTCCTGTTTTACCGTAAGTGTTTTTTGCTAAATGTTTTTCAAAAATGATTAAGCAGTGAAGCAGTTTATATATATACACACACACTTTTATACACACACACACACACACACTACAGTTAAAAAGTTTGGGGTCCACACGATTTTTTAAATGTTTTCGAAGGAATTGTCGTATGCTGAATGAAGCTGCATTTATTTGATCAAAAATACGGTAATATTGTAAAATGTTATTATAATTTAAAAGAACTGTATTCTATTTGGATATATTTTAAAATGTAATTTATTCCTATGATGCAAAGCTGAATTATCAGCATCATTACTCCAGTCTTCAGTGTCACATGATCCTTCAGAAATCATTCTAATATGCTGATTTGCTGCTCAAAAAACATTTCAAATTATTATCAATGTTGAAATATTTTTGTTGAAACCGTGATTACATTTTTTTTCTATTTTTCCATTACCATTTGCTGAATACAAAGTTCAAAAGAAGAGGATTATTTGAAATATTTTGTAATATATATATTTAATATGTCTTTGCTAAATAAAAGTATGAAAAAAAAACTTTTGAAAGGTAGTGTGTGTATATATATGTATTATGCCGAACTACATTATTTTAAATAATTTAATTATTATAACTGACATTTCTGACTCTATGGCCCACAAAAAAGTCAAAATGATTTTAATTAAAACATTTAAAAACATGTTCAGAGGTGTATTCAAGTCATTTATGTATTTTTTGACTAAATAATAGATAAGATTAAAAAAAAAAATGATTTGAAAGGTAAATAGTGCTGAGGTTTGATACTGCCAGAGTATCACACATGAAAAATATTCAGCAGTATCGTGCACTTGCAATATGTTGATCAAGAATTCACGTCTGCCTTTGCGTAGTACTTGCGTAAAGTGTGTTTCTGGCCTAACCTGCCTTACAAAGCAAATTTGATTTGCCACACAGAGGTCACTGGTTGAATTTCCGTTCAACAACATTAGTAAGTTGCTGCTATGCAGTCACAAATTCTATTCTTGTAACAGATGAATAAATTTGGCCTCCCATAGTGCTGTAATTTGAAGCAGCGGCGCTCCGTCCTTCCAGATCCGACATCCCAAGACTTTCCTGACGCACTCTTACAGGAATCAAGCTGGAACGAGGACATGGCACCCTCCAGGGAACAACTCACAGTTCTGAGGCTCGCTAGTGGTTAACTGCCGACTTCCCTCGGGGTTCTGGAGGGTTGTAGATGGCAAAGATGGTGGAGGTAGTGATGAACGGCGGGGAAGAGAGTGGGAGAGAGAAAGACAGAGAGAGAGGAAGAGCACAGTGGAAGTGCCAGCACTATAACAAATGGGCCTCCAGCCGAAGCCAGTGCAATCCTTGGCGTATGTAGCGCACCAGTTCTGTCATGCTGCTGTGCTGCGTCAACGGTTCCATTACTGAGTCCAGCTCCACAAAGAACTCTGGCAGAAGAGAGAGATAGACACACACACACACACATCAGTGATCGTCAACATGGGAAGTTTGACACTCTGGTAAATCATATATAACAGCTGTTGATGATCTTTTGGACATTAAAGGGATGGTTTGAAGTAATTTCAACCTATAGGGTCCTTTGCACCATGACCTCGAGCCAAACTTTTTTTCCCTTGGTCGAACATTATTAAAGTTAGAGCTTATTCAGAGATATCAGCCGAATAGTTTAGTGCAGGCGCTAATGGATCCAAGGTTGTATCTCGTGATTTACCCCACTAATAATGCCCGGAATGGTACCAAACTTCTACAGTAGTACAAATAGGTTCTGTACTCATAAAATGAGGCATTGGAAAGTTTGTAAGTACATCAGGAGTTTATTTAAATAACACTTGCCTGATGGTTTATGCTACCACTAACCCGGACGTCGAGGTCACTTCAGTGATTTGGGAAAAGCCCGTAAAAGTCTCGCACGATCACCGTTGCTGTAAAAGTTTTTTGGTATATCCAATTTTTTTTATTCAGCTTGCTGGCAAGGAGCCGTAACTGCAACATCTAACCCAAAAATCATGTGGGGCCATTGACGGCATTCAAAAGTAGTCATGTATTCAGACAAAAAAGTTCTTAAGAATATATTTGAGGACTTCTTAAAGGGATAGTTCACCCAAAAATTCAAATTCTGTAATTTACTCACTCTCAAGTTGTTCTAAAACCTGTTTAAATGTATTTGTTATGTGGAACACAAAATAAGATATTTTGAAGAATAATAACCAAACAGGTAACCAAACCTTTTGAAGGTATCCAAACAGTTGAGGGGCACCATTGACTTCCAAAGTACTTTTTTCAACAATGGAATTCAATGTCTACCATCAATTTGGTTACAGACATTCTTCAAAATATCTTGTTTTGTGTTCAGCAGAAGAAAGACATGCATACAGGTTTTGGAACAACTTGAGGGTGAGTAAATTATGACAGAATTCGAATTTTAGGGTGAACTATTTCATGAATTGCATTTAGGAACATACCAGAACAATCTCATGGCAATTCAGATCTATTTAAATGTTGGTGGCTTATTCATATGAATTTTAACATTTTCGTACTTATTTCGAAGTCTTCTTTACGCTTCTTTAGGCTAAGACCATTTCGGTCTTCTTACGTCCCAGTGACGGGTATGTTTAGGGGTGCTTACTTTTTTTCTAATAATCATATGCTTTTGTATGATTCCATTAAGTATCAAGATTTTTAAGAATTAACTTAACTCTTTCCCCGCCATTGATGGAATTTTCTGTAATTTATGACACAAAATTTTCCCAACATTGCAGGAATTTTCAATCAATCCATGTTTTCACTGTTACACGGTAGGGGGCGCTATTACACATAATCTGAAAGAGGCGAGACTGTACATTTTTTTGAGTTCACTTACTTAATTTTTTTTAGTAAACCCATTGCCCTAAAATTATTAAGTAAATAAGCGTAATGCTTAATTGAAAAAATTAAGTTACGTGAACTTGACAATTCCACATTACTTATTCTTTTCGATTAAGCATGAAGTTTATTTACTTAATAATTTTAAGGCAACAGGTTTCCTCAATTTTTTTAAATTAAGTCAACTGATCACTTTTTACAGGCGAAAAAGATTCAGAAACAGGCGACAAAAGCATTGCTTGCATGTTAGTCTTTCACAAATTTTTTATTTTATTTTTTTAGCTTTTAGTAAAATGTTGCTTTTTTGTGAATCTTACCCAGATTCAAGTGTTGAAAAAAACAAAGCTAGCATATAATGTGTGTTTAAAAGCAAAGGCTCTGTTCTCTCTTTTGATATATTGCATGTTCAGATCATACAACAAAATATTCAGGGGGCCATGAGATTTTTGTGAAAATGATCAAAAATGCTGGCGCTGGCTGCAACTTAAAAAAAAAAAAAAAAAACGCGGGCGGGGGAAGAGTTAAGAAATGCCTTTTTTTTTTTGCCCTTTCAGCCACTGGTTTTCATGCAGCTATGATAAAAAAAACCTAAAATAAAGATAATCATTAAAAATAATCATTCTTTCTTCACTGAATACAGAAAAATCTATAATTAAAAAAACAACAACTACCAATTCATCTTAATTACATTTTCCCGGGCACTGAAAATCAAAGAGAAACATGAATGTGAATCTTCTTAAGTTTAGCCTGGAGATAACGTGAGTATCTGATGACATCACTGCCACCTACTAATGACTGCAGCAATTAGCAAACAGACGACAACAACAGACTAAAGAGTCACGTACGCGCCCGAGGACCTGCTACTGTCATAATGAGCCAATCCCGCTATCATCCTGACCAAAGCTCGTGCCCACCAGCCTTTAACTGCGTTCCTTTCTAGGAAAGACACTGAGGAGGGGAAGCTGAGAGAGTTTATTACGGCTGATTTCTGAGGCGGGGGAGACCTCGTACAACACGCGGGGTCTCAGAGCGTTTTAATTAGTCTCCTCCAGAGGACAGAGAGAGAGAGAGAGAACGAAAGAGAGGAAATGACAAGCCACATCAGATCTCAAATGCAATTAGCATAGTGGCTTTTTCATTTCTCTGGTGGTCCATATCAAAATGTTGAGTCACTGCAAGTGTGAGAGGTGAATTTCTTATATAACGCAGAAATACAGTTTATGACTGCGAAGACGAATGAGATTTATCTGCGAGGGAGAGATTTGAGGAGAATTTGGGAAAGTAATTCTTCACTTCAATGATTTTTTTTCTGTGATGCAAGATATAAAAGCCCTAAAAATGGTAGGCGAATGACAAACTGTCTCTCGACTATAGCTAATCAAAAACTTTGATAAATATTGTACGCATTGTGTTTTTCCTGAAACAGCTTAAAAGAAAGGGTCTCGTTCACTAATAATCGCGGGGATTATTCCGCGATTGTACGTACAGGAGAACTTCTTACAAAAAACGTCCACCTAAAACACGTGCGTCCGCATTTTTGTTCTTAACCTCGTTCTAATGCTAATGAATTTGGAGTTTTTTAAATGAGCAATATTTTTTTTTAAACATTTAGCAAAAACAAATTAAAACAGGAAATGATATCATATGGAGACCCCCCTTGACTGTGTGACTCAGGTTGCTGGCTACATCCTTAATTTGCATAAAACACGCCCAATCATCTCCATATAAGGGCTTTCCGCACAACATTTCCTTTATAGCCTTTCGTCGCTTTCGTCTAAACATTGTATATATATATATATCAGTATTTATCGCTCTGCTCCACTCTCTACTTGCAATCCAAAGAAAAAACAAGTGTCTGTACAAGCCGTCTACTGAACAATAAAACCTGAAATATAACTCAAAACTCATCCTACCTTGACTTTCCTGGGCCAGCTTGTCAGAGGTTTCCCAGTGTTCGTAGCTGCGCAGGATGTTGTTGGTGATGTTGACATGGCTGGCTGCCATGTGGTGGATGCGTTGGGGAATGGCCACACTTCCAGAGGCAGAGGAAGAGCCCATCACTCCAGTGCCGCTGCTGACCGAACTGACAGGAGATGGACTCAGGGACATGGGAGACGGGGTACCTGTGCTCCTGGTAGGAGACAGATGAAACATTGACCAGTGAGAAGTTTGGAAAATTCAATCCGCTGTATACCAGCATTATTTCAAACTGAGCCGGCGCTTTCCATACCCTCAAAACGGATCATTCCTATCCTTCAAAGGTAAGTTGACAAGCGACACGTTAAAAGAAAGTTCGTTGCTCAGTATATTGTTATGCTTCATTCTTAAAAATAAAGTTTCCAAAAGGGTTTTCATTCCAATGCCATAGAAGAACAATTTTGTGTTCCCCTAAGAACCTTTCAGTCAACAGTTCTTAAAAAAACAGAACCATTTTTTTCTTTGTGTGGATAACATTTTAATGAAAGAACCTTTTAAAAGAACCTTTCGTGCAATGGAATGGTTCCATACATATTAAAGGTTCTGCATGGAACCATACAGATGCTGATAAAGAACCCTTTCATTTAAAGAGTGTTGGTAACCCCGCCCACAGTGAATTCTAATTGGATAAATATCCTGCGCCACATTGCTCTATATTACTCAAATACGTTTTGATTGGCTGTGGCTTTTTAATAAAACTAGTGTCATGTATTTGTAATTACGAATTTGTAATGATGAAGTTGCAATTTAGTATATATTAACTTTCAATGTACCAAAAAATAACAGACTACAGTTGATAATAAAGCACTTTACATGTGCGGTAACACTTTACAATAAGGATCATTAGTTAACATAATGTATTAACTAACATGAACCAACCATGAGCAATACATTTGTTACTGTATTTGTTAAGCGTTGTTAACGTTAGTTAATAAAAATACAGCTGTCCGTTGTTTGTTCATGTTAGTTCACAGTGCATTAACTAATGTGTACAAGATTGTAATAAAGTATTAGTACATGCTGAAATTAACATTAAAAAAGATTAATAAATGCGGTATAAGTGCGGTTCACTATTAGTTCATGCTTGTTAACTAATATTAACTAATCAACCTTATTGTAAAGTGTTACCACAAGTGCTTTAGTATGTTAGTCAACAACACAGTGCACTTCTTTAAATCATGCAAGCAAGATTATTAAAGATAAGATTATTAAAACAATTATTTAATATGTACTTTAAAGTAACACTTTTTTTATTACAATGGCACTTTTTAAAAGTTTAGTTAAGTTTGTTAAGAAATAATCAAAAAAAGAGTACTCTCTTAAGTGGCCTTCATTGTAAAAAAATAATATTTTTTTTAAAGTACAATCAACTTGGAAGTTTAAGTCATTTCAACTCAAATTACATTAAACTGACTTTAAACAACGAGTTGAATCTTGTATGACATAAAAAAGTTGAAAATTGCTTAGCTTATTTTATTGATCATATACTTTTTTACAGTGTTTTATTTCATTAATATTATGTTATCTGCAAGTACAGCTTTTCAAAAATATACTTTAAAGATCTGAAGTACGCTTTAAGTGCACATTCAATACAATATCACACTTCTTTTTCACAAGGGTAGCACCACTACCGCCAGCTATCCGATTCTTTATATTTACCCAACAACCCTTTTATCAGTATCTCAGTACATTCTCGACAGTAACCTGCAGACACAGTCGTCCCCTCCAGACAACCACCGGCACACATATTCATTGGTCTCTTTAGTCCTGCAACCCCAAACAATCTGGTTCAGTGGCCTGTAATCCACTGAAAAATGAAAACACACTCAAGCCTCGGCCGGCTAAATTATGCGCCCTGTCAACAGCCAGGCCTGTTCGCAACGGGTTTCAGGGCTCTGCTAAGATAAATAAACTCCCTCGGAGGCGAAAAAAAAAGGCGAAAAAGATTCATGATGGTAAAGGATGAGGAGGAGGTTGAGGATGGATGTGTTGATCACACTCTTTATTGCTAATGTAGTGGCTGCAGGGGCCGGACTGGTGAGGCTAATAGCCTTTGACAGGCAGGTTGGCAGGCAAACAGCGGGCCTGGGTAGTGTCCTGCTAAAGGCCAGATCAGACACACACACAAAGTCAAACACAGCGCCTCTCGCACCAGCTCACCCCATTGGTACTCAGTTGCCATGGAGCTGACATGGAAGCGATGCTGCTTTCCCAGAGTTCATCTCTTCATGTCCTTTCATTGATGTCAAGAAACCATGACTGAGGTTTCATATCTCACACTATAGTTTTTTCCCCCCCTACTTGGCAGCGGGAGGACGTTTCAGGAGGGCCGTTCTCAAGCAAGATGGAATCTTTTCATAAGCTGGCAGAAATACAAAAGGACAAGGAGAGGAAAAATGCACGTACTTTCCATTGGCTCCCCACGGTGAGGGTGCTTGGGAACTTTTCGCAGAATTCTGAGGGAACAAGAAAACGTAGTACATAATCGGAAAATGCAAACATGGTACGTCTCGTGCAGATTAATTGCATAATTAGTGTACAATTTAACAGTGTAACATGTAATAATGGCATGCATAACTAATGAGAACATGCTATTCAAATAAATATGCAGTCAGAAACTAAGATCTCTGGCTCTTTTACTTATTTGCGAGAAACAAAGGCATGGGGTCTTACCTTGAAATACTCCATTAGTGAGCGTGAATACTTCATCGCGTGATCTTTCTTCAACTTGAACATTCGCAGGTACAGAAGTGACAAACATCGATTGCTGAAAAAGAGAAAATAGTCATTATGTGCAATTAAGATCCTGCCTAACGTATTCTAGGAATATTGAAAGAAAAAGCTGTTATGAATACTAATGCAGCTTCATCAAGGCAATGCATGGGTGTTACTTTAGCTTTGTGCACTTTTATATCCCACTGATTTGATTTTTATTAAAACACATTTTTAACCATGCCATTATTCATTATTTATGCAAATGTTTTTATGCTTTTCTGTGTTGATTTGATTGTTTTATTCTTTTCACAGACCTAGACTTTTTGTCTTAAAATATAAAAATCCATCATATAATTTTTTTTATTGCATTTCTAAAAAAAATATAATCAAAAAAGGGACATGAATATCCACCATTATATATATGAAATGATGAAAATCATTTGTCATTGAAAATCAATGAAAATCATATATGAAATGATGACGCTCCCAGAATTGTGCCATCATTTCCATCATGACCAACAATTGTATACAGTATATTAACTACAGTGTTAACGAACAGCTTGAGATGATATATAAAACAAAATGTGAAGTAAATAAAGAGATAATAACAATATAAATTCATATTTTTTTCTAATCAAGCTGTAATTTTGTCAAATCCTACAACAAATGTGACAGTGACTAAAGTAATATCAAAAATGGCGACGTTCATAGAATCGAAATCACTTTTGACACGAAGAGTCCAATCGAGCACCAGATTCATCTGTTAAATCTTCATTAACCGACAGCAGATATTATATCTGATATTATATTATATCCGTGTGGAGAGCGGAGCATTTGAGTCATAACGAACATAAAATAAAAATGACAGGAGCAGTGATCTAAAACCTTCAGAAGGAACACGAAAACCCACAACACGGCTCTATCGCACTGACGTGACCGACAACTAGTTGTCCGGTCCGGATCCGTTCACACTGCGCAGATTTTCCGAGAATGGCGGTTATGAGTCCTGAAAATGTACCGGTGTGAGTTACTGTATACGGTAGTAAAATGCGGTTGTCACTCTGTGTGTGAACATAACCGTACAACAACTGTATTCTGCTGCTGTGTGAATGTGGCTTTTAAAGGAGTCGGCTGTTTTATTCCAAAAATTCCATTTCCACCATAGGCCTACACTGTAAAAAAATATCTTCATGATTTATCACAACTTTTTATCTTTTGTCAAATCAACTTCGATAACTAATGTGTGAAGATAACATACTATTTTGAGTATCTGTTTATTAAACCATTCTTCTTCATTGTAGTAACTAAAATGTTTAATTACAACAAATTAAAAATTTTAAGGCAAAAAGTTACCTTGCTTTTTTAAGTTTAAACCAATTTTTTTTTTTTTTACAGTGTAGAGTGTTATTAAAAACAATACAAACTGTGAAAATGTGTTCAGGTGAATGTTCAAAACAAATAAATCCTGTGATAAAATAAAACAAATGATCCTGTGATGCACGTATGTCCACAGTTGGACACAGTTAGTAGTTGAAAACTAGCAATTGTGGAATTTCACAGGGCCAAAAAAACAACAACTTGAATCTTTTTGACATCAACAACAAAAACAACAACAGTATTATCACAAGCATCAGTGTGCATCAGTATGAGCAGTGAGGAAAAAGCAGCCAGTATCATGGGGTGGCTGACCTTTCAACAGTATGCTTGCGAGACACCAGATGCTTGGGACATATGCACAGCCCCATGAAACCAAAAACTAGCTTTCTCACATTTCTGACGCATCCAAACAACTGAAGTCACATTGATATACAAGCAAGGTGTCTGTCCCCCTTAAACCCGGTCAGAAGCTTTAATGGCATCTTGTTGATGCGTCTTCATTGTGCGTGAAACATTTCCCTATGTCACAGGTCAAAATCTACTGGCCTAATATATCTGAAGCCAGAGAGTAAACATCTTTTCACAGCTCTCTCAAATGCATATAATATCACCCGAACGGTATTATGTCCTCGACCCAGGTTTATAAATCATAAACGCCGCAGCCTTTGAAAATCCCTTTCGGCTGCTAGACGGCTTTCATTAACAAGCCAGAAAGACTGGCAGCTGAATTCCAATCTGCGCTGATGACTGTCATTCCGCTATAAGCGCAAAACTAACCTTGACATTCAGAATAAACAAGCCGCCGCGGCGTGACAGGCAGGCAGAGCACGGGCGGCTTTTATCTGGGCGAGAATATGTTTCTGCCGTCACCATGTGGAAATCTTTCATTATCCTCTAATAGCTTAATGAAATACAGGAATAATGATCCACTCTAAGCTGATTAAGCGCTTTAGCAGTGTTTTAAAGCTTCCTTCCAGATACGGATGATTGTCGTCGAGCGATGGCTGAGAGGAGATTTAACTGGCTGCTAGAGCAAAGCGCTGGATTTAGCTTCTGATGGTACGCGGGAACGGCGTTGGAGTTATAATACCACCCCTAACGCCCCACAGAAGGCCCGAACGCTTACACCCCTTCAAAACAACTACATCAGTTGGGTTATCAATGCAATTCGCATTTTGACCTCCATGCATGTTGGGTGTATACGGTAACTGCATATGTGACCCTAGACCACAAAACCACTCACATGGGTCAATTTGTTTGAAATTGAGATTTATACATAATCTGAAAGCTGAATAAATAAGCTTTCCATTGATGTTATGGTTTGTTACGATAGGACAATATTTGGCCGAGATACAACTATTTGATAATCTGGAATCTGAGGGTACAAAAAAAAAAACTTTAAAGAAAATCGCCTTTAAAGTTGTCCATTTATGTTCGCAATTGTGCTGCATTCACTCACAAAAAGAAATGTTTGATATATTTACGGCAGGAAATTTACAGAATATCTTCGTGGAAAATGATCTTCCCTTAATATCCTAATAATTTTTGGCATAAAACAAAAATCGATAATTTTGACCCATACAATGTTTTGTTGGCTATTGCCACAAATATATTCGTGCGACTTGTGACTGGTTTTGTGGTCCAGGGTCACATGTGACACTTTAAATAAAACAGTTTTCTCTCAAATAGGCACTGCTTTAATCTGACATCTCCAGACTATTGGCATAAAGTCTTGAGGACATTGTGTGATCATTCTGGCTACATAGTCAAGAAAGGTTCTTCTAATTGACATTTAAAGTGGTGGACCATGATTCATCTTTTTCTGTGATGTTTAAGGGTGGGTAATCTCATATAATCTGCATAACTCTCGAAGCAAAGCGGAATGCAGGGATATTCTCAAGGACAGCATGTTTACTTGCTAAAGTTCGATTCTATGAGCTTCGCAAACTTTGTAAAAATGAAGCAAGTAGCTCTTCCTCTAAAGTGTCTCCCACTCTGTCACTTTCAATCAATTTCATGTCTTGACTTAATATTTAAAGTATTAATTTCTTTCCAAAAAGAAGCTTCTTCAAAAAATAATCGTACAGACCCCAAACTTTTGAACGGTATATCAAATAGAGCAAACTTACCACAGTACAGCGAGCTTCTTCTCAGCTATTGTGGCGGAATGACTGGTGAAGTTCTTTAATCTCATTGCGTACCTTAAATAATATAGGTACATGAGTTACACCAACCTGACAGAACTATAGGTAATGACGACCATCTTTTATTTTCGATTTATCAAGATATGAAGATGGCACTGACCTGATGAGCTCTACGGTTTCTGAGTACATTGTGTAAGGTGACTTGGCCTCTAACGGGTCCCGTTCCATGGCGTTGCCACATTCGATGAACGAGAGCGCCCCGTCTGCGTAATTCACAGCTTTGCCGAACTTGTCCATCTGTGAAGCAAAAGTGGCGTTAAAGGTTGAGATAATTACGCGAATGAAAAAGACTGAGGTAATTTTCAAAGCTCGTAAAGGCATATAGAAAACAGATATCATCGGAGGAGGAGATAAAGCCATTAGACTGAGGTAATTCTCTTATGTCTGAAGATCTCTATGATAGTGCTGCAACGTGCAGATTTATGGTCACCGGACTGGCGTATATTTCCAACTTCACGACAAGTTTATGATTCCGAGCAGTTCATTTGGTGCGGTAAAGTAGTGCGAAGGGATTTTCTCCACATTTAGGGATTATGTTTTTCATCCTGACTTATCGGGTACGACCTCGTAAAGGCTAACTTGAACTCTCATGTCTCGTTTCTCAAACGCAAACGAATCAATAGCCCGAAACCACATTACGCCTGCCTCCGAAAAGAAAAAAAACCCCAACAGCATCCAACTCACGCAGACAAGCACAAACAATAAGAGCATATCTCATCTCCATAGGAGCGTAAAATAGATTTACTGACCACTTGCCTCCGCCGGCACCTCTGGAGCCGAGTCCATTCGTTTTCAAGTGAGCCCTTCAATACGAAGCGAGGGATTCATTACACGCCTGCCACTACGCTCATGTAACGCTGGCAATCAATTCCCTTTACTTTGTATTCATGACTCGGCCTATACATCGTCATAGCGATTTATGACAGAGAGGATGTAACTTGCGATAATGGACAATGTCTCCAGAGATAATTGCCTGGATCCAATTATTAGGGGGTCTGGGGGTTCTGTTTTGTAAATCTCTAACAAAGCTCCTGCTTTATGGATGCTAAGGGCAGACACAAGGGCTCTCGCTCGCCTAGATGGGAAAGTCTTCAATTATAAAAGGTCTGCCGAGAGAGCTTTTTCTCAGCTTGCTAATGGCTCTCCGTAGCGGAAGGGTTATGCGTCCGTGTAGTTAAGAGCAGTGTGACAGGAATTTTTCATCTACTCTCGCTGAGTGCTAACTTCCCATTGGAAAGAAAAATCGCTAAAGATTGCGCTAATTTCTCCTAGGCTGCAGGGAGAGTTAAACGGAGTCTCTGGCTTTGCAGATTATTCTCCTGAGTAAAAGACTTCATCATTTTGCATGTGTCTATTTATTCGGAAGAGATCTGGAGGATGTTACCAGCAGTGTTTAGCTGCCAAGATATCAGATTCAGGGTTCCCACACTATCACAATAATGCCTTATAGATGTTGGATTTACAAGGAGCAATTTGTAGCTGAACAAATCTGAGCAATCTTTTAGAGTGGAACAAAGCTAGAAAAACCATCACTAGAAATTTTGCTTGGCTTTTAAAAATTAAAAATACATTACTATTATCATTATTGTTAGTAATATTATATTTACACAACAATAAAATAAATAAATAAATAAATAATATTAATATTTTTCTGGGGCCTTTTTAAGCCAGGAAATTACAAAAAATAAAGACACACTAAAAACTCTATAATATAGAGTGTAAACATTGGTAACTGCAATTGTTGCCTTAAGGTGGGAATACTACCTGATTTAACCCATAAAACATTGTTTTGATAAATAATATTTTTGACTTGAATAAAACCAGTTAATTTTGATGTTACAATTTTAGTTGCTGTGTTTTATTTCTGTCTTTCAGTGTTTTATTAGCTATTTTAGTATAATTGCGATAGTGTTATAGTTCTTATTTTGATATTTTCTGTTATCATTTTCATCTTGTTGCGTTTATGTAATTATTATTTTTTTATATAGTTTTCATATTTTGTTTTAGGTTAATTTGAGTTATTTTAGAACATATTAACTAAATGAAAATGAGAAATGTTTAAATAAGTTTGACTATATATATATTTAGGTAATGTTTCTTTTATTTCAAGTAACCATTTTTCTAAAGGTTAAACTTTTTTGCTGGCATATAGATTCATTATAAATAGACTTACCAAAGCATCTGCCTTGTGCTTCAACTTCTTGGCTTCCTGCATGTAGTAATCTGCATTGTGAACTCTGTAATCATATAAAGATTGGTTTGTTTTTCACATATCTGCAATTGTGTGCATAAAGACGAACCTCAAATATGTAGAGCAGAGCTACTATACAATTGAAACACAGTTTAATGAACATGTAATACATATGTCAGTTATTACCCAAAATAATCACATGGCTGTTACATACGTGTTATTAAATGTGAGTTTAGGTCTCCTGGGCTCCATGTGCTCAATGGACAGTGTTGAAGGGTTTG
The DNA here is from genome assembly GCF_949152265.1 of Phoxinus phoxinus. NCBI lineage: Eukaryota > Metazoa > Chordata > Actinopteri > Cypriniformes > Leuciscidae > Phoxinus > Phoxinus phoxinus. Next base: position 12,459,074 of record NC_136887.1, on the reverse strand, counting down.
ACCAGAGGTCTGTGTCCGACTGACCATTGCCATGAAAACCCCCGGACGGCTTGCTGTGACCATCTTCATCCTGGGAACGCAAGAGAACAATAAAATGACGATTAGCCTTTAACAGCTTGAATAATACATAAAGGATCCATTCACTCGTTTGTCTGTTCTGCATCTACTCAGTGTTTTTATTTTTAGGGCCATTTATTTGGATTGATTTTGGATGATGGGCACATGGGAGCTATTCACGTGTCTTGAAGGCTATTTTGAAACCTTTCCAAAAAGGTAATTAGTTTAGCAAAAACACATGAAATGTCCATCCATCCATCCATCCATCCATCCATCCATCCATCCATCCATCCATCCATCCATCCATGCATCCATGCATCCATCCATCCATCCATCCATCCATCCATCCATCCATCCATCCATCCATCCATCCATCCATCCATCCATGCATCCATGCATCCATCCATCCATCCATCCATCCATCCATCCATCCATCCATCCATCCATCCATCCATCCATCTTACAGTGCTGGTCTTTGAATGGGAGAAGGATTTGTTCTCTCCTTTGCAGTGTTTGTGTGACGAGGACGATGACGAAGAGCAGGAGGCAGGGATTGTGCGGGTGGAGGAGAGTGTGTTTGGGACAGTGGAGGTGCTTCCTTCCTGACTGAGGGAGCTGCATTCACTGCTCCTCCGTGGGCGTCCCACCGGCTCATCCGACAGCGGCGACAGTAGAGGCGGTAACAGTTTATCATCCCGCTTGCGAGGTTGCTTCTTCAATGAACTTGGAAGAAAAAAACAAAATCGAAAACATTTCTTTCTATGCACAGGACACACAAATATTGGATTTTAGGACTTGCAGTGTAAATGCAGCATAATACCTCAGACTTATCAGACATTTCCTAATTATAGACATCCTGTTTAAGTACGATCAGGAGAAGCAATAAGATATCGTCCCCGTCCTAAAATATATTAGGACTTGTTTGCAGAGAATGCATCTTAAATTAAGTTCTTACCCAACTCTCATAGCCAAATAGTTTTTTAACATTTTGTGAGGTTACCACACAATGGCCTTTATTTTGAAGATATGTTCTCTGAAAACATCTTACAACTGATGATCATGCAATGCTTTTTGAACTACATCAGAATAGAGATGCCACTCATTATATGTTTTAAGAACGATCATCTAACGCTGACTGCTCAGACACACAACCTTCTGCAAAAATCTGTTTACGAATGCGAACAAACCAAAACTCCATGTGGCGACACATATGTGGATTACTACTTGCATCGGAATGAAAATATGAAAAACAAAATCACAATGTGTCCATGTTTTTGTGACAGGTGGAGTTTCACCGAGAGACAGAGCCTGTCGGCTTATTGTATATTTGATGCTGCATGTGAGGGACGATTCCTTTTTTATTACAATAATGAAAAATACAGTTTCATGGCCAGTAAGAAATATGTATGCTCTATAAATGTTCTCTTTTTACTTGACATTGATGCTGCATTAGTCCAAGCCTAATAGGTCCAGGCTTTTAAATTCAACATGAAGATATGGAAAAAATAGCAGACAACAATTGACAATTTCTGTTCCTTTTTTGTCCTTTTTCTAGAACAATAAGGGACAGACAAAATGTAATGTGCAGATGAAAGTGGAGGTGGTGGCATGTGCATGTGCTCTGATATAAACTCGGCTAAATTAATTTACATAAGTGCTTACATGTCTAAACTTAGCCTAAGTGCTAAATAAAGAAGCTCCTCTGAGACAGACTGTCCTGGACAGCAGCATATTTTATTTTTTTGCCTTGGTTTATTAGGCTGAAAATATGCTATAAAACATGAGTCTCATCAGTTAACAACACTAAATAAAAAGGCTTCTTTGCTTTTCTAATTCAATTAAAAGGGTGAATGCGTTGAATGAGCTGATTTAAAACACACTGGGCAGGTGATAACAGTAAATAGCCCGAGGGTGCTAAACACTTCCAGTAATAGACGTTAGCGGTGGCTAATAATTTAACGTAGCATTGCTGATCGTATCATCAAGATTCGCTGCCGCTAGTCGTGTCGCAGTGCGGTGGGCACTCAGGCGGACAGGACAAGCACACGACCCCTGTCATGCGTGTGTCTTTGATGGGCTCTAGCCTGTCCCGACACTAATTGAATATCTAAAATTAGCAGTAGCCGTTGTGCTGGTGTCAGTGTTAAATTACTGTAATGCAGTGGGACAAAGCAGGCAGGCAGCGCGGGAGGGTGACCTGCTGCTCACCCTGCGTATCCCAGCGTTCTCTCAAAGGACATAAGACGGAGTGGGCTACTAAGCTGAGTTGGCAAAATCTCTGTGCACATGTGGCAAAAACATCAGGGGACATTGGCAGAAAGTGTTAAAGAAAAAGCGAAACATTGCGGGCTGTTTGTATGGAGGATTTCAGCAGAGTCACTGAAGTCACTGATTTGAACGCAATCTAATGAGAATCCTTCCATTGAAAAGAAATAAATGAATTGGAAATCAAAACGAAAAGTCACTAGACAAGCTCCCGCGGCAAGCTAGGGGATGGTGTGATAATGTAGGCAACAAGCCACGAGTCAGTATAGAATACTTACTCTTTTGTGCTGGAGACCTTGTGGTTGTGTATGGGCGAAATACAAGGAGGAAGCAGCAGTGCGTCTTTGTCCATCCGAAGCTTCTTGCCTCCACTCATCACGTCACAGTGCTCAGACTGCAGAGAGAGAGAGAGAAGTTAATTACCACTGTCCAGAATTTAACATGTTATTTAGCTTGGCAGGATGGAGAACGAGTTGAAACATCTACACTAGGCCTCAAACAAACATCTTTTTTTAGTCTAAGACTATATAGTGTTAGATAGTGTTCAGAATTCTGTACTGAGGTCTGGATAACCTGGTGGTGGTGGTGGTTAAAGATCAGGGATAATAACTGAGGATGTTTTCACATATAGTACACTTTAAATGAACCAAACCCCTTTCAGTTAAAGTGAACCAGAAAGGAAAGTGACCTCAATGCTTTTGGTGACTTAACTGACTTAAAATGAACTCCCTTAGGTAGTCTGACTATGCTTTGTTTGTGGGTCATTGAGTCCTTTCGGGGTGTTCACATATGTTATATCGGCGCTATATCACCTGTAGTGCTCAAACGAACTGTGAAAACACCCTAAAACGCTGGATGTGCAAGTGCTCTTCCATGAGCTGTCAATTTGAGCATTTCGGTGTTAAGTTTTTTGTATGATCATTTGGACAGAAACACCAGGAAGTTCTATGATATAAACATGACATTGGATGAGATACTGTACTATATTATAAAACAATAAAAATGTATAGTAATTAAATATCTGCACTGCTAAAGAATTGTGCAATTTGAACACGACAAGGGGCCAATTCTTCAGCTATCAATGATGTGTTACTTGACCCCCAGTGTGCTTCAGAGGACATGCCCCTAGAAAAAGTGCACGTCGTAAAAAGGACCTGCTGAATGAGTACTTAGTGAAAATAATAATTACATGATTAATTTGCTATTGCAGTTCTTGATTTTATAATTAGAGTGCATGAAATGAGAGTGAGAACATTGAACACTTGCCTTGTGTTTCCTCTTTGATTTGCCTGGGTTCTTTTCTGCAGGGATGGAGGCCGGTGACTGTTGCCGTCTGTGCTTGACACTGACCTCCCGACACTCAGCCTTGGTTGGGGGAGGCTCTGGGGGATTTTGCCCCGGGATCCGTGACAGGAAGCTGAGTTCGATCTTAACCCAAAGGGACTTGACGTCCTCAAAATCTCTTAGCGGTGACAGAAGTTCATTTTGTACAATGGGGATGGGAGAAAAGAGGGGCTCTTCCAGGAGATCCAAGGCACCTGGGTCAGGAATGGAGGTGCTGCTTGTGCTGGTAAGGCTACTAACACTCAGGATATTGCTGTTGCAATCCTTGGATTTCAGGCTTAGGCTGTTGGGACCTGGACAGGGAAGCTGAACCTTGATGAGTTCTTCAGGGTCTGAATGACACTCGGATGAAGAGGACTCTGTCTCGATGAATTCCTTAGACTTGGGGATGATCTTGTTGGGTCCTCGGTGCTTCTTTTTATCTTGAACAGGTGTGATATTAGTTGGCGCAGTTGTTGTTGTGATGGTTCGAGGTTCCTTTCTTGGAGCTGTCTTGACCCCAGGGCCCTTACCTCTAGGTTTTGGTGGTTCTAAAGGCGGAGGCTCTTTCTCTTTGGGGGTAGAACTTGAGTTTCCTGATCTTGGCCAGATGTGCTCCTCGCTGCTGGAAGATCGCTCCACCTTTTTGGGCTGCTTCTTGCCAGTGCTTCTCCTAGGGGGTGCTAGCTCCACTAAAGCTGGTGATTTTACCTTGGTGCTTTTGCTTTCTGGAGCCTTCTGACCAGTCTTGGGTTTGGCTTTCTCTCGGATAGGACTGAGCAAAGTTCTCTCCTTGGGGTCTGCTGGTGCCAGTGCCAGTGCTGTGCTAGGCTTGCTTTTGCTGGAGCTCTGGTTCTCAGAGATTTGGCTTTCATCAGGCCGAGAGCTGTTAAGTCCATGACTATCTTTAATTAGTGCTTTATTGTGATGATTACCATTGTTTAGCCACAAATGTAGTTGCCACTTGTTTGTTGATGGAGGTTCAGGCTAGTGGAAAAAGACAAAACAAATTTGTGGACCACAGTTTTAGGCATATTTACAACTTATTTTATCAATTGCACAATGACGCTGTGGACAGTTTTGAAGACTAGAAATGAATTCCAGATCAGATTTGTTGTATCTGACATTTTTGCATGCATTCAGTGCATTGAGGTCTACAATGTAAATGGATACATGTTTAAAATAACATGGAAATCGAATTTGTAATGATGCATATCGGTACAGATTTAATCTGTCTTCAAGTGTTGATTCATGAGAAGCAGTCATATGACTTTCACAGACCAATGAGCTGGCGCTATGATGAAAAGGCCATTAGGAGAGGAAGTCATAAAACTCCTGAATAATGGAGGAAATGCTGTTCTGTCCTGATGACTGCTCACAGCTCTCACTGCGAAGATGTTTTCATCAGCTGTATTATCTCACGCAGATTGTTGTGTACCATTATGTTTCCAGACACAAGTAAATCTTTCCCACAAACCCATAAACACTGCCTTGAATGCTCTGAATGATAGCAAATCATTCAGAAAAGGAAGCTGTGGAAATGAGTGGACATCCATATTAACCATTAAACTCAAAGGGTAAGAAATTCAATTCAGTGCACTTTCCAATCAGACTTGATGGTACGTTTTGAGACAAAAGGCAATCTCCTATGCTATTTCTCCATCTGTCAGAGAGACATTTCCGCCAATACAAGCTACCAAATGTTATAGTGAAAGCACTGGCAAAGATGATGAATTAACAATTGAGCATGTTGAAATTGACAGGCCTCCCAATATTTCGCCCATCAGGGCTATGTGCCGCCACTTGAAAGAGAAACATCTTTCTGTAGACCAGAGCGCTTGCAGTGCTAAGATACGGATTCCCATTGGCCATCCCTGGCAGAGAGCAAAGCTATAGAAGGGGCGATGAGAACCGAGAGATGTTTACTCTTGTGTAATGCTCTTAGGGAGCCCCGGGCAGGCTACAGCAGGACAACTTTAAAGCTGCCAATTAATCCTTTGAGGAGATCCTTTCAAAAATCCTACCCCTAACCCATGCTGAGAAAAACTCGGAGGGGGAATGCTGCCTAAGTCTCTCTTTGCCTTCAGCTAAAGGAGAAAATAGACTTACTCAGATTCATCTCAGTTCTTTTGAAATTTCTGGTAATGGGCCCCGTAATAATCATCTAAGAGAAATAATTGCATAAGCTGGTATTCATTTACCTCAGGGCCCAGAGTTCAGAAGGCAAGCAAAACAATAAAACTGCGAATAACACTAACAGAAGGGGTGGGGAAAATCTACCCAAAACCTGTCAAGAACATGTCTGGGTCATTCTTCACCACATAATAATAATAATACATATATATGGGACTCAGGAATAAACTTTAGCCCACTGTAGTGGACATTATATTTTAGTGAATTTCTCTGACACCATACGTGTCACCTGTCACAACCCGGGTGTCCTGTAAAGAGCACATTCAGGGATTTTCAGAGATACCAAATATTTGGTGGTTTCACCATGAAAACAACTTCTCATTGGTCTTTAAACATGTCTGACATTAATTTAGTGAACAAATGTAGCACTCTTATGAAAATATAATATATTATAATTTAAATCAGACTTCTTTTCAAATTGTTTTTCATAAACCAACATCTCAGGAAAACGTTATGGGGTTTCAAATAAAAAAATGACTTTCTGTTACAGAGCAGGGCATTGATTTCATACATGTCCACTGTAGAGGACATCAGGACTTAAATCATGTTTATCAGGCATTTTGGGAGACACAACAAGTGAATATGGAAATAAATTATACATCAATATTCTTATGAAATATTAGATATTATTGTTAAAATGTTGCTAATTATTACTCCAATTATTACACTTCTTTTTTCATTAAATGTTGCTCCAAGAACGCATTAATGTACAAATTAGAAGCAGTGTATATATACATTGCATAGAATGGGAATATTAATGTATGGCCACTTTACCCACATATTGCATAAAGTAAAATGGTGTATCAATTCATTCCGTTATATATTTCATAACAGTTGAGCATCATCTTTATACAATTTTTGGTTATACAATTTTTTTATTATTAATCTCCGATAATGTTTATCTCAACATTTACTAACGCATTATTAAAATAAAAAGATGTATCTGTTAAAGTGATAGATCACTCAACAAGGATAATTCTGTCATCATTTACTCACCCTCAAGTTGTTCCAAACATGTATTATTATTTTTTCTTCGGCTGAACACAATGAACCCCACTGACTTTCATAGTATTTTTATTCCATACTATGGAAGTCAATGGGGTCCATCAACTGTTTGGTTAACCATATTCTTCAAAATATCTTCTTTTGTGTTCAGCAGAATAAATAAATCCATACAGGTTTGGAACAACATGAGGGTGAGTAAATGAAGACATAATTTTCATTTTTTGGTGAACTATTCCTTTAAACATTAGTTAATGAACCTGAACTAACAAGAACTAACAATGAACAGTTGTATTTTGATCAATTAATGTTAACAAAGATTAATGAGTACTGTAATGAATGCATTGCTCATTGTTAGTTAATATTAGTTAATGCATTACCTAACCTTAACTAATGGAACAATATTGTACAGTCTTACCATTATTATTAAAGCTACACTGTGTAGGATTTTCTCCCATCTAGCGGTGAAATTGTATATGACTACCAACTGAATATTACTTTCTAGCCCCTCCCATTCCGAGGGTGTTTTAACTCCTACGGTGGCCGTATTATTTCAAATCTGCCGGCAGTCGTGAGTAAATCTCCCCCTCTCATTCGTCACGGTGCCACTGAGTGTAAAAACGCGAAAGGCGAAGGTTGAATTTCCAGGTTTGTCCCTCTTTGGCTAATGTATTTTCAAGATGGAGGCGCAACATGGCTTCCCAGAATACTTGATTAGTTGGTAGAAGTAATTATACATTAATGAGCACAAATAATTTTGAAAGAACAAAGTGTTTTTTGCTAAGAATCAATTAAAAAAAATACACAGTGTAGCTTTAAAGCAAGCATAATGGCAATACGAATTCTAACAATCTATGAATGCTATGGTTTGAGCTGAAGTGTTCAAATGTCACATACACAATCAATTTAATTTATACAACAATAAATATGATAAATTAACAATTGAGCGTCTCGAAATTGTCAGGATTCTAAACATTTTACCACTGAAGGATCAGGGATATTGTTTTAAAGCAGCTTTATAGAAGTTTAGCAAAAATCTGAAGCCATGGATGTGTGTGTGTGAATGTATTTGAGGGGGGTAAAGTGATCAGTACCTCTGGTGTGGGAACACGGGACGTTCGGTTGCATTCACTTTCGCTAGAACTGCTCTCGCTGTCCGAGTCGGACTGAGAGCTGCTATCCGATTCGCTGGAGCTGCCTGAGGCCGCGCTGGAGTGACCGGTCGGTTTGCCGGTCCGCGGTGTGGTTCCAGGGAGGCTTTAGGCAAAAGAACGGAGAGAAACATTCATCAACCGACATGACACTATAAACCAAATTGTGCAAATGTGCACAAATGTGCACAGAGGAGCTGTAATTTATCAATTTGCAACAATAATATTTTCATACTCATAAGGCATGTTCAGACCTTTATTTTGAAATAGTGATGAACATGAAAAATCATGAAAGAATGGTTGAAACCTCAGTTTGTTTTTATGCCAAGAGTTCAAAAGATAGTATCCATTCAATTCTTTTAGAAAAAAAGGTCTTAAAATGTTTTAAATGTAAAGAAAAAAAGAATAGATTTACCATTTGTGATGTGGCAGCGAGCTATAATTTAATACGTGTTCTTTTGTGTTTCTTAGAGGTTGAATTCATTTCAAAATCTGCCAAACTTTTGCCAAACCATCCTTATTTCTGAATAGGATGTCTACTTCATAAATGTTATGTAAATTGTAAAAATAATGGTTCAGATCACTCAAACAACATATGGAAATGGAGGCGCCCTTATATGGGCAGTAATGTCAACTAGTGGAAAAGTTTGGTACTGCGCCCAAACAAAATCTCACTGAAAGCTTATTTTTGGAGATATCAACCTACAATTTAAAACACAACTTGTTCAGATTGTTGGCTTTGATTTTTTTGCATTTTTAGAATCCACCAGGTTTTGAAAATATATATTTTATATAAAATATGAATAATTACATTTTTAACATTGTACATTTTCATAAACTTAAACTTCTATATATATATATATATTTTTTTTTCTGTTTAACTTTCTTAATTTATTTCACTTCTACAAAAATCTGCCAACATATTCTAAAGCATTTTTGAATCACAACCATTTAAGTTCGGAATGTGCATTTTCATGTCTATTAAAAAAAGGGGGGTGCCGCTTAAGGGGTTAAAAAAAATCCAATGCCAGCTATAACGTTTTAGTTCAATGCTTTAAAACACAATTACATATTTATATTAAATACACACCCTTTTCCAAATGAAAAAGGGAACAATATCCTTGATATCTGATTTATCTCTAAGTTTCTCATTCAACACTAGCTGATGCTGCTTTGGCGAACCAACTAATAAAGAGACAACTGAACCAATTGATGATAGACTACATCATTTAGAGAGAGAGAGACAGAGATAGAAAGATATAAATAGAAAGAAAATGTGCAAGAAAAGAAAGCATTAGTTTACTTCTCCACCTGTGAGGCTATTGCTCAGCTCAGAGTTATCAGTCATGCTCGGCATTATTTATGAGTTCATGAAAGGCCACGGCGCTCTAATCCAATAAGCACTTCACTTCTCAGGGTATCCTCAGATGTGGCCATCCAAGATTGTTCTACATGGAGTCAAACATGCCAGAAGGAGGCAAATTAAACTCCTTTCCAAAGGTCAGAGCAGGCTGCTTTATGTTGACACTTCATTAGAGATTATGTTACGACAGGAAAAAGCGCTCTGGTCTACAGCTGTGCCAGCAAGACATGGACAAGAGGAACCTGTCCCAGGAAACTGAAAAAGCTAACAAAAACAAAACAAAAAAGCAGATGCATGCCAAATCATGGCATAAGCTTTATCCAAAATTGGCCACTTGTTCACTCAGGCTCTGTCAGCTAGAGAAAAAAACCCTCACAAATGACCTGACACCCAATGCGTGCTATACAGTGAAAGTCTCATAATCAAATATCATCTGAAAGAAATATGACACTGTTACAGAAAAGACACAAAGGGCTTGAGATGTGCTGTTCTTTCAAAACACCAACCTGTGTGACCTTTGTCTATGCAAATAGCACTGATTGGTGTGACACGCACGCACGCACGCACGCACGCACGCACGCACGCACACACACACACACACACACACACACGCACAAAACAACAACAGAAGGTCATTTTCTCTCCATCTTTTGGTCTTAATAAGGTTGACCTTTGGTTAACAGCTGTGGAATCTCATGAGAAAGGCAAGTCTGAGAAAATATTTCCTGGTTATTTCACTTTTATTACAGATGCAAATGTTTATATATTAATGCACGACAACACAATAAACATTTTCAGCCAATGTAATGTAATGCAATGTAATGTTATATAACTTTTGTAGAATGCTTTTTAGTTGTACTTACATGTACTTACAGTGTACTTGGAAGAAAGTAATGGTTAAATGGTTAATTTAAGGTAACTACATGGATTAAGGTTAGGTTTAGGGGTAAGTTCATGTTTAGTACCTAGTTATTACCCAGTTATTACTATAATAAGTGCTATACCAACTTTTTATTCAGGGGCCTAGTTCATTTAAAAGAGAGAGAGAGAGAGAGAGAGAGAGAGAGAGAGAGAGAGAGAGAGAGGGGGGGGGGGGGATCTGCAGATTTGCCTAGCATAGTGATGTAAAGTAAACAAAGTTTACTTATCATCATTATTCATAATTAACAGTATCCTCGTCCCCAAACAGACCGGACAGAGCAGCTCTGGGAATAGCTTTCTCTTCGTAAAGAAGCACACGTTGCACGAACACAGGAAGGAGGAAGTGTTCCCCTGAAGGAGTTACAGCAGGCCCTGGGCAAACTCAACTAGAACTGGGCCACTGGGACTGAAAGAACTGGGTAAATTAATCTCACTGCTGAACTATAACTGTAATAAGGAACGTTAACATATCTGCTTTCATAAGGATTTATGTTTGATACTTATAGGTCTGAAAACAAGTAGCCTGCATGATAATTTTTTTTAAGCCAAGGTTAAAACTGAAATGCAATATCACCAGTGTCTCTTCATAGTCAAATATAAGTGTAAATACTTAAATTCACAAACTATATAAACATCATAGCAGTTTCACTAATTAATATATTAGCATTTATTTACAATCTCTCCTCATCACACCACACTATATACACATACGGAAGTGCACACATATATTTCTCAAATCCATCATAAGTTATGCAGTGCGAAAGCCATCAAGGCACTTATTATTATTCACCAAGGGAAGAATTTGCACAGACCTCCTAGTTTATCATGGCTTTAAATAATTCTCTGTCAATGCATGTTCTGTTACAAACCCCAAAAAAGATCTCCAGGCATAAGCAAAATATCTCAAACAACTCCAATAAATAAATAACAATATTTAGTACAATTTACATTTTAAATATTCATGTTTTATAATGAAGCAATTTATCAGGCTGGTGCTATACAAAACAGTAGGGAATATGAAATCTGATGTACATACAAAAAATAAACACTAGCTAGTCTAGCTACACAAAGCTACTTGAACAAAGTTTCAGAGTAGGTTTAGAGTTGAAAAAAAACCCCAGACAAATTCAAACCGAGTTATATATACAATTTAAATTGATAGAATATCAATTAAAAATGGTCAAAATAGAATTGCTTGTTTAATATATTAAGGATATAATACACATAATTAATATCAAATATACAAATAATTAGCAGCAAAAGCTGATAATTAAGTATCTACGATAATTTCACTTTGAACAGCTTTAATTTGGTGCCAAGCATAGAGGGGGAGTATCAGATATATGTGACTTTGCTCACAGCTAGTTGCCCATGATTATGTTTGCCGTGTTACATACGTTGGCGGTGAACACAGCTTCTTCTTGTCCATCAAGTTTGGACAACCCTTTTCACACCAAGCGAATGAACCAAACTTTGACTCGAGTCCACAAAAAGAGCTCTACCGTCTAAAATATATTCAAAAACACACCATCTCCAGCTCTTGCTAACGGCAAAACATGGTATCACAAGGGCCAAAGCCATGATCGCTCCTCTGAGATCCTCACACCGAAAACAAAGGCAGATGCATCACTGGAAGCTGCAGGGACCCCATCGACTAGTGTTTTTCTCTCTGTGTTTACACTGATACCATAATCTCAGATCAATGTGACAGATAGTCACAGCGTGGCGGTCTGAGAGCTTACAATGGAGGGGGGGGGGGCAAGAAAAAGCAATGTGTGAGAGATGCCAACTGCTTGAAGAGACTCATTAAGACACAAGTTCATCCAGAAATTCACATCAGACCCAAGGGCCACTAGCGGATCGAGACTAGCGTTGCGGCTCGGGACCTCAGCAAAGGCCGCCTCTGTTCTCGCATTTGTTTGCAGATTGTAATTACTTGCAGATCTATCAAGTGGCGTAACGAACTCAGAGCAAGTTAGCATTATGATTCTTACCATCTCCCGCTGTGTCTCGTATCCAAGTTTTTTCTTAGTTTTTTTTGTTCAACCTCTGCTTCAATGAAGTTTAATAGTTCATTATAGATGAGTGATTCCTACGGTCGCTGCAGCAGAAGCCCACGTTTGATTCTATTCCCCTCAGAAAACAGAGCTGGGGCCGTTTCAGACGTCTAGTCTGGACCGAAACCTGTCAATACCGCCAGCCAGATGTCTTCGCCGTAGGAGAACTTAATGAACTGTGAATTTATGATTTCCATCAATAAGTTAAATTTGAAAAAGTTCAAAAGAATTCGAGGACCCGGGGTCTCGGCACTAAACACGATTATGTGTTTGGGGGTGGTGGAAAGCAACAAAGAGCTTGAAGCATGAAACGACGGAGAGAGAAGATGAGAAGAGACCTGAAGGAGTTTCATTTATTAGTCATCAGCCCACCGCCTCATAAAACGATCAGCTGCGAGCAGCGCATACAGTCTTTTTTATAAATCACCCCCAAGAATAACTCGCCGCACATCTCTATGATGATGATTGTGACTTCCCTTTGCCCTTAAATCCATTACAAGCGTTATTTGATTCACTCAATGGTCTGTTCGCATGAGGAATGGATTATCCTGTTTCAAAACACGGCTCTGATTCCTGAATCATTACAAGATCTGTTCTCAACAGGGACACGTATTTACAAGTTGATGGTTGGTTTCCAAAGCTAAGATTAGGTCTGGTCCTCCATTAAAATGTTTCAATTGTCTGCGAACGTTTAAAACAAGACCATAATACCATCTGACTTGCTGACACTGATTACTTTCTGTGAAAACACATCACAGATGTCAAACACATTTCCATACCATAATCTTAAGCAGTGATCTTCAACTGGTGGGTCGCTGGTCTGTTCTGATTGGGTCGCTGATAGCAGGGAAAAATAGTGGTAAACGCAAATAATGAAATGCTAATAATCATAATAGTGCATCATTAAGGTAATAGCCGAATACATTGGCTTATCAACTTTAAAAAGCGATGAAAAAACCCTTCCCATGTTGTTGATGTCAATTTATGCATTCAAACAAACTATATGTTACTTAAAGCTACATTGTGTAGGATTTTCTCCCATCTAGCGGTGAAATTGTATATGACTACCAACTGAATATTACTTTCTAGCCCCTCCCATCCCGAGGGCGTTTTAACTCCTACGGTGGCCGTATTATTTCAAATCTGCCGGCAGTCGCGAGTAATCTCCCTGTTGCATTTGTCATGGTGCCACTGAGTGTAAAAGCGAGAAAGGCGAAGCTTGAATTTCCAGGTATGTCCCTCTTTGGCTAATGTATTTTCAAGATGGAGGCGCAACATGGCTTCCGCCATTCGAGCAACTCGCCCATATGTATTAATAAATGGAAGATTCTACGCTTACCTGAATCAGAATTATTCAAACCTGAATCAGAGAGATGTCAACACGGACAGGTTGCTTAATATTCTGACATCCTCAAAAACCATGTGCAAAGTTAAATTACAACTTGTTCTGTGCAATGAATTATCCAAAATCAAAATCGATCCAATTCATCTCATGTCACGTATCTTAATTTTCATATTGTTGGGTCTATGCAGTTTGATGTTTAAAGTCCCCATGAAATGTAAGTTTTATGGCTTTTGGTATGAATATGTTAGACTTACTGTTATCTATAAACTAGTGTGCTCCAAAACAATGACAAAATTCACATTTCTCACTTCCGCTAATACGGATCAATGATTTTGATGACATCACTTCGGCACTTCAGCTTCTCATCAGATTTTCTGTCCAGTATTTGATTGGACAGAAAATCTGATGAGAAGCTGAAGTGCCGGAGTGATGTCATCAAAATCATTGATCCGTTCATCATTGAGGATTTGGCTCTCTATAATTGGAAGCGTCCCGTTGCTCTTGAATCACCTGTATCATAACCCACAATCCCTCAGTCTGTGCAAGCTCATTTGAATACATTTAAGAAAGATGTTTTTGGCTTTGCTGTGGCAATGCAACCATATGGTCCAGTCATTAAGAGGCTATTGCCTTGAATGGTTAACTTGCAGTCCATTTAAATAGGACACACTTGTCTCTAAGCTGGTGACATGTACATGCTATTTTCATGCTGTGGTTTTAAAAGACGCATTGTTAGTGTTTACATTGAAGGAGGAATCCGAGACATATTTAGAGACAGACCGGAGACTTGAGGGTGGGCTCTTTTGACCAGTCAGCAACCACACTAGCAAACACCCAGAACACCTTAACAACTGAACAGCAAAACCTGGAAACCACCCAGAACATCTAAGCAACCACATACTGTAGAAACTCCCTGCCAACTATACAACACCCTGGTATCATGGTGATTCATTTTTGCATGTAAAAACTAGTTTAATATGTCAGTAAAATAATAAAAAATACTAAGGGTCCGATTTGTTTTTGTTCAGGATCCAATTCTCACTATTAAGTACGATTAACAGCGAATTTTGCCTGAATAAACTCCCAATTCCCGCTTAATCGTCGTTAAGTTTAGGTATTGAATAGGATGTAGAATATGGTCATACAGAATAAGGCACCAATAAACAGCCAATATCAAAGTAATATGCATGCTATTAGCAACTATTAATATTGAGAATTGGACCCTAAACTAAAGTGTTACCATATTTTCTTATGTTTTTGTAGCTTCATGTGTTTCATGCTCTGTGAGTGACATTGCATTGCTAACCTAAATGTTTTACATATACATTTTGGCGGATGCTTTTATCCAAAGTATAATACATTTGATAAATGTGTGCATTCAATAGAACGAATGACCTTGGCTATGCTAGCGCCACGCTTTACAGTCTGATCCAGCTACAGGAATATTACCCAAATGATCATGATTTTGAAACACTCCATATGTGGTTTTCTTTAAATGTCAAAGTCTCACAGAAAAGCCCCAAAGGCTCCAGATGGAGATATTTCTCACATAAGTATGCTCTGCTTGTTTGGTGTTTTTTTTCTCTTTCTCTCTCCCAGAAATAGCAGGACCACGACCATTGTAAAGGGTGGTACACAAATCCCAGGCCTCCCTTTGGCCTATCTTAAAGCATTCTGAGAGGGCTAAAAGAGCATATCCCACCGCCTTGACAGCATTTCCTATGCCACAATGCCAAATGAGATGAATCAAAGCTAACAAACTGAGTTAAATGTCAATGTTAATAGTGGATTTTACAAGGATATATTACGCATGCAGTTATAAAGTGACTGTTCAGTTCAAGGCATGCCAAAACAGAATTAACTTTTGACCATTTTGGACATAAATGGGAAACTTATGAAGCAGTCGTATGCTAACAGATTGAGGTAATGGAAAAAAACAGAACAAATTTTGCATTGAAACTTGGTCCACTTTTCAGAAACGACGACATTTTGAAATTTGTTTCAAAATAACTTAACGATCAGATCATATCTCGCATATACAGTCTTGTACATGGTATATAGCACATGTATATTTGCATGTGCTATCGAATTAATGACCATTTTTGAAGCTAATGGGCAACATTTAAGATGGATGATTTTATAGGATATTATAAAGTGCCACCTGATATTCATACAATTAGATCCACATCACTGGAGCATGAGTTGATTTCATAAGTTGCCTTTGAGAGACAAAATGGCAATGTTGACACAGTTAACAAGTTATTAATATGTGGAGGGATTTCTGAACACGCTTTTCCCCCCGTCTTGATATTCCCAACTCTCATCGTCAACCTGAATTCACACCGTGTGTGTGAATACAATTAACAAAGAAGTGGAGAAATGAATGAGATGGGGAGTGAAAGAGAGAAAGAATAGAGATGCAAAATGTTAATAGATTACAGCTGAATGAAAAAAAACCCCATAAATGAATTAAGATGCAAACAAAGCAGCAGACATTAAGCACGGGTTGACTATGATTAATATGTAAAGGGCCCACACTATGAGAAAAGGAACTCTGGCCTAGAGAGATTAAAAGAGTCATTAAGAAAAAAGGTGTAATAATAATCCTCTAATTACACAAATCTGTTATTGAAAACAGAGCCGTTTCCCTCGCTGATGCATGTGTGTGGTTTAACTGTTCAGGACACATGTAAACATAGTTTCATGAGTGATATATATATAAAAAAGATTACCATTACACTGACAACATTGGAATTACTTTGATGACTCTTTCTGTGAAGCACATAAATATTGTTTCAAAATATTCTTAATTTTGTTTACTGTTTTTTAATTACTGATGCTAACTTACTATAGTTCTGATATGAGTGAAATGTTTTCAGACACGTAATTACATGTTAAATGCAATTAAATTAAAATGTATTAAAGTTTAAATTTACATTAAATAAAGTTAACTGAACTTTAACGTGTTGCTTTTTTGACCCACTTAAGCAGGACTTACATCTTTAGTCATTTCATAATTAGCCTACTTATATTGTCTTTGAAATATGTTTAAAGTGTAATGCTGAATTTAATGACAAGCATTTCTGGTGAATTCAAATATACTTTAATGTCACAACATTCTGCTGACTATAAATAACGTTGTACCTGCATGTTACCTACTTGTTAACTATCTCTCATTAGAGTTTAGATTAGGTTAGGCTTAGTAGAATTGGTTGACATGTAGTTGTAAAGTTTCTTGTAGTTAGTAGATTGTCTTTTGGAGGAGCATCAAAATAAAGAGTTATCAGATTTTAAGCAGACATTCGACTAATACTCTAATGACTGGTAGCTGACATGTAGTTGTAAAGTTACTTGTAGTCAGTAGATTGTGTTTTGGAGGAGCATCAAATTAAAGAGTTATCAGATATTAAGCAGACAGTCGACTAATGCTCCTCTAGTAATAATCTAATGAGAGTTAGTTGACATGTAGTTTCAAATTAATGAGAGTTAGTTGACATGTAGTTGCAGAGTTACTTATAGTCAGTAGAATGTCTAAAGTGAACTATTGAAATGTAATCTTTACTTATATAATGCCTTATAAAAGTTTAGTAAAACAGAGTATGTCCACTATGAATATCATTGCCTTTGGTTACTTGGCAAAGTACTGCGGTGCTGAGTGTCTTTTTTCTATGTTTATGTAGTTTACCCTGTAGTTTAGGTGTGATCTGTGTGTTCTCTCTCCAGGCACCAGAGTGCCCTCTTACCCTGCACTATTCCAGCTTTATACAAATGCTGAGCCACCCACGAGCTGCCACACACACACACACACACACACACACACACACACACACACACACACACACACACACACACACACACACACACACACACACACACACACACACACACACACACACACACACACACACACACACACACACACACACACACACACACACACACACACACACACACACTGCTCAGCTGGGATCAGCAGAGTCTCAAATGCTGACAAGCTCATTCTAAGTGCTGCTGGAAATCTAATGAAGCAGCAATTTGTACATTGTTGCTCATGGGCTCTCATATATTCAGCCTTATAAAAAGACCTCTGGCACAGAGGCAGAGATATGTCCTCTCTCATACACCCTCTCAATGCTAATGTTAGCGCTCCGCTGGCTTTTATACACCATCAGAGGCTAATTGAAGCCTCACCTCCCTCTAAAATCAATGGAACGTGCTGCTGTATGAAAAAGTGAATTGTTTACATTGTCATTCCTCCAATGACAATAACTAATTAGACCCTGTTTGTGGCAATATACAAAAACCTGTTTTGAGAAAAATAGTATTGGAAATAATCACACATTGGATGAGAGGAATGTTGCACGATGGCTTGACGTTGGCATGACGTTACCACAGGAAATCATTCTGACTTGTCCTTCAAAGAGTAAAAAATCATAGTTATGTGGGTCTGTATCCAGGATGTAAACATTAAAATATAGTGTTTCAAAATTATAGTCGCAAAACTTAAACTTTATACTTGTTGGCATGTGATTGTATGATAGAATGGCTTCCTGACCTTGTCTCTGTAAACCTATATCCAATTTTCAACTTCACTGACATGAGCATGTAATGCCGGTAAACCCAGTAACCTTTGCTTGTAACATGTACAGATGCCAGAAAGGGAGTGTGTAAATGGAGCAAACTCTACTTACAAGAAATACATTTGTAACACCTAACCAGAAGTTCATCTATCAAGTTCAAAAGGGACGATTTAGACACATTACTGCTCAATTTATAAACTGCTCTTTACTAAGTGCTTCACACTTTTGTTATTAAATCCCCTGGAGGCTGGCTCTGTTTTATGGAAGAGTTTTCAACATTCAACTTTAATTCTCACTATTGCAACTATTTCTCATGACTCGTAATTGCAACTTCAGATCTCAAATTTGCAACTTTACCTCTTTTAATTACGACTTTACATCAAACAATTGTGACTTTATTTTGCATAATTGCAACTTTATTTCTTACCATTTCAACTTCATATCCCACAATCACGACTTTATTTCCTGTAATCGTAACTTTCTCACAATTTCAATGTCCCAAAATTTCAACTTCATTTCTTACAATTTCAACTTCAAAGACACTTAATATAAGTTTTAAGTTTAACTATCTAGCATCTTATTGTTATCCCCAAAATGGTGATCAAAATGATGTTACAAATAGTGCCAATAAAGCTTAACTTACATTGAACCTGGAATGTTCCTTTAACCAGACACTTTCAGAAATAAATTCAAATAGATAATATCAAACCACATCTTCTATTAAAAACATAAAAAACATTGAACAAATGTATTAGAAGTGTATATGCTCTATAATTGAAGAGTTTCTGAATATGATTGTGTTTTGGTGAATGTAAAAGTTAGGTGCCAAGATCATTGGACCTGCTCAGTATATTTCTGTATATGTTCTCGGTCAGTTGGTTTGTTCCTGGCACATGGTCATGTGTGCAGACTTTCCAAATTGCCCCAAACACACTAATTTCTCAAAGTCTAAGAGACAACACATCATGCGAGTCAAAATCAGACAGGGGGACATTAATCTGTCTTCCGCTCGGAGATGAAAACACTTTCGGGCGTAAGGGAAAAGGGATAAAAAGTGGGATCAGTTAATGAAAAATTCATTCAATGAAACTTGATGGGTGTAGGCCTGGAAAAGAGAGTGTTTTGACAGTGGATAGAGAAACGTAAATTGAAGGGGAGAGTGGATCCAAGCTGAAAAACACATCAATAAATGAGTTGAAAATCTGGGAGAGTGTGGAGCTTTGAGAGAGAGAGAGAGAGAGAGAGGAGAGGAGAGAGAGAGAGAGAGAGAGAGAGAGATGAGAGAGAGAGAGAGAGGAGAGAGAGAGAGAGAGAGAGAGAGAGAGAGAGAGAGAGAGAGAGAGAGAGCAGGCTAGAGGCATACAGAGTCTAATTACCTCAACAGAAGACCAGCCAGCACAACACACACTAACTCCAGCTGAGAGATGTGTGTGTGTGTGTGTGTGTGTGTGAGAGAGAGAGAGAGAGAGAGAGAGAGAGAGAGAGAGAGAGAGAGAGAGAGAGAGGAGAGAGAGAGAGAGAGCTTGCAATGTAGCCTGCAGCTGTTGTTTCTCTGATGCCCAAGTCATCCTCTTAGCTCTATGGTAAAAAAGACTCCATAGACGTGAAGCTAAGCAGAAAAAGCACATTAAATTCACCTTAATTTAGAATGACAGCCTTGCACCCTATTAGCAAACATTTCAAATATGATTATGACTTCAGCTTCGGTGTAAACGTGTGTGAGTGCCAATGGATATGTCATCCTCTCTCCACTGGCCTTTTGTTCTTAGCTTGATGGACCAATGCAATACAATACAACCCAGAGTAAATGATACAGTGGCCAGAGAAATGTCCTTTCAGGTTGTCTTCTTGTGATTGTTTAGTGCTCTTAAACTTTATTGGGCTTGTGTGTGGACGGATTGGAAAACAAAGTCAGTTGACGCACTCAATACTTTGATATTGATTTTTAAGCGACGTTCTGTACTTGTAAACAGTATGTTTCTGGCTACATCTTCTGGTGAAGTCATATTCAAATCAGGGGAATAAGTAAAAAAAAAAAAAAACTGATGTGTTGATTTTCAGAAGATACATCAAGAATCTATCAATATTCGACCCAATTTTCACCCCATGATAAGTTTGGGATCTGTACGATTTTTAAAATGTTTTTCAAAAGGAATCTCTTATGCTCACCAAGGTTGCATTTATTTTATATAGTGAATTAAGATACAAAAATACAGTAAAAACTGAAATATTGAAATACATTTTAAAATAACTGTTTTCTACTTGAATATATGTTAAAATGTAATTATTCCAACCCGATCTCACGGCAATTCGTACGAATTTTACAAGTTGGCTAATTCGTACGAATTCATACGACCTCACCTGTATGAATTTGCAAGATTTTTGCTAAATCGTACACATTTTACGAGTTGCCCAATTTATGCATTTGTACGAATGATCTACCCCTGACCCCGCCCCTAAACCTAACCGCCACTGGGGTTTAGACAAATCGTACAAATTCGTAAAAATTGGTCGTGAGAAAGCGTTGTTTATTCCTGTGATGGCAAAGCTGAATTTTCATAATCATTACTCCAGTCTTCAATGTCACAAGATTCTTCAGAAATCATTCTAATATGCTGATTTGATGCTTAAGAAACATTTCTTATTATTATCATTGTTGAAAACAGTTGTGCAGTCTTAATATTTCTGTGGAAACTGTGATACATTTCCCCCCGGTTTTCCTTGATGAATAGAAGGGTAAAAAAAAAACAGCATTTATTTTAAACAGAAATCTTTTTTTAACACTGTGTCACTTTCAATCAATTTAATGCAATATTTAATGCAAAAAACACTTTTTTAACAATAGTCTATAGAGATTTAGTCGGTTTGTTACTGTCCCTAGTTGAGTGTTGTGTCTATGTCGGTTAGTCATGGATCACATGACTTCAGTTGTGTTTGTTCTATATATAGCGACAGCAGGAGGAAAATTCCTCTGTCCACAAACTGTCCCAGTGAATCTGCAAGTCATTAGCTGTGTATACTAACATGTAATGGCCAAATACATTTACAGTTACGCTGATGTGAAAATAAAGCTGACCCGGAGCACTTTGCATTAACAAAGCATGTAAGTGAGCCACGCTGTTCATTTGGAGTGTTCAAACAAAAAGCCACAGTGAACTGCCCTGAAACTAATTCAGTGCCCATTACAAACATGGAGGCATCAACCAGTTGACTATTTTTCTGAATGACTAAACGACTCTAAGAAGTCAAGCCTACTTTAGTTCCAGTTATGCTTATACATGTTCAACTTTCTTTGCTATTTGAACATGAAAAAGGTCTGCAAAGTTACAAAGCACAGTAACTTCTCTATATCAGTGTGCACTGTTTCCGGGAGCAAACAAGTCACAGTATCCCTCATTTAAATAATTCCCACCAAAAGCACACGCAAAAGTAGTATTGTAGAAAAACATAGTAGTGTGTAGAAACTCACAGTTATGGTAAGAGCTGTGACATTTATGAAACAAGCTCAAAGTGGTTGTAAAATATGTGAGATATGTTTTTGAACAGTCAAGCATGAAAACCTGTTAGACCCCCAAAAACAAAATCAAGACTTTGTATAAGGGCATAATAGGTCCTCTTTAACAAACAGGGTTGTGTTTTCCATCCAATGAAACTCACTGTTTAACCATAATACTATGCATCGTTGTTGAAACTAACTAGCTAGTCATGACTCATCGCATTCATCTACGTCAGGTAGACCGTATGCATTTCTAAAATGTATAGATTAAAAAGGATTGTGTTCAGGCGCATTGTTGACGCGTTTCTGTTTTGAGGCAACTGTGAAATAGACTGCGCCATTGACCAACAAAAACCTGGTCTAAAGGAAACGGATCTGCTGGTGTGCGCTCTTTAAATAACAAAAAAAAAATAATGGCCTTTAGACCAGGTTTCAGTTGGTCAATGGCGCAAATTTGTTTTGTTATTTAAAGGGCGCGTTAGTAATGTGCGCCTATAGGTGGGTCCGCGCACACTTTGTGTTGTAGATGATCTGCTTCCGTGCTTTAACCTCGCGCACGAGCAGATCCGCTCTAGAGAAGCGTTCAGTTTTTCTACTTGTCAGAATTTCGCCATGTAAATAGCAATCCGCCATGGCATATCTGGCTTTTAAAGGGAATGGGAGATGAGACTCTGATTAGTTTATTGCAAGTTACGCCCAAAACACACCCATTACTCATTAAGAGAATAGGGACAACTCTTTTAGACTATGCGCCGAGCGTGCCGACCCTTTTTCCTGACGTTAAACTAGCAAAAGTGGATTCGGACGCGGCCTAAGTGCACTTGCGCCTTAGACCATGCGCTTAGATCGTTAAAATAAGCCCCATAGAATGTACTGAATGTTACTGAAAGAAAGCTTGCATTGCCCAAAGAGCATTGTGTCTTCAAGTCCACCTTTTAACAAGAAACTATGCTTCTATTCACAGCTCGTTCCACTCACAGAAGTTTGAGATGCTGTTTGCGAATGTTCGTTGGAGCTATGCTTTCGGGAAACGCCACATCGCTCAACGAATTGTTAATGGACGGAACTTGCGACCATAGTCGGCTAACGATGCCTTTTGGAAAGCACACCAGATGAAGAAACAGGGGATATTTTCAGATGTCCTCTTCTCTGCTTCACTGCAGTGCCTGTTGCGTCTGGAACGGTAGATATTTTTTCGTTCACAGACCCTGGTTGCATTTATTTAAAAACAGTGCCTGCAGCATGAGGCAGTCACACCGAGGTCAACACATCCTGAATCCCAGCTTCATCAAAACAGCCACGCTAGCATGTAGCTTCAACACGACAAGGGCAGGATATTGCTCTGCATGCTAGAAGTGCTAATGTATTCAAGCTGGATAATAGTCTTGCTTCCAATTAATTTGATTGTGTGTGGTGTTGACTGCCTCTGCGCGCATGCTATCCTGCAGATAGAGAAACAGCCCCCCCACCTACTCTGTTTGACCGCCCACGGGGAGATACACCGCTAACGTCTGCGCTGGGCTCTGACAAGGCTGTAACGCGGCAGTTATTACAGTGCCACTGCACATTAGCGCTAACCTGTGCTAACCTGACCCAGGCACCTGAGCCACAGCACGCTGCTGCCGCTAATCGCTAATGAAGCTCAATTACCATCACAGACGCTTTTGTGTTGGAGCATCTATTCAGCGCTAACACTATACCTGTTCTCCCACTAGCATCTGGACACTGTCCAAGCGGAGATTGCGGTTAACCCACAGTGCTAATAATGCCAGATTTCTTTTAATTGCTAATGAGCGTCTCCTAATGATCTAACTGTGAAAAACAGTTGCAAGTATGCTATTCCTTTAAGGATGTTATGTACTGTAGTCTGCGAATTATGAAGTGTCAAACTGTAATTAAAAAAAGCATAAATATAAGCATGAATAAGCCTAGTATAAAACGTCAAAAGGAAATGACATCACAAGACTTATATAAAATATAAAAATTATATAATTCATATGTATAATATAAATGATTTGGTTAACAAAAAGTA
This sequence comes from Phoxinus phoxinus, assembly GCF_949152265.1. Classification (NCBI taxonomy): domain Eukaryota; kingdom Metazoa; phylum Chordata; class Actinopteri; order Cypriniformes; family Leuciscidae; genus Phoxinus; species Phoxinus phoxinus. Next base: position 12,435,289 of record NC_136887.1, on the reverse strand, counting down.
CTGTTGTGATACCATGATTTGAAAAATATTTGTATACTGGTGTATTTAATGCTTGGTACTTGGTAAATGGTATTACCATGATATGTGTCCAAAAACATGGTATGACCATGGTACTATTTTCGCATTATTTAGTCACTTGATTACAGGTTTTACTATAGTAAAATAGTAAATAAAAGGACTAAATAGAAAAAATACTAAAATAATAAAAATACAAAAAAAAATTTTTTTTAAATTGATAAAAAAATAACAAAAAAAAAATAAAAATATATATTTTTTATGTAATAAGGCTTAGGGCCCTATTTTAACGATCTGAAATGCAGTATCAAACGCGAAACGCAAGTAACTTTGTGGGCAGATCCCAACGCAAATCTAAAGTGGGTTGGTCTGAAGTAGCTTCATTACTCATAGCTGTGGTTTAGGCGTAACATGCAATAATCCAATCAGAGCGTCATCTCACATTCCCTTTAAGAGCAGGCGCGCTTGTTCCATGGCGGATTGCTATTATAACGGCGGATTTGCCAGCCGCACTTACATGATGGTAAAGCTGATTTCACAGTCTTCAGAATTTTGTTTCCTGGTTCTTGACGGACAACCCACTTTGTCAGATGTCCTTATATACCGATGTGTCTTGCCACTATCGATCAAACAGGTTTGATCCGTCATTACTACAATTAGCCTGAATAATTTGGGTAAATGTGTAAAATAGATTTATGCCTATTTTTTCACATCTTCATGGACACCACAATGCTGTGTGTCGGGTGCAAAATAGGAATGATATGCGTCGGCATACAAAGTCATTTGCGCTGGGTGCAAGATAGGGCCCTTACAGTGTAGCTATCAAATTGCCAAAACAACAGAATTCCTCACAATCTATACAAATATGTGTGTGTGTGTGTGTGTGTGTGTGTGTGTTTGTTTGAGTACACACAACTACTACTTTATCAGTGAAGGATCTTTGGTTTTGTCAGCTGTAGAATTTCCACTGTGTTCCTTTGCCTACATTATCAAAGTTTGCCTGTATCTTTAGCTGCCAGCGCCAGGGCCTCACACTTCTTATGCGCACTGCTTGATTGACAACTGAAGAGCTGAGAGAAGGATTATGGGAGAAATGAGAGCCCAGAGGGGCAGCTTAGGGAATCCCAGTCAAACCTGCTGGATATTGACAAGCTCGTCGCTATTAAGTATTTACAAAACCCTGTGTGCTCGAGCTGAGCCGCTGGCACATGAAGTTATTTGTCAAAGACAGATGGAGAAGCATAAACACAGCCGAGTGCCGGGCGTTAACTTGCGGAGAGCTGTCGCCCACTCCAAATGCAAATA